>NW_028318123.1:4844772-5167954 GCF_062004578.1 Staurois parvus | reverse complement strand
ATGTTTAAAAGTTAGTATTGCGATTTATTGTATAAGCATCTAAACATTCAGTACAGGACACAGGGCTTTTGTCTCTAGATGATTTATATGCAGGCTACCTTCAGGTAATTGGACACTGGCAAAAACTTTGCAAGGGCAGCCTCCCCCAGGGGCATGCTTATATAATACCACCGACTCGTTGAGACACCAGTTTTTTACTGGTTTCTTTAGGTGATGGACCTCTACTCCTTTTTTTTCCCTTTTGTAACTATTCAGTTTCTCTGTCATTTATTGAAGGACATAATGCGATATCTCCTGCGCTCCGGGACCCAGACTGGTGGTAAGTAGATGGAATCAGACTCCAAAAAAGCAAGGAGGGGACCACCGAAATAGTTAAGGTCGTGCAGCTCCACACCAAGGCTGGGGAAGCCCAAACAGAACTGTGAGGAAGAACAAAAAAGAAAAAAGAAGCGCACCAACCTTGCGCATTACCTCAGTAACCAAAATTTATTAAATAAAAGAATGGTACTCACAAACAGCGAATAAAAACAGGCATGTCAGTCCTCAAAGGGACTTTAAAGGCAAGATGCAAATGCGAATCCCATCATGGAGGAAGCCACTCAGTACAGCTGACGCGTTTCGAAGGACAAGCCTTCTTCCTCAGAGCTGACTGGACTGAGAATATGTGTTCCCTTTTATGCCTCCAGACTGAAATAAGGCCCTCCCCAATAGGTTGGGCTGTCCTGGGCAGGGAGGAGGGGCCCGGGTGTCCACAGAATGCAATAAATAATCATCAAGAGTTCATAGAACCATATAGATAATAAACTTCAAAAGTCGGATGAAAATATATCAGATGTATACACATATATGGAATCAATTAATACAAATAAAATCATTCATAAATACAGCTTATAAATGCATAAATAAACAATAAAATAAAGAAATATAAACAAATAAATAAATATAAATAAAATTTCACTAATTCATCCCTTCATTAGAAATATATATATATTTCGCCATAATTATCATCATTGCACTAACGATCAAAAATGCATACAATGAGTATAGGATAAAAGAGGAACTCACACAACTGAATGAGCCATTCATGGCCAGTGATTTCAAAATTGTTCCCACAAAGTGGGCATTATAGCCAAAGTATTTTGCTAAAAATGACAGCTGGAAGAACAAGCTATATTGCTATAAAAATCTAGATGAAAAGAGAAGGTTTTTTGTGAACATGCATACATGCAATCCACCAGGGGATAACTCTTACAGATGGTGGGGAGGAGAACACAGTATATTCAGAAAAGATTCATATTACCTGTGTTTGTTATTGGTGGTGTGTGTTGTTTATTTGGCAGCAGAGGGAGATATTGCTTGCATGATGTGGTTGCAGATGGAATCTGCCTGTGAAACGCACGCCGATGCGGCGTGGTAGTTACTGCGCATGCGCGGACCAACCCGCGCATGCGCACTAGGACAGTAGCAGCGCGAACCCAATGGCTCGTATCCACTAGCCATTGCGCGCGCACATAGGCAGCGCTGTCACATCGCCACAGGGTCCTAGTTCCTCCGACCCCCACTTACTGCTGCCCGATCTAATACACACCAACAGGTCGGATGTGTATGTATGTGTGTCTCCAAGCTCAATGGATCGTTGGTACAGATGTCAACAAGCTCAATGGATCGTTGGTACAGATGTCAACCCCCATAGCTGCAATCACACCATCAGAACTTCTATAAAGAGAGTATTTTTCTAAAACATATACATGTATGTATATGTATGTCACTACACAATACAATACATGTGAAACATGCACCTTGATATGTGACAAATCATTGATTAATTCATATTTAAAAATGTGTAAAAATGTGAAATATATCTATAAAAAAAAAAAAAAAAAACACTACGCCACAGGATGTACCGACAACAGGACATAGGACCGTACCCATGGACATATCTACACAGAATATATATATACACACATATATGCCCACCAGACATATCCCTCACTAGCAAAAGGCTAGATGAGAGTATGTATTTCAAGATCATCATTAAGTCCTCCAGGGGACAGAGTACCCAAAGTAAAAATCCAGAAGCTCTCCCTTTTGGATAACTCCTGATGTCTCCTCCCACTATCCAGGTCCTTAGTGATGGCCTCAATCCCGAACACTTTCATACCAAGATAGTTGCAAGAATGCTTCTCTTTGAAATGGCGGGGGACTGAGTACTTATCTTTCCCTAATTTGATGCTGCTCTTATGCTCACAGATTCTGATCCTAAGGCACCGTGAAGTGCGGCCCACGTAAATTAAGCCACATGGACAGAGTATGCCATAGATGACAAAGGAGGTACCGCAATTGATAAATTGTTTGATGGGGTACCTTTTTCCATTAGTACTCGTGAACTCTCGTTTTCGATGGCATATAATCTCACAGGCACTGGCACCTGTGAGATTATATGCCATCGAAAACGAGAGTTCACGAGTTTATCAATTGCGGTACCTCCTTTGTCATCTATGGCATACTCTGTCCATGTGGCTTAATTTACGTGGGCCGCACTTCACGGTGCCTTAGGATCAGAATCTGTGAGCATAAGAGCAGCATCAAATTAGGGAAAGATAAGTACTCAGTCCCCCGCCATTTCAAAGAGAAGCATTCTTGCAACTATCTTGGTATGAAAGTGTTCGGGATTGAGGCCATCACTAAGGACCTGGATAGTGGGAGGAGACATCAGGAGTTATCCAAAAGGGAGAGCTTCTGGATTTTTACTTTGGGTACTCTGTCCCCTGGAGGACTTAATGATGATCTTGAAATACATACTCTCATCTAGCCTTTTGCTAGTGAGGGATATGTCTGGTGGGCATATATGTGTGTATATATATATTCTGTGTAGATATGTCCATGGGTACGGTCCTATGTCCTGTTGTCGGTACATCCTGTGGCGTAGTGTTTTTTTTTTTTTTTTTTTTTTTTTTTATAGATATATTTCACATTTTTACACATTTTTAAATATGAATTAATCAATGATTTGTCACATATCAAGGTGCATGTTTCACATGTATTGTATTGTGTAGAGACATACATATACATACATGTATATGTTTTAGAAAAATACTCTCTTTATAGAAGTTCTGATGGTGTGATTGCAGCTATGGGGGTTGACATCTGTACCAACGATCCATTGAGCTTGTTGACATCTGTACCAACGATCCATTGAGCTTGGAGACACACATACATACACATCCGACCTGTTGGTGTGTATTAGATCGGGCAGCAGTAAGTGGGGGTCGGAGGAACTAGGACCCTGTGGCGATGTGACAGCGCTGCCTATGTGCGCGCGCAATGGCTAGTGGATACGAGCCATTGGGTTCGCGCTGCTACTGTCCTAGTGCGCATGCGCGGGTTGGTCCGCGCATGCGCAGTAACTACCACGCCGCATCGGCGTGCGTTTCACAGGCAGATTCCATCTGCAACCACATCATGCAAGCAATATCTCCCTCTGCTGCCAAATAAACAACACACACCACCAATAACAAACACAGGTAATATGAATCTTTTCTGAATATACTGTGTTCTCCTCCCCACCATCTGTAAGAGTTATCCCCTGGTGGATTGCATGTATGCATGTTCACAAAAAACCTTCTCTTTTCATCTAGATTTTTATAGCAATATAGCTTGTTCTTCCAGCTGTCATTTTTAGCAAAATACTTTGGCTATAATGCCCACTTTGTGGGAACAATTTTGAAATCACTGGCCATGAATGGCTCATTCAGTTGTGTGAGTTCCTCTTTTATCCTATACTCATTGTATGCATTTTTGATCGTTAGTGCAATGATGATAATTATGGCGAAATATATATATATTTCTAATGAAGGGATGAATTAGTGAAATTTTATTTATATTTATTTATTTGTTTATATTTCTTTATTTTATTGTTTATTTATGCATTTATAAGCTGTATTTATGAATGATTTTATTTGTATTAATTGATTCCATATATGTGTATACATCTGATATATTTTCATCCGACTTTTGAAGTTTATTATCTATATGGTTCTATGAACTCTTGATGATTATTTATTGCATTCTGTGGACACCCGGGCCCCTCCTCCCTGCCCAGGACAGCCCAACCTATTGGGTAGGGCCTTATTTCAGTCTGGAGGCATAAAAGGGAACACATATTCTCAGTCCAGTCAGCTCTGAGGAAGAAGGCTTGTCCTTCGAAACGCGTCAGCTGTACTGAGTGGCTTCCTCCATGATGGGATTCGCATTTGCATCTTGCCTTTAAAGTCCCTTTGAGGACTGACATGCCTGTTTTTATTCGCTGTTTGTGAGTACCATTCTTTTATTTAATAAATTTTGGTTACTGAGGTAATGCGCAAGGTTGGTGCGCTTCTTTTTTCTTTTTTGTTCTTCCTCACATTTATTGAAGGACATACAGTAGCTGAACTTCATCACGTATGGGTCTGATGCCATCACATTCAAGAACAGGACACTAGGTGCAACTTAAAACTAAAAGCACATCTTATCAGCTCTGTGGTGGTGACCAGACCTACTATCTGCAGGATAGAATTCAGTTTTTATAGTGTCTTCCTTAGCAGTAGGATGCAAAGAGTTTTCTCTTCTCTTTTTTGTTTTCATTTCTGTTTGATAGATTTTTTGCTCCTGTTGATGGATTTCTCTTCCAGTTGATGGCTTGAAGTCTTCAATCAGCTGTGGTTCTGCGTAACAGGCCGGGTATCATAGATTCTCCCGCTGTCTTGGGCCCCGGGTGGACTTTTCCCTACTCACTGCTTCGTAGCTTTTTCAGTGGCACAGACACAGGAGAGCAGACAGCGCTGCCTCACACCACTGATTCTGCAGTCTCCTATCTCTCCACTGCTACACCTGATCTCCCATCTTTCTCTGTGGTGCTGGGTTGTCTCTGCTACTTCTCCTTCAGCTGCGGTTGCTGGTCCAGGAGGGATGAGGGGGCTGCTTCATTCTGCATCCCAGATGCGTGCATGTCTGAGTTTTGGCAGGCGGGTCACAAAAAATTGCAGGGACCCCCAAAGATAGGGAACCCACCACCATGTGCACCTATTGGGGCGCTGAGGGGACCTTTTTCCAGGCAGTCTCCCCTAGTCCTGGAGGCTTCCACTCCTTCCTTGGACACTAGTCAAGCAGTGTCAGGGTCCTGACTTTTGACACTTATTCCAACACCAACTAGGGGTTTGCATCGCACATGGAAAGGGCCATATTGTGCAAGTCCGTTACCAAGCTCACTCTTTCTCCTATGTCAGCAATTGACGAATCAGATGTGGATCTGTACCGCTTTCTGCCTCAAGGGTTCCATGTGGTGGATTCCACCTCCACAGATAGTGAGGAGAGGCTTAGTTAGTGCAAAAGAAGGAATTGGTCTCCCACCATATTATGGCGGTCAGGGAAACTTTGAAGATCTGAAGATTCCCAGCATCCTACTGCAGACTATCAGGTTCCTTATGGAAAAAGTCTTCTAAAGTTTTTCCATATGTTCTTTTTTCTTGACAACATCTAAAAACCTTGGTTGCATCTGGCTAAGGCGACAAGGGTCGGCAACCAGTCCATTGTGATCTACTAGTTGATTACGGCCAGATGACTGGTGGATTGCACCTTGGTCTTGCCAACTGGCCATCTGCTGAATGAGGAACGTCATAAAGAAGCAGTCGGAGTGGGACTATTTTTTAATAGTAGTGGCCGGGGCTTCTCTAGTTCCAGCTGTAAGCCCTGGTTGAGAGACATAAACTGCACTCCGCCTCTTTGTATCCTGGCGCCAGCAGCAAGAGGAAAGAGACAGAGAAGAGCTCTAGTTTATAGTGTGCTGACAATGGACTCTTCTTGTCTATTCTCTTCTATTTTGTTCAGGTCAGTGAATTTCATTCAGTGCATTGCTGCAATGGAAGCCCACACACAATCTGAACTGCAGTGGACCGATGTCGTCAGGGACATAACAACAGCTTTAACAGAGGAAGAAACTATTAAATGGGGATTAGGAAAATAAGAGCTCATTTGCACTCTCTTTATCTGCAGTGGCCAGGGGTGTACACATGCCTTGACAGCAACAGGGATTAACCGCCCTGCCCGTATGGCCTCCTCACCACTTGCTTTAACTTCTTGGGCCCCAACACTAGCACTGCGTTCATTGCATGTGGTTGTAGGGTGCTTGTAGAGCGGGCCAATGCACTTGAATGGGTCTCAACTTACAGGCTGTACAGCTTACCAAAAGCCACAGGGGTATAACTGCTGCCTCCACATGTTTACACCCTCGGCTGCTGCCACTGCTGCTAAATGGGGTGGGTATTGGAGATAGTAAAACCATGGCTCAACCACACCATCCAACCTCATATGTGAATGAGTTCTAAGGTTGCCACTGCCAAATGCAACTGAGGGCACATTCACAAGGGCAGCAGGCACTGATGCTCCTCTGAAAAGTGATCCAAGCGTATTTGACAAGTGGAGAAGAGGCAATATTTTGCCTCCTCGCCATCTGATTTAAACCTGTTATTGCTATGCAATGCACTCGATTATGATGCTGTACTAAAGCAATTATAGGTTTAAATCAGGAAGTGAGGAGGAAACATTGGGCGATACAGTACTTGGTCATCTTTGACTCTCCCATGTTGTTCAGGTAGATCTCAACCTCTCCAAGGTTGCCTACCCCCTACTGTTCACCCTACCTTTGCGCTTTGCTGTTGGCTATCTATTTTGAGAAAGCATTCAGTAAAAAGTGGGGTTCTCCCATGGTGGTAGACTCCCCTGTCTCCCCTCTAAACAAGGCTACCTTTATCTCTTCTGAAGACTCCTCTTCTTTTTGAAACCCCACTGACAAGAAGGTAAAGAGCACAGCATGCTCACTGTGTGTGGCTTCAGGGGCCTTGAGTCGTCCTGTCCTAACTTCGGGTATGATCTTTCAGACCCTGACCGAGTGGGCCAAGCTCCTACGTCAAGGGTTGGCTTCTGAGCATGTCTTTCCTGCTTATGTTGACTTAGCGGATTAACTAGTGCAGGGGCTCCTATACCTGTGTGACTTGTGTGACCTCTGTTGTGTTCTTAGGGTGTCTTCTCTGGCTTAAGTGCTTGTTTGCTAACCAGACCGCCAAGAAAGTCCTTACGAAAATGTTATTTGAGGGCGGTCATTTATTTGGTGCGTTCCTGGACAACATCATTAAGAATGTCACTGGGGGCAAGACCACCTTTCCCAGACTAGGAAGCCTAAGGACTCCTGTTGCAAGGCGGGACCTTCCTTTTCTGCTCACGAAGGTCTTCTTCATAGCCAAGGCTCCTCCACGGACAAGTTCACCAAACCTTCTGCCTCTTCTACTGCCAAGCGTTCTTGGCAGCCCAAAACCTCCAAGCCTGCTGAGAAACCCACTTTCACATGAAAGTGCACCCCCTCCTCACACCTCAAGGTGGGGGATGTTTCCTGTTGTTCATGGATCACTGGCTCATTCCAGTATTGCTTTTTTTATTTCAACTTCCTTCTTTCCCTACAATGCCTAGCCGACTTGCACTTTGTAGTTCAGAGACCTCTGGATCAGGGAGTCATAGCTCAAATTCCATTCTCCCAAGAGCTTCTACTCCAGTCTTTTTGTTGTTCTGAAGAAGGATGGTGTTCATCCTATTCTGGATTTAAAGTCCCTGCATCCCTTTCTGGAGGTGTGCAAGCTCTTAATGGAGTTGGTGCGGTCAGTCAGAGCTTGCTGACACCAAGGGGATCTTCTGGCTTCAGTTGACACCAAGGACACCTATGTCAACATCCCCATTTGTTGCTTTCATCAGAGACTCCTTCGGTTTGCTATGGGGGAATTACATTTCTAATTTGTAGCTCTTCCCTTTGGCCTGACTTCAGATCCATGTATCTCCATCAAGGTCCAGGCCTCGGTATCTGTCATGAGGTACCTGAATGACTTTTTCCTGTGAGCTCAATCACATTCAGACTTGGAGCTTGAGCTGTCCATCACAACCAAAACCTTGGAGGAACTGGTTTCTCAATCTGCACAATTCGGTCTTGACTCTCTCTGCATCTGGACTACTTGGGACTCCTTTTGTCACATCCATAGCCACATTGTTTCTTCCTAAGGAGAAATTTCATAGGTTGTGTCTTTATGTTTTTTCGCTTCCTTTCTTTGGATGTATGCTTTCATTCTCCTGAAGCTCCTTCCTTGGTTGCTTCCATGAATAGAGCAGGAGGGCATTCCAGTTGTTCTGGTGGCTCTAAATTGGCTGCATAGGGCTTGGTTTGCAGATCTCTTTCGGCTGGTTGTGGACACACCTTGGTGACTCCCACTTTACCCAGATCCTCTCTTCGAAGGTCTGATCTGCTTTAAAGTCATTGGCTTTTGAGAGAGGGTCTGTCCCCAACAGTTATTTCCACTATGCTTAGAGCTTGGAGGTCTACTTCTTTATTTATCTGATACTGCACCTGGAAGCCCTACTTTGCTTATTGTGTGTCTTTGGAGTTCATCCCTAAAGTTTTTGGTGGCTGGAATTCTGACTTCAAAGGGGCGTGTATTGTCAGTTTCCCCTCAGTGTGATTAGGGGCCAGGTTTCTGCTTTGGATGTTCTGTTTCAACTTCCCTTGACCTCCTCTTCCTTGGTTCATACCTTTTACCGAGGGGGTCACTCAGGTGGCTTCATCTTCTAGGCCTCCCTTACTGCCTTGGGACCTGAATCTTTTCTTGTTTGTCCTTCAAAACTCCCCTTTTGAGAATATCCAAGATATTACCCATTTAGCTTTATCTCAGAAGGTGGCCTTCTTGGGCCCCATTACTACTCATCAGGTGTCTGAGCTCGTGGCTTTTTCCTGTAAGCAACTTTTTTTTGTGTTGCATGAGGACAATGTTTTTTGTCCTAGCCTGTCTTTTTTGCCAAAAGAGGTGTTGGCCTTCCACCTTAACAAAGATATCTTCTTGATATCCCTTTCACCCAAGGAAAGCGGCTCTTCAATCTGCTTTGTCTTCAATCATTTCCAGGCCGTGAGGCTCTGTTCCCAATTACTGCTCACTCTACCAGGGTGCTGAGTGTGACGAGCGTGGCGTCAGACCCCAGCCCTTCTCACCAAACTTGTGACCGAAGGACTAGCCAATCTAAAATCGCGCTGTCATGTGCGGAACAATGCCACACCCAACTGCACCCTGCACACCGATGTTCCCGCTAATTGGACCACGATCGATGTACCGGCAGCCTGAATGCGATTGTTACTGGGTAAGGTTAATTACGCAATTAACCCTTCACACTGCCACCACCTCCTTTTTATACAGAGAAAGAGGAAACTCAGCAATACACTAGGACGATTGGTTAACCGTCCGTATCCTACAGACTCTCTATCTCGCTATCTCTACAGACCAGTTATACAGAGGGTTAAATACTCATAGTAGCGTTCTTTTTAGAGGCAGGGATTCGTAAATTGCAATTAAGAGCTATAGAAACAATTCAACACTTTCAGAAAGTAAGATTTATTACCAAAAGGTTAAAAGGGTGCAGTACAAATACTTACAGAAAGAAGATGTAACCAATATATATACGTATATATATATATATATATATATATATATATATATATATATATATAGCACAACAGCACAGCAACAGATAACAGAAAGAAGTTTAGGTAAATAAGTACTTGCCAAATAAATGCCTGGAGTTAAGCAGTTTCAAGTCTGATGAGCTAAAAAAGGGATTTCTGGTCTCGCATTGGGTTTCGTTGTTGCCACAAGATTCTCCTTTGCTTTCTGTCCGATAGATTTTGTATTGAAGACGGTCCTCACTTGTCTGACTGAACACAAAAGATAACACTTCTTTTCTACACAACATCACCTAGTATCTTCCCTACCTTATTTGGCAGAGGAATTGTTAGGCAGGGCTCAGCATCATATGCCGCTTGCATTCCTGAGGGATTGGGAATGGGGAGATAACGTCTGCTCTTCTGTGCACATCTCCCCCCCTCAGGTGTTTGCATAAGAGTTTAAGAGAAATACCAAAATGTATAAGTTTGGGGCAAAATGGAGAACTGTGCCTCTCCCGTGGGCATGATTGTGATACTGAGCACGTCCTGGGATTTTCACCACTCTACTTCTGTTGTTCCGGTGTGTAAGAAAGCTACTTGTTGATCAGTTCACACCTTTACCAAGTTTTGTAAAGTTGCCGTGACTGCCTCAGTGGATGCCAGCTTTGGCTGGAAAGTTTGCAGTTGGCCTGGGAGTTGGTTCTCTATTTGTTGGTCTTTTGTTTGGACCCATCCTTTTTTCTGTTTTCTAGCACTGTTTTATGATGTCGCATCTGTGAAAAAGTTCAGTGTCCTACAATGAGCAATAAAGAAAATTGGATTTTTGTACTCCCTGTACTTTATTGAAGGGCGTAGCACCTATCCAATCTGTTTTTTTTCTGGCTGTCTCTGGGTTGTTATCCTGTTACAGATGGCTACTAACTGAATTTGGGTGTGGCCACCACTAGACAGCCACCTCTTAAGCATGCTTTTAGTGTTAAATTGCACCTAGTGTCCTGCTCCTGATGGTTGTGACATCAAATCCATCCATGATGAAGTTAAGCTGTGTGCTTTAATGAAGTTTTCTAATATTGCACAGGGACAAGGTGATCTTGACACCAGGATCTTCTTTTTTACCCAAGACGGTCTCTCTCTTCCATCTCAATAAGGATATTGGTCTTCCTTCCCTTTGTTCTGCTCCTAAATACATCTATACACTGTATAGATGTTGTCAGGACTGTCAGGGTCTAACTGCCATCCATGTTTTCTATTTACCAAATGGAGTCACGTTATGTCCTCCCTTCAGGCTCTCAAAATAGTCACCCTGCTTCTTGCTTCACCACTGCCATGTGGATCAGACTTTTTCTAGGGCCTACGCTTTAAGGATACCTCTCTTCCCTTTCAGAACTTTCCAGCATCGGGCATCTGTATCCCTTGTTTTGTGAGGGCCTTTTAGCAGTTCGGTTTGTTATGTTGTTGTCCCCACTCCCCAGTTTCTGCTTGTGGGTGCCCCAAGGTCTATGAAGAAAAGTCCTGTTTCCTGCACTATGTTATTAAGGTAAAGGAAATGTATACTCACCTGTAAAGTCTATATCTTGAAGTACAGTACAGGACACCGGAATTCCTCCCCTCTCTCTCTCTGGTGGACTCTCCTTATTGCTTGATAAAAACTTGGGCCTTCCCTAGGGATGTCCTAGCAAAGGTTTTGCCAGTGTCCAATCACCTGATGGTAACCTGAATGTAACCCATGTTCTTTGAATACAAGCTCTGTGTCCTGTACTGTACTCCAAGATCAGCAATTTATAGGTAAATTGAAAGTCTGTTTTTTATGAATTTACTAGTCAGTGAATAGTTAAAAAATTGTATTAATAACTTTTTCCATTGTAATTATAGGATGTTTTTAGGAACAGTTGTTCCACTAACAGTGTATGATCTGTTGTTTCACTATTTTACCAGGTCAACAAAGTCTTAAGGAATCACTTAATCCGGCCACACTGGATGTTTGCTATGGACAATATCATTCGGCGAGCGGTGCAGGCAGCTGTCACTATTCTCATTCCTGGTAAGGTTATTGAATTTCCAGAGGAGGTGTGATTGAGTGAGCCTAAGAGACGATTTCCCATCAGCTGCTATTAGAATGCCTACTGTCATTGTTCTTGTACTATCTTGTCCAAATACAATTTATAAAAAGCATTTTTTGCTTTTTTCAATAGATTCATTTTCAATAATGTCTTTAAAAATTATTTATCACAGGGTAGCACAGTGGCTAAATGGTTAGCAATTCCGCCTGGCAGTACTAGGGTCGTTGGTTTGAATCCCAACCACGGCACCACCTGCCTGGAGTTTGCATGTTCTCCCTGTGCCTGCGTGGGTTTCCCCTGGGTACTCCAGCTTCATCCCACACTCCAAAGACATGCTGGTAGGTTAATATGCTCCTGTCTAAATTGGCCTTAGTACAATATGTATTAATTTCACTCACTCTCTTCTAACTTTGCTTTATGCAGGCATGCTGGGCTTCTGTATAGTAAGCATAGTAGTGCCTATGTGTTAGGAAGTGTGCACTGCTTGCACTAATGAGAAGGCCTGGACTGAGCAGCAAAATAGGTTGTGTCAGACTTTGTTAGTGGGGATGATATCAGAGCATTGTGTGAAACTGTACTGGCAAATGTTTTCAAGATAAGGCTGTACTACTTTTGGTTAATATGGAACATGTAACATTTCATATTTATCATTGAAAATATACAAATTAGTTTTCTGTCTCAGCCTCAACATCCAAATCATTGGATTCAGGTGTTCCAATCACCTTCATGGCCACAGGTGTATAAAATCAAGCACCTAGGCATGCAGACTGCTTCTACAAACATTTGTGAAAGAATAGGTCACTCTCAGGAGCTCAGTGATTTAAAGCGTGGTACCGTGATAGGCTGCCACCTGTGCAATAAGTCCATCTGTGAAATTTCCTTGCTACTAAATATTCCATGATCAACTCTTAGTGATATTATAACAAAGTGGAAGCAACTGGGAACAACAGCAACTCAGCCACAAAGTGCAAGGCCATGTAAAATGGCAGAGCGGGGTCAGCGCATGCTGAAGTGCACAGTGCTCAGAAGTCGCCAACTGTCTGCAGAGTCAATAGCTAAAGAGCTCCAAACTTCATGTGGCCTTCAGTTTAGCACAACAACAGTGCACAGAGAGCTTCATAGAATGGGTTTATATGGCTGAGCAGCTGCATCCAAGCCTTACATCACCAAGTGCAATGCAAAGCTTCGAATGCAGTGCTGTAAAGCACGCCGCCACTGGACTCCGCCACTGCCAATCCGATGAACATGTCTGGGTTTGGCGGTTGCCAGGAGAACGGTACTTGCCTGACTGCATTGTACCAAGTGTAAAGTTTGGTGGAGGAGAGATTATGGTGTAGGGTTGTTTTTCAGCAGTTGGACTTGGCCCCTTAGTTCCAGTGAAGGAAACTCTTAAGGCGTTAGCATACTAAGACATTTTGGACAACTTCCTGCTCCCAACTTTATGGGAACAGTTTGGGAATGGCCCCTTCCTGTTTCAACATGACTGCGCACCACTGTGCAAAGCAAGGTCTATAAAGACATGGATGAGCGAGTTTGGGTTGGAGGAAGTTGACAGGACTGCACAGAGTCCTGACCTCAACCCGATAGAACACCTTAGGAATGAATTAGAGTGGAGACTGCGAGCCAGATCTTCTTGTCTGACAGCAGTGCCTGACCTCACAAATGTGCTTCTGGAAGAATGGTCAAACATTCCCATAGACACTCCACTAAACCTTGTGGACAGCCTTCCCAGAAGAGTTGAAGCTGTTAGAGCTGCAAAGGGTGGGCCAACTCAATATTGAACCCTATGGACTAAGGCTGGGATGCCTTTAAAGTTCATTTGCGTGTGAATTTTTATTCATTTATTTTTTTATACTAGTAATGGCGACAATCATCAACTTATAGCAGGACTGCGGCGGGCATTCTGACACTAACTGACACTGGGTGGGAACTGACTAACTGCCACTGACATCTCCAGTGACATTAATACAGTGATCAGTGCTAATAAAAAGCACTGACACTGTACTAATGGTACTGGGTGTGAAGGGGTGACCTGTGTTGTTTACACACAGATCTCTCCCATCAGCTTCTCCGCCAATCACCAAGTCCTGGCCATGAACCACTGGTGATTGACATCTCTGGGAGCCAATAACAGCATGGGTGGGGAGCGTATTTCTATGTGATTTTGCACATTGCGGCTGCCCTGCAGCAGCATATCTGCTATAGAGTGGTCCTTAAATGGATAAGTATACCATTTTCTCTATGTTCAAGTCTACTGATGTCTAAGTGACCTTGTTGATTCTTATTAATAAAGAATTTGAAAAAATGTAAAAAACTTAGTTTTAAATAAACTCATGAAAAAACATATTTCTTACTACAATTTCTCTTTAGCAAGTAAATCATTAAATGAAAACCAACCATAAAACTGTGCCTGATGGTAATTGTTATAAATTGTACATGTATTTTGGTGATGCACAGAGCTCAGAACACATTTGGGGCCAGCGTCAGAGAGTGAAGGAGTGGACAAAGAAGTTGAAGATGAAGATTACCAACCAGTACAACAGCACAACTCAGAGGAGGTTGTCCATACATCAGGGGTCAGCACCATGAGCTCCCTGGTTTCACATGACACCCAAAGCCAGCAGTTAAACCTACAGCTTGGAAGACTCAGACAAGAGACCAATAGGTATTATTTTTGCCCTCTAGTGCTCAGAAGTAGCAGTGCACTCGTTTTACATGTCTCTTTCTAGACCTGCCTGTTTAAAATAGATTTTAGGTTGTGAAGCCAGATAACTTATTGGTGTTAAAGTGAACCCACCTCACCTAAAATATTTCTAAGGTAACAACAATGCAGAACTGTAGACACCTTTTGGTGCCTGCAAGTCTTTAAAATCAAGCTATGTGTTCCTCTGGAATGCATTGAACTCTAAGCCCAGGCTGTAGATGGTGCATTTCTTCTGCCTCCCCCAAGTGCTTATTCTGTTCAATCATTCAACTGTTAAAAGCCAGAGGCCTTGGTAATTTTGGCATCTGACCATTTTATTGAAGGGTTGAGGTTTAGCACAAGGAGAAGGTTTAAAGGATAAGTTCACCTTTGGGAACGTGTTAGATGTTCCACCCGTAACAGTCCGTGAATGAATGAACTGCAAGTCCCGACAGCCTTACCAGCTGTCGGCTTGTAGTTTTCAATGAACTACCACACTGTGGAGTGCCGTGGTAGTTCAGTGAGCCTTTCTGCAAGAATATACGCTTGCTTGTACATTCCGTATGGCAAGCAGATATTCTGACAGGTCTGCAGGAGACCTGCATGGCATCAGCGATCTACTGATCACTGGTGCAATGCTTTCCAGGCTCCTGTAGACAAAAATAATAAATGCACGTTTTTTTACCTGCAAAAATATGTGCATTTATTATTTTTGTCTAAAAGGTGAACTTGTCCTTTAAGTTGGCCATACACTATAAAATCTGTACAAACCTCTTTAGATATACCAACAATTATGTAATGCGAGCACCTTCCTGAATGGATTGTATAGGTGTGGCTTCATGTTGCTTAGTTTTGGTAAAACCAAAGGAGATTGTGCAATCCATTCAGATTGTACAGTGCCTTGAAAAAGTACCCCTTGAAATTTTCCACATTTTGTTATGTTACAACCAAAGACATGAATGTATTTTATTGAGATTATATGTGATAGACCAACACAAAGTGGCACACAAATGATAAATGGTTTTCAAAATTTCTTACAAATATCTGAAAAGTGTGGCGTGCATTTATATTCAGCCCCCCCCCAGAGTCAATACTTAGAATTACCTTTCGCTGAAATTACAGCTGCAGGTCTTTTTGGGCATGTCTCTACCAGGTGTGAACATCTGGAGAGTTAAATTTTTGCTCATTCTTCTTTTTAGAATAACTCAAGCTCTGTCAGATTGAATGGAGAACATCTATGATCAGCAATTTTCAAGCCTTGCCAAAGATTCTCAATTGGATTTAGGTCTGGACTTTGACTGGGCGATTCTAACGCATGAATATGCTTTGATCTAAACCATTCCATTGTAGCTCTGGCTGTATGTTTAGGGTCGTTGTCCTGCTGGAAGGTGAACCTCCCCCCAGTCTCAAGTCTTTTGCAGACTCTTAACAGGTTTTCTTGTAAGATTGCCCTGTATTTGGCTCCATCCATCTTCCCATCAACTCTGACCAGCTTCCCTGTCCCTGCTGAAGAAAAGCATCCCCACAATATGATGCTGCCACCACCATGTTTCATGGTGGGGTGGTGTGTTCAGAGTGATGTGCAGTGTTAGTTTTACGCCACACATAGCGTTTTGCTTTTACAGTTGTGTCCAAAATTATTCAACCCCCAATGCTGTAAAGGGGTTTAGGGACTATAGTGTACATTTGGAATTGTATTCAGAATCAAATCCTACAAGGACGTTGTAACTACCCAAATGCAACTAAAATGACATCAATTGTTTATGTAATACAGTAGTAAATGGTTCTTATGTGGTTTCTTCATTGCCACAATTATTCAACCCCTTAAAGACTACCACTCTGAAGAACAGAGGTTCATACAGGTGCTTTCCATCAGGTATTGAAAACACCTGTGGATGTCACCGAGCAGCAATCAAGCATAATAAGCACCAATTAGGCAGCTTTAAAATGACTGTGATACTCAGCTCCTTCTAGACATTTACTGGTGTGGTTACAAACATGGTGAAGGCAAGAGAATGGTCCAGGAAGACAAGAGAAGAGGTGATTTCTCTTCACAGGAAGGGCAATGGCTATAAGAAGATTGCAAAGATGTTAAACATACCAAGAGACACCTTAGGAAGCATCATTCGCAAATTCAAGGCAAAGGGCACTGTTGAAACGCTACCTGGTCGTGGCAGAAAGAAGATGCTGACTTCGACTGCTGTGCGCTACCTGAAGCGTAGAGTGGAGAGAAGTCCCCGTGTGACTGCTGAGGAACTGAGAAAAGATTTGTCAGATGTGGGTACAGAAGTTTCAGCCCAGACAATAAGACGCACACTGCGTAATGAAGGCCTCCGTGCCAGAACTCCCAGGCGTACCCCCTTGCTGTCTCCAAAGAATAAGAAGAGTCGACTGCAGTATGCCAAAAGCCATGTGGACAAACCACAAAAGTTGTGGGATAGTGTTCTGTGGACTGATGAAACAAAATTAGAACTGTTTGGGCCCATGGATCAACGCTATGTTTGGAGGAGGAAGAACAAGGCCTATGATGAAAAGAACACCTTGCCTACTGTGAAGCATGGTGGAGGGTCAATCATGCTTTGGGGCTGTTTTGCTTCTGCAGGTACAGGGAAGCTTCAGCGTGTGCAAGGTACCATGAATTCTCTTCAGTACCAGGAGATATTGGATGGAAACGTGATGCAGTCCGTCACACACCTGAGGCTTGGGAGACGTTGGACCTTTCAACAGGACAATGATCCCAAGCATACCTCCAAGTCCACTAGAGCATGGTTGCAGAGGAAAGGCTGGAACATTTTGGAGTGGCCATCGCAGTCACCAGACTTAAATCCGATTGAGAACCTCTGGTGGGACTTAAAGAAAGCAGTTGCAGTGCGCAAGCCTAAGAATGTGACTGAACTGGAGGCCTTTGCCCATGAAGAATGGGCGAAGATACCCGTAGATCGCTGCAAGACACTTGTGTCAAGCTATGCTTCACGTTTAAAAGCTGTTATAACTGTAAAAGGATGCTGTACTAAGTACTAAGATTGAATGTCACTTGGGGGTTGAATAAAACTGATAATGCTGTGAGCACAGAAAAGACATTTGTGGTTATTTCATTATAACTGTTATGTTATATTTGTCTGACCTACAAGTGCCTCTTTAATGTAAATGTAAGCAAGATGACTGAATGATCAAAAGCAATGTCAAACTGGCCAAAACACTCAATTTCAGTGGGGGTTGAATAATTTTGGACACAACTGTAGGCCAAAAAGTTCAATTTTGGTCTCATCTGAACAGAGCACCTTCTTCCACATGTTTGCTGTGTCACTCACATGGTTTCTCGCAAACTGCAAATGGGACTTCTTATGGCTTTCTTTCAACAATGGCTTTCTTCTTGCCTGTCTTCCATAAAGGCCAGCTTTGTGGAGTACATGACTATTAGTTGTCCTGTGGACAGATTCTCCCACCTGAACTGTGGATCTCTGCAGCTCCTCCAGAGTTACCATGGGCCTCTTGGCTGCATCTCTGATTAATGCTGTCCTTGCCTGTCAGTTTAGGTGAAATGCCCTTTCTTGGTAAGTTTGCAGTTGTGCCATACTCTTTCCATTCTCGGATAATGAATTGAACAGTGTTCAGTTAGATGTTCAAAGCTTGGGATATTTTTTTTATAACATAACCCTGCTTTAAACTTATCCACAACTTTATCCCAGACCTGCCTGGTGTGTTCCTTGCCCTTCTTGATGCTGTTTGTTCACTAATGTTCTGTAACAAACCTCTGAGGGCTTCACAGAATAGCTATATATATACTAAGATTAAATTACACTCAGGTGCACTCTATTTACTAATTTGATGACTTCTGAAGGCAATTGGTCCCACTAGATTTTAGTTAGGGGTATCAGAGTAAAGGGGACTGAATACAAATGCACGCCACAAAATTTGAAAATTTGAAAACCATTTATCATTTTCTTGTTCTCTAACAAACCGATGAAGGCTTCACAGAACTGCTTTATTTATCCTGAGATTAAATTACACACAGGTATACTTATTTACTAATTAGGTGACTTCTGAAGGCAATTGGTTCCACTAGATTTTAGTTAGGGGTATCAGAGTAAAGGGGACTGAATACAAATGCACGCCACACTTTTCAGATATTTATTTGTAAAAAATGTTGAAAACCATTTATCGTTTTCCTTCCACTTCAGAATTATGAACCACTTTGTGTTAGTTTATCACATAAAATCCCAATAAAATACATTTACATTTTTGGTTGTAACATGAGAAAATATGGAAAACTTCAACGGGTATGAATACTTTATGATGGCACTGTATAGTGTATTGCCTGCTTAAAAAAAACGTTATGATGCCAACAGATATAGCAGATTGGATTACCCTACTCACCAGTATCCAAAACCATCCTTCCATAACAACCTCTCTGGTTAATTTACCCTGGTCAAAAGCCATAATATTCCTGTTAAGGAACTTAATTGATCCAATTCAAATTATAAACCTCAATATGTACCTTCCACTAAAAAATTAATTATTTTCTGGTGCAAATCTCTGGCATCAATACATTCCCATAACCCGTCAACTGTTAACCTGTGCTGAACACGTTGGTGCTCGGACACGGTCATCCAGCATCCAGAGTGAAGATGCCAAACTGCAAGACACAGTTATTGCAAGTAACCAGTCAAGAATTGCACCTAAATCCTTTTGGGATATCAACAGAGCCTCTTGTTTAAAAACAACTCCCTTTGTATTAGAAAAATATTTCATTTATTGACAGCAGCCATGTGCCAGATCCCTCTTGTGAAAGAGATCAGAGTTTTCTCAGACAGATTTGGCTAGCAAAGTTTTGGAGGTCAAGTGCTGTGCAATTTCCCAACAACGATGTAGTGCTTGGGCCTGTCTGATTTTATACAAATGAATGGAGTAATTTAGGTAGGCCCTTGTATATCTGGCAACTAACCGTGTATGGCCAACTTTAGGCTGGTCGGTTGTTTCAGACTCATATGCTTGTTTAGTTCTCTCTAAAAACGCCCAGCCATTGTGACATTCCTAAACATTTTAAATAAAAGTGTGATTAGGAAGATTCTTATATATCACTCTCATGAATGAACAAAGGTGGGTTCATAACTGCTGGCTAATTAAGTCCAGATTCCATTTAATTATTTTTAAACTTTTCATTATATTTATTGCAGGTTATTAGAAGACCTGGTACAGAAAGAACGGGAATACCAGTTTTTGTTAAAACAGTGTTTGGAACAGAGAAGTCATGACTTGCATTTACTTCAGATAAAATCAAGCATGGGTAATTTTTTTTTTTATGCTTTTTTGCATATTTTAAACAGTGCTATGTCATGTTTTGGTGCCTTGAACACTCCTGCCCTGTATGTAAAAACTGACTGATGAACAAAGATTTCTTATTATGAACTCAGTTTAGAAACCCCATAAATCAATTTTAACAAGGTGAATCCATATTTAAATTGTTATTTGCACATTAGACAGATACAGATGTTTTATATAAAGAAAAAAGCCCTGCTTACTTCTCCTCCCACTAGATGGGTGCTTAATCTGCAAAGAGCTCATTCTGTCTCCCACACACAATAAGTACATTGTATGCTGAATAAATATTTGATTTGTTGGACTTATTGGAGTGCATCAGTTTCCTCTGTTTTTCTGATATAGGAAACTAATGACAGGCATGCAGCAAAGAAGCATAATCATAGTTGTCTGTAAGGGCTGAATGTGGCCAATAAAACATCATTTGCATATCTGTTTAATGAGTGACCTAAACAGTAAGAGTAGAGATACCAAATGTCATTATAAAGGTTTAAACAGTTCAGTTTTCATTACTGCAGAAGGTAGATTGTGTATTTACCCGTATCCAATGGTATATACATGCTTCTTTATATTTTTTTTTAGAGGCAGAATTCCCTGCTCCCTGAGCATGGACATTTGCTGAAAGGATTAAACAGTTTATATACTGTCATCCATAATTCTAACAAGAGGATATCTGATAGATTAACATTGGTATGGTTAAGGGGTAAGCCCACCTACAGACAGCTCTGATATGCATACTAGGCTCATCAGTGTTACAGATGTGATGATGCATGCAAAGCAAAGATACAGGTTTGCTTTAATGTGCAGTCCCCCAGCAGTATATACTTACCATTCCTTACATTAGTAGAAGTGCCATCTCTTGTAAAGATCAATTAAGGTGCATTTTCATTTATAAGGGTCTTGAGTTCCAATCCCATTCCCTTAAAGTGAACCTGTGCATACTAAAGTTTTTACATATTCTAAATAAGCAGTAACATCACTTTAAAAAGCACTCATTCATCTCTAGTAATTAGCATTGTGGATACATTTATTTTCAAAGTTCACAACAGAAGCACTGTAATCTTAGTTTATTCTATGAGGTAGCCTGCAAGATCTCTAATGTGAACATCCAGTAGATGTTTCTGTTAGAAAGGACTGAAACGTGACATTCTTTTGTTATGATCTTTGAGAATTAATTACTTCAGAGTACATACAACTCAAAAAGGCAAATAAAAGCTTGTTTAAAAGGGTTTTTTTTACAACTTGTTTAGAATATGAAAATAGGTTAATATTGGTCATATTTTAGGCAGAGGTGTACTTTAAAGCAAACCTGTGCTTTGCCCATGCAGGACTTTTTGCTTTAATGCCCACCTCCCCATCATCTCACATTCTGCTTCAACCACTGTGCGCAAAGAAACTACCAGGGTGGAAAAAAACTACCTGGCGCTTCAGAGTATGAAAGAGCATGATACTCATTCCTTTTCTTTTCATGTGGCAGTATTGGTACTTAGTGACTCTTCCTGCAACTGCGTGACAGCTCTGAACCACAGTCCTCAGTTCTGTGTAATCTCCAACTAGAGCATTACATATTCTTTCTTCAGTCTCAGTGGCTGAACAGAGCAGCAGGGGATTAAAATATGTGAATACGTGCTTCGGGGATTAAAGGGAATTTTGTTGCTTTTTCCCTGCATGGCCAAATAACAGGTTTGGTAAAGTAATATGCAATCAGAACCTTGTGAATTTAGTTAACTGATCTAACTACGGGGGAGTTTTACTAAAACCGGTGTACTCACCAGCCAATCAGTTTCTAACTTCGGATTGTTCAATGAAACTTTGGCAAGAAAACCTGGAAGCGTATTGTTTTTTATGCAGAGTTGCACTAGATTTTGCATTCTACTGTTTTAGTAAATAACCTCCCATGTGTCTGGCAATTCTATTAATGTTAGTCTTGGTTACTATTTCACAAACCAAGACAATGTTGGAATACAGTTCATGTAGATCAGCATTAATAGGTTCCTTTGGCTTTATCCATAGATAACCCAAGATCTGCGTCTTATGTGTCAATTGGCATTAACAGAGACCAAGAGTTGGTGGAATGGCTGAGGCAGCAGGGTACAGCAGAGGATGTGATTGAACAAGTATGGGTCTCTATTCTTCAGTGTTCATCATTCTTTATTAGAAGCTGGATGTATATAATTGATTTTATATATATATATATATATATATATATTTATTTATATCTAACTTTTTCAGTTTATTGAAGAAGGCTACACGCTTTATGATGTTCTGCATGAAGTCACCAAAGAAGACCTGAAAAACCTTAGACTCAGGTATGACAAGTCATTATTACCTATATGTCAATAATGTATTATTTAATGTGTACTTAAAAATACTCTGCATAGTAAAACAAATTCAGATAAAGATGCAGAAATATTTGTTTCTACAGAACACAGACATATATTGATTCAGGACTTCAGTCTGTGTCTCCTATACAGCAGCTGGCAGGTTTGTGTCATTAAGGGAAACTGAGGAACTGCTCAGGTAGTAGGCAACTAGCAAGCATCGTAAGGAGCCAGGTAGCATGTGCTTCCAGTGACATTATTAAAAAAAAGTGTGATTTTGAATAGTACTTCAGTTTTAGTATAGAATCTGGCTTTTGGTACTTCCTATCTGGGTTCTTGTGTATTGTGTTAAAAGAAAATGTTCCCCAGTGCTTCTGACCCCACACGTCAAGGCAAAATAAATAAAAATATGACGAATATCTCTGCAATACAT
This sequence comes from Staurois parvus, assembly GCF_062004578.1. Lineage (NCBI taxonomy): Eukaryota > Metazoa > Chordata > Amphibia > Anura > Ranidae > Staurois > Staurois parvus. The sequence continues at coordinate 5,145,633 of NW_028318123.1, read as the reverse complement.
GCATATTTCCCCATGTGTTATCACTTTAAAAATGCTTCAAGCACAGAAAAACTGGATTTTCTTGTTACTCACCGTAAAATCCCTTTCTCTGAGTTCATTGATAGAGACAGCCGCTTCTTCTTTATCCATTACCAAATGGGGTTTTAAAAGCCCCACATACAGGAGCAGGACATTTGGCAGCAAAAAAATTGCCACCTCAAATGGGCAGTCCGTTCTGGGCATAAAACCCCCCTCTGTGCTGCAAACATAGTAACGTGCATCCAAATAGCAAAGCGTAGGAAACGCTAATGGCCTTCGCAGATGGAAATGTGCAGGTAAATGTCCTTGATGGCCATAAAAGCCAGAAAATCCCCCTAGTGAGGGGAGGCCACCACCAAGCAAATGGGTTCCATTTTGAACTGGGGAGTCTACATGAAGGCATTCAGGTCCTTGAGACCCCAGATCACATAAGCCCCGTCTTGGTAACTGAACAGATGGGGGTAAATAAAAATAGAATAGGTAGGCGCTATATATATATATATATATAGATATATATATATATATCAAAATACAATATAGAAGGGATGTGTATATACAAATAATCCCTATAACCACTCTATATAGTGTAAGGCCCACAAAACTTGGACCAACTGTAGTGACCCTAATCAAATCTTGTCTCAGTGTTATTCTATTCTAAATGAAGCTGCCCTTAATTAAGTGTGATTGACACTTACAACATACAAATAAAATATAAATAGATAGGCGCTACATTTGCCCAAACAATAAACTTCATATAGTGCAATAAGTACAAGATTAGTACCACTTGAGGGTTAACTCAGTTTTGGTCCATGCAAAAAGTTTTAGCCTACAGCACCTGATGTTCCCAGGCAGTCTCCCATCTAGGTGCTAACCAGGTCTGCCCCTGCTTACCTTCTATAATCGAACAAGATCAGGTACATTCAGGGTGATGTGGCCATAAGTAGCTAAATGTGCTTAGACCAAAAAGATATTGTAACCCCTCCGTATAGCAATTCAAACAATAGTGAACATGTGAAGTGAATATTAAAAACCATGAATATAATGACAACTCTTGTAACTGTCACAAAATAGAGTAATAGAAAATTCCAAAGAGGGTAAAAAAAATAAAACAAATTGAAAAAAATCAAATATATAAAAAATAAATGCGACTGTGATCTTCATCGCATGTTCATAACCGTGAAGTGTAGATGACTCACTCACCAGATCCTTTGAACCCTGTTATGGTGGTCAAATGCACCTTTGGTTATATAGGGAACCACCCTTTCTTGTTGGATTCTCCATTTTTCTCCCTCTAAATCTCCATGGATTATAGCCAGATATAAGAGATTCCAATAGGTTTTCCAGTAATATACTTTAGGTTAGTTTTAGATATTCCTCCCACGGGAATGCAGCTGGCCAATGAATGAATCAGACAAGTAAGTAGCTTACCTAAGTATATTACTTTAATAGGAATTAAAATCACATAGACAAAAATATTCCACTCACTTGTACAGGTGCTTGTAAATCAGCACCAGTGTTTCAGGCATATATATTTTTAAAGATGGCTGCTTTATTTATATATTTCAGGTACTTATATAGTGCTGTAAATTTACGCAGCGCTTTACATATATATTGTACATTCCTATCAGTCCCTAACCCTCAAGGAGCATACAATCTAAGGTCCCTAACTCACATTCGTACATACATATACTAGGGCCAATTTTAGACAGGATCCAATTAACCTACCAGCATGTCTTTGGGGTGTGGGAAGAAGCTGGAGTACCCGGGGGAAACCCACGCATGGAAAATAGACCCTTTTAGGGATAGGCTAACGTGTTTCGGGAGACGGACCCCCTTCCTCAGAGCTCTGATGAAGGGATTCCGTCTCCCGAAATGCAGTAGCCTAATCCCTGCAAGGGTCTATTATTCCATTGGACTGACATTACGGATTTATCTGCTCTGTTTTTATTCTCTTTGGTTTGTGAGTATACATCTATATGTTTTCTAAATAAATTTTTGGTGTACCACGGTAATACACGATGAGAGTGCGCCCTTGTTTGCTTTTGTTTGCCAGTACCAAGATTTCCTGATCTTTGAAGGACTGCACCTCAACATTTGGCATTCAAAGTTCCTTCTAGTCTGCATGAAGATTTGAGTGCTGGTTTTGTTTGTACTTTTAGATTGCAAAGTTTTTTTCTGCCTATTATTCTACTCCTGTAGGTGGGGCTATAAAACCCAATTTGGTAATGGTTAAAGAAGAGGCTGTGTCCGTCAATGAATGTAAGAGAAAATACTGCACTGCCAAATCCAGAGAGCTCTCAACTTCCTGTTTCCATGCGCAAAGCTGTCTCTGCTGCAGTTAAAGCCTGTTTAATGATGTCAGCCCTGTCTGCTCTTCTCCATTAGACTCTCTCCTTTATGCTATGAAGATGAAGAAAGGGGAGGTGTTGTGCAGTCCAGCAAAAGAGAACTGGACAGGGCCGACAATATTGTGTAGCAGAGAAAATGGGGTTCATTTACTAAAGGCAAATAGACTGTTTACCATGCAAGGGAAGTTGCAGTTGGAGTTATCTCCAGTGCTTAGTGAATGAAGTGAAGCTCTGCAGACTTCCATCATCCAGCCTTGTGCAAGTAAAAAAAGCTTTTTTGTTATCTTCCTTGCATCTGATTGGGTAATCTTTGCAAAGGGAAATTTCATCACATTCACTAAGCTCTTTTGAAAACTCCTTTGCAAAGTGAAAGTGCAATGCCCCATTGTCTGTGGCTAGGGACCCAGGCAGTAGGGCTTGGGAGCAAGCTCACACAAGCACCCACCCCCCCACCTCCCCCAGCAAGTGGCTTGCTAGAGGGAGGGGGGGTACTCAAAAGGCAGGAGGAGCCAGAAGTGCTGGGGGGGGACCAGATTAGGAGGATCAGGGATGCTGTTTGCAAAACTATTGCACAGAACAGGTAAGTATAACAAATAAATAAATATTTAGAATCACTTTAAGGGCATATTTTGTTGTAGAATTGTCTCAGTGATGTGACAAAATCAGTAATTTACTCCAACATGGAAGAGGTCTTATTTATATCTCCTTTGTTTATCACCAATATGGTGGTACTTCTTTATGAATTTGTAGCAACTATAGCGCTATTCACAAATAAGAACTTCTTGAATCTGTCACAGAAAAGTCAGTAGTAACAATGAAAATGTTGCAGGATTTTCATGATTTTGACTTCGGACTACATTCAGATAGCAAGATATGTGTTGCAAATGCCTAATTGAATTTATATTTTGCAGAATTTCTGTAATACTAATTATATTGTTGCTAAGTGTGTTTGTTTTTATTACAATGCTCTTGGTGTGTTGCACCGAAGTTGCAAGATTTCCTTTCACTTGTAGTTTACATTTTTATCTATTAGTAGCAGTGAACCCCCTGAGTATAAACTTGTATGAGGTCATCGGGGTAATCAGCATGGAGGTCTAGATCAGAATTGAAAAAGTTCCATATCACAAATGTAAATTGAGATGTGCAAATTTTTTTTAAATTTGTGAATCAGTTGCTTTATTTTCAGTAGTTCATTAGAATATCCAAATACTGATTCTTTTTGTTCTGCCACAGGGGTGGACCGTTGTGCCGGTTATGGAAAGCTATCTCCAAGTACAGAAAGCCGAATAAAATTGAAGTCAATTATTAGCCTTATAAATACTTTGATGCAGTCAGATATGTAAACTGTACATTACAGAGAGAAAAACCATTCCAATGTTTAAGTTATTTATCTTTTGTATATCACTGTATAGCTGTTCCTCCTCTGTGAGTGTTTTCGTACAAGTAGACGTATTTAAAATCTTTGTACTGTAACTTGGATACAAAATAGGATGTTTTTTGTCATTGTACTGATAAAAAGACGATTGAATGTTTGTCATTATGGATTTTGTAATTGAATGTAAAATGTGCAGTTAGGTTTTAAAAAGGATAAGTGAAAATGACTCTCATTGATGTATGTGAACTGGGGTGTACAACTGCAGTCCTTGGGGCCTTCATACTGGCCAAATATTTGGCAATGTCAGTTAATTTTCTTTAATCACATTATAAACTATTTGTTGTCAATTAGTCAACTCCTGAATTTGAGGATGTTGGCCTTTAAAGAGTATTTCCACTCTTGAAGTCAGATTTGAGAAAACCCCACTGTATGTTTGTTATATGTTCTCATTCACACAGTTATGCTATGGAGATGGGAACATGTAACAAATATAAAGTAAGTGTTGCCCCTATTTGGCTGACATACACTTGACGCTGTAGAGTTGTGCACCTTTTGAAGTAAAATGTGTAGGAACACCTATTAGGGTCCAATATTTCTATAAAGCAAACCTTCACAACGTAGGGGGTTGAACTACTGCATTCGTGCTTTGATGATGTCACTGGGTAATAGCGAACTTCATTCTTAGCATTGCTGGCTGATGCCAAAATGTGTGTCTCTTTTTTTATATGCAATTTAGAGTATAAGTGTTAAAAAAAACCCTCAAATATAATATATTAGTGTGCAGCATTAACATAGTATATTACCTCAATATTCAACTGTTATCCTTGATTAATCTTTCCCTGGCTTTTTACTACATATTCTGGCAATGAATGTGACATGTGAGTTGCCAAAGTTACACGGAGGTGACACTATGCTTGCGATTCTTGTGGAAATTCAGTGATATCAGTACAGTAGGAAACAAATACCAGCGCTGTGCACTGGCATTAGGTTGGCTAGTTCTTTAGATGCAGACTAGTTTTGATGGCCTACCAATGGGATCCAGCTTTAAAGGAGAAGTACAGCCAAAGCTTTTTTTGCTGTACTTCTCCTGTGGGTCACAGGAGTGCAGTTCGTTCTGCACTCTGTGACCCATTTTCAGCTGACAGCGGGCTAAAGCCCTGAAGCTCTAGAGAGTGCTGGGGAGGGGGGGGGGTTCAGAGCAGACAGCGATGACTGATGGTCACTGTTCTTTGCACACAGCAGCAGTGAGAATACAGCAAACCGATGTTCACTGAGGTCTCACACTTAGAGTTGGCAGGGGACAGATGCAGCATCAGACAGAGGTATGATTTGGGGGGAAAAAGAAAAAAAAAGAAAAAAACACCTTTTTTAGGCTTCCGCAGGGCCTAACACTGATCCGTTGTGATACCCGCCACCCCCTTGGGTATCTGTAGTTCCTCTGTGGCTTGTGAATGTCTCATTCATAGCAATGTGTGAATATTGCTCCATAGATACAACATTGGTAGAACTAAAGCAGTGCTCAAAGAGGTAACTGAAGTGTAAACTGTGATTTGGATCTCTTGCTGCTGAACAGTTTAAACTCTTGTTGACAGTTGCCTCATTTGCTATACAATGTAATCAGTCTGCTGTACATTAAAGTGTAACTCCATCCATAACCTATATTGATATTAGAATAGGGTAGGGTTTTTATTGGTCTGTGTGACCCTATTGGGGAGACTTCCTTCCACTTCCTGTCCTGGTGAAAACATTGTTGTTGGGATTGGAGTTTAGCAGGAATCTCTCCAGTAGACACATGTAGTAGGGTAAACCCATGAGAAATTTCAGACTGCTTCATTCCATTAAAAACAAGTTCTGCCTGGAATAAATACTTTATGTGACTGGCAAAACATGTCTGATTGAATGATACGTATATTTTAGTACTGAGGGGCTGGGATGGGAACCAGTGAAAGTTGTAGGGCCTGGCCAAGATCCAGAATACCAAGTCCCTGGGTGCTTTTTTTGGGTACAATTATTTTTATCCTTTATCATTTTGTAATAGTGCTATCTTTTTTTCACACTTGACAGGTTCATAAATCGGACTAACACTATATTGCTTAAATGAAGGTGAACATATGATGTGCTACATACATTTCTTTGTAACATTCAATGTTGCAGTATTAGGTTATGTGTGTGGAGGTTACTGCACTACTGATTTGCTGTACAGAAACATGAATATTTCTTGTATATAATAAAGTTATTTCACTGGTAGATGCTTGTCCTAACCTGTAATAGGAATCTTGTGCCCCAAACTATGGGACAAGAAACACCTTTACAGTTAGTAGACAGGCAGTGCACTCAGACACTTTTCAGTTTGTTGCATTGGGGATTATTTACTAAAGCTGGAGAGTGCAAAATCAGGCTCACTTCTGCATAGGTTTTATTGTCAAAGCTTAATTGAACAAGTAGAGGTTAGAAACTGGTTGGTTTCTATGCAGAAGTGAGCCTGATTTTGCATAGTTGGTAAGGTTGAATAAAGACACCAGTCCATCCAGTTCAACTGGTGTGGGTGTGTGTGTTCATGTTAAAACTCATATCCCTCTATACTGTGTTCTCTAAGAAACCCATCCAAGAGTTTTTTAAAACTATCAATATATTTTTGAGACTGATTAGTTTATTCTTTATGCCAGAATCACCTTTGAGGTATTTGTACAATCGCTATCATATCTCTTCTCAAGCATCTCTTCTCCAAGGAGGATAGGTTTAATGCTTGTAGTCATTCCTCATAACTGACGTCCTCCAGTGCCCTCATTAACTTTGTTGGTCTTCTCTGAACTCTCTCCAGTACCAGCACATCCTTCCTGAGGACTGATGACCAGAATTTGATGGCATACTCCAGCTGCGGCCAAACCAGAGCGCTATAACGTGACAGGATCATAGTTTTATCTCTGGAGTATATTCCCTTCTTAATGCATGCTAATATTCTGCTAGCTTTGTTTGCTGCAACTTTTGCATGCCATTGCTAAGTCTGTCATGTACCAGGACCCCCAAATCTTTTTCTGTCCTGGCCTCCCTCAGAGGTTCTCCTCCTAGCGAGTAACTTTCATTCATATTTTTAGCCCCCCAGTGCATTACTTTACATTTTTCAACATTAAACCTCATTTGCCGTATATCTACCCAACCCTTAATTTTATTGAGGACTTCTTGGTTTCTGCTTCCTGCTGTGAAGTTATTGCCCTACTAAGTTTTGTATCATCTGCAATCACTGAGATTGAGCTAGTTATACCAACCTCTATCATTTATGAATGGATTAAACAGAATTGGTCCAGTATAGAGCCTTGGGGTATCTCAGTTACTACTCCAATCCAGTCTGAGTATATGCTATTTATTACTACCCTTTGGACACACCCCTTTAACGAGTTTTCTATCCATTTACAAACCATACAGTCCATGCCTAAAGACCTCAGTTTGTAAATTAAGCATCTATAGAGGACTATATCAAATGCTTTTTCAAAATCCAGATATACCACATCCACCAGACTAACTTTATCTAGTCGGCAACTCACTTCCTCGGAGAATGTTAACAGATTGGTTTGGCAAGAACGACCCTTCATAAAGCCATGCTGATTGCTACCAATGAGATTTCCTCAGGAAATGTTGGGATATGATCCCTTATCATCTCCTCCAATAGTTTACATACTATCAATATTAGACTGACTAGTCTGTAGTTTCCAGGAATATATCTCTGCCCTTTTTAAATATTGGAACCACAGTGGCCCTTCACCAGTCAGCTGGTACCATTCCTGTCAGTATGCTGTCCATAAAAATTAGGAATAATGGTCTGGCTATAACCTGGCTGAGTTTGAGGACTGTCTGGTGTAAGCCATCTGGTCTTGGTGATTTATTTGCGTTAAGATTTTCAAGACTTTTACTGACACTGGTTTCTGTTAGGCACAATGGTACACTTTGTGATGCGTTACTAATGATGCAATTTTGACTACTGTATGCTTGTTTCCTCTGTAAAATTCCCTTTTGTCATCTTTTACAGGGCCAATAGGTTCTGACCTAACTGTTTTACTGTTAATATATATATATTTTTTTTTTTTCTCATGGTCTATGTCAGCTGCATTGATTGCGCAATTTTTTTTTATTAAACCATTTTTTCCTCTTGGATATTTTTTTGTTAGTTTAGCCACTCAGGTTAACCTTCCCTCTTTTATTGTCATTGTCCATTTGGAATACAGTGAATTATACCTTTAATATATTCCTAAAATACTCCCATTTTTCCTCAGTGTTAAATGTTTCTAGTTTTTGATCCCATTTAATATCTTGTAGTATCGTGCACAGTTTAGAAAAGTTAGCTCTTCTGAAATTTAGTGTTCTTGCACTACCGCTATGCTTTGTTTTCCTGTGATCACTGGTTCCCAAGCTCTCCACTCTTTCCACATCTACGAATAGATTGTGTAATCTGTAACTAGTAGATCTAGTAATGCATTATTTCTAGTCAGGGCAAACACCAACTGGCACAAGAAGTTGTCTGTGAGACATATAAGAAACGACCAGCCTTAGATGAGTGAGCTGTTCCTTCTGTCCAGTCAATATCTGGATAGTTGAAGTCCCCCATTATGCTAACATTGCCCTGCCTTTGCAATGTCGTCCCACACATTCACTAGAAAATCATTTTTGATATACAGACATACCTCTCCTGCTCTTCTAGTGTCCCTGTGCCTCCAATCCAAGAAGTACCTTTGAATAGTTGCAAGGGTATGTGAGCTGTCAAACCAGGTTTCTGATATTACCACAAAGTCAAAATCCTCATGTATCATCACCTGCAGTTCTTCCATTTTGTTAGCCAAGTTCCTGGCATTTGTATACATGCCTCTCAGTTTTATAGGGGCATTTCCTTCTTATTTTTTTTCGTGGCTGTATTTTTGTTTTGCCAACCCACTTACCCAGGCTTTAGGTATCATGGTTATAGCACCCTCTGACTTTCACTCACTGCTGGCTATCACTTCCTCTGATTCCCCCAGCCAACTAGTTTAAAGCCCCTCCAGATTTATGGCCATCCTCTCCCCCAATAGAGCTGCACCCTCCCCCTTAAGGTGCAGTCCATCCCTACTATAAAGTCAGTAACCGACTAAGACATCAGCCCAGTTTTCCAGGAACATGAAACCCTTTTTCCTGCACAAATTCCCCAGCCATTTGTTAAATTCTCTCTCTGATGTGGTTCGAGGCACAGTTAGTATCTCTTAGAGGTCCTTTTCTTCAATATTGTTCCTAAGTCCCTGATATAATTTTTTAGGACGCTCCACGTTCTGCTAACTTGGTCACTGGTAAAAACATGTACCATGACAGCGGGGTCCTCCCCAGCCCCACCCAGAAATCTGGCCGAATTCGAGCAACCGGTATACAAAATACTGTTCGATGATCAAGGTCTTTGTGACAGATTGCCCTCACTATCCTTATAATAAAGTCCCCTACCACCAGTATCTGCCTAGCCCTGCCTGTGTCCCTGCCCTCTCCTCCTTACCACAGCAGTCATTCACCTGGCAGCTAGGGGAAGAGGCCTGCTCCAACCGTGCCACCCCATCATGCAACTTGGCATTTATTGGGATGTACCAATTCAGGGCAGGCCTCCCTAAGGCTCTTCCCTCTACCCTTCCATCTGTCACCCAGCTACCTAACTCTGGCTCCTGTATCTCCATTTCCCCATCCCACTCTATACTGGCGCACACCAGCACCTGCTGGGTAATGTCCAAGCTCCTTTCCAGGTCGCTGATGCTTTGCAGTGTTGCCACCCGATCCAATATCTAGGCTTCCAGAGAAACAACTAACTCACAACTTGCACAGCAGTATTTGCCCTCAAACAGCTCTTCAAGGAACGTATACATGGAACAAGATGTGCACTGGGTCGCATCACCAATCCTGTTGGACATTTTTCCCTCTTAACTAATGAGGATAAAAGAAAATACACAAATTCGTTTTTTTAAATCCTATATGTAAATTTACAGTTAAACCTCCTTAATTAGTCTTAATCTGAGCACTGTTTTTTTTTCTTTTTTAAACTAGTTTAGTACACCAATTTGCTCCAAACTATTCTCAGTTCTTCAAGTTTTTCCCAACTACTCCAAGATATCCCTTAAAATAAGTATTCCACGTTACTCCGAATTATTCCCAGTTAAGTTACTCCAAAAATACTCCTATGTACTTCACGTTACTTCCAATTACTCCAAGATACTCCCTATTGCTCCCAAGTATTCAGAGTTACTCTCAAGTAAGTTATTCCTCACAGTATCCCCTGTTAACCTGGTCCTATCAATGTATCCCACTCCCTAACTCACAGCGTGCCTGCAGCCCGTCAGTTTGCTGGTGCTCCTCCCGTCAGTCAGTGTCTCACTTTACCCTTCAGCCGATCCTCCTCTGTGCATGCCCCATGACCCCTTACCAGTCTTCTTATTCGTATTAGTGTCTCCACGCCCAGTGTCAGTGTTCCTTGCCCCCCTTTCAGCGTGTTCAGACTACCAACACAGGTGCCCTCCCTCTCAGCTTTCCAGCTTCTCCCACTCTCCATTGAGCACCTTCACCAATCACTACAGCAGAGATCAGATTAGGAGCTCGCATGGCGAGGAGCCTGCATGCCTCAGCCTGGCCCACCTTCCCCCTAGCATCCGCCTCTCAGCGTGGTTCCATCTGCCTCTCAAACACTCTCTAGCTTTAGGAAATAAACCCCATTGTCTCCTGTGTTGTGATGGCTAACACTATGGCAAGGTGCTGCTTCAGACTGGAATGCCTTGATATTTTTTTTTTTTTTTTTGTCCAAGAAAGAAATTTCTAACATTTGCAGGTCCTATAGCAGATGAGACTGACAACCCTTCCATTCTTTTAATTTATAACTGCTACCACCTTTACCCATTTAAGTCCATACAGTGGTACCCGAGTGTTAGTGCTGACACCCGGTGGTATCTCTGCATATACTTGGTTATCTTCTAAAACATGGCTGACATTGGTTTCAGCATTTTAGAAAACTCTAAAAAGAGAACTAGGAATGTATGCAGACACCACCAAATGCCTGTGCTGATAGTCTAATGCTACATTACAGTGGTAGAAGAGAATACAGGTGCACTTTAAAGTTTCGATTGATCATTCCTTAAACATTTTAGACTTCCCACATCCCTGCTGAGACGTTTTTGCATTTATGCCTCATTAATGGCTGACTGTAGTGCTAAGACACATCTTCTGTATAAAAGTCTGAGAATTAATTATTGTTAAGGGAAAAAAAAAGTACCGCTAACGTCCATGTAGATTCAAAGCAGAACAGCATCTTACGACAGAAAACCTTGATAATCCTCAAAGCTGGTCACACACCAGATGCAGTATGGTTCGTTTTTATTCGGCATTAAAAACAACCGGACAGATGGATTCCAGTAGAGGTAGTTCACAACAGTGCAGTGTGTTCCAGTACAGTCAACAAAAGCAGTACATGTTGCATTTTTTTCTGTAAGGAAAGTATCCAGCAAATAGCATCAAAAATGCACCTGTTCTCAATGGAGATGAATAAAAACCATCACTAGAACGCATCAAAAGCATGCATGCAGAATCGGACCCAGAAAGCAGAAATTGTGTCGTGAACCAGCCCTCAGCACAGGTTTCCTTTAAGACTCCTGACCAGTCTGAAGCACATAAATGAGGACCTTTTTTCAATGGATTCTGTTTTTTATGTCCTAATGAGGTTTCACGCATAATTTTGAGTGTCTGATAACGGTCAGTTATGTCTGACTGTCCAGCCACTACCTCTTACCTGCCTGAGAGGCAGTCTCATGCCTTCAGAAGGTTGCAGATGGCACTGGAAATCAAAAGTTAAACTGGCCATACATTACGCAATTTTCTTACTCGATTTCCTTTAGATGTACCTTCAACTATGTAGTGCAAGGGCCTGCCTGATTGCATACAAATTGAAAGTGTTAAGGTTTGTTTACAAACCATTCTCCTCCCCATCAGAGATGTTCGACAATCACTGGCACTAGTGAATAATCACCCGGGACCCGGTAATTGACGGCCATGAATGGCGGTACGGGTAGGGCGCGTGTACCCCGCTACCTGGAAATGCAAAATGATATATACACATATATGTGATTTTTGCGCACCTGTGCCACCCTGTAGCAGTATTTCTGCTATAGGGCGTTTGGGAAGTGGTCAAGAGTGGTACTGTGTTCATCTTGCTTTCTACAATTTTTATGGCAGTTTCTAGAAACTACATTTTTCAAAAAGGTTAATTGTACTATATGTAAATTACATAGACAAGCTGCAAAAAAAACAAAAAACAAAAACACGTGAATCGGTCATTAGATTTCCCCAGTCTAAGGCAAGCCATACATACTCAGATTTCTCTTAAGCCCGCTAAACAGCATGGATGGAGGTATCTATACTGTCAACTATTGTATTTAGGCAGATGACAAGACAAACAATGACTGCATCTGATTGGACAGTTACGATTTGGCCAACAATTTTCTACCCAGCTTCCTTGACTTTGAATTCAACTTGTCGAGCCGGGTGGTACAGACAGAGCCACCTACATCTCAAATTTTGTCCGATTTGTTAGGACTCTGCCAATATTTGAGCCATGTATAGCCAGCCTAAGTTATAATGTAATCCAGGATACAACTGTCCTACCTATAGAGGACAAATACTTTCCAATAGACTGCTCTCCTTAAGTAGGGAGAGCCACAGAAGATGCAGGCAGTTGACTGTTTTATTTCTAATAAGGGTATTTTTTGTTACTCATCATAGTCACCAGCCTCTTCTTCTTTATTCATTATCAAATAGGGTTTTATAGCCCCACCTACAGGAGTAGGACACTAGGCAGAAAAAAAAAAACTCTGCACCTCCTATGGACAGTACTGTCTGGGCATAGAGCCCCCTCTCTGCTATAGGCCTCCAATCAGTCACAAGCAGTGGCAAAGGAGGAAAAACACCATAGAGGGGTGGGTGCTGTGTCTGTCAATGAACTCAGAGAAAGGGATTTTTCTCTTACCATTCATTGACGGACACAGCTGCTTCTTTATCCATGACCAAATAGGGATGTCCCCAAGCAATGCCACAATAAGGGGTGGGCAATCCAAGTAATGGAGAAAACAAACCCCCAGGGCAACATACCCACACTCCAAACCACCCCAAGAGGTGCCTGAGAGTCCTAAATAGCTGCCTGCAAACTTTTATAGCCAAAACCAACAGCAAATAATTCCAGCACATCAACAATATAAAATTTAGTAGACAAGTGCACAGACAACCAGGTCACCACTGTGCAAGCCTGAGAAACAGACATCTGAAGGGAGGTTCCCACCCCTTAATAGCATACTCATGCACAACTGACTGCCAAATCCAACTGGAAATAATAGCCTAAGAGACCTCCATGCCTTTCCTTGGACCGTCCATAAGTACAAGGAGAGAATCAGACCACTGAAAAGGCAGTTGTCACAGAAAAGGTAGTTGTGCAACTAAGTTCAGGGAGTGCAAGCCAACCTCCTCAGTGTGCAGACACAGAAGGAAGGACAATGTCAACCTGCTGGTCGAGATGGGATGCCACAAGATCCATGTCCGGTATCCCCCTGCAAAGGCAGAGCTAATGGGACCACTCGCCATGATCCAGCATCTGATGGGTGAGGTAACCTGCTTGTCAGATTTTTGACCCCTAAACAATGCATGGCGGACAAAGCCAAAAAACACCTTTCTGCCCATCCCAGGATGTGAGACACTTGCAGCGCCGCAGCTGCACTCCTCGTGCTCCCTGGTAAAGAACATACGCCACAGCGGTGGCGTTGTCCAACTAGGCCCTGAGCAGCAGACGCTTAAGGCAATCTGTCCAGTGCGACTGCCTGAAGCTCCAGGACATTGAAGGGAGTCGAGCCTCCTCCAGAATCCAGTGATCCTGTGACCCAAGACTGCTCCCCAACCCAACAGGCTGGTATCCATCGTGTCTACTTTCCATCGAAGGGGAAGGAAAGACATTCGGTGTGTACAGCCGGAGGCTGCAACCACCAAAGAAGTAAAGCCCCCGTTAACTGCTCCAAGAGAATCCAAACCTCAAGGAAGCAGAAGACCCGTTGCATGGATAGTGTTTCCTTCTGCAGTGGTCCTGTATGATCCTGGACATATGGAACCGCCTCAAAGATAGCTACCATCAGACCTAAACCCTGCCTGCAAAACCACAGAGGGGGCCATTAGCAAGACAAGAGCTACCGACCCACCAATCAGAGCTTCTGGAGACTGTTCAGTGGGAGGAACACCTTGGCCTTCCCCGATCAAGCATCAGCCATAGATATTTCAAGTGCAGGGATGAGGTCAAAGTAGACTTCATGAGTTTCAGATCCAATTAAAGTCCTGCAGGACACGCAAGGCAATCTCCACCCATCCAAAGATAAGCGAGTCTCTGCATGCAAAAGCAAGTCACCCAGTAGACCGATCATAGCGATCCCTCATTGCCTCAGCAAGGCCAGTACCAGGACCAAAACTGTGAGAACACCCAGAGATCAAAGGCCTGAACGAAGGGCAGCGCTACAAAGCAATAACGTGCATCCCTGATAGCAAAGTGTAGGTCAACACTGATATCCCTTGCAGATAGAGACCTGCAGGTAAGATTCCTTGACGTTGTGGAGGCCAGAAAACCCTCCTAGTGCAGGGAGGCCACCACAAAATCAAATGGATTCCAATCTGAATTTGTGACCCTATGCAAAGGAATGCAGCGCCTTGAGGCCCAGGTATGGTCGAACCACGTCCATTTCAGGGACTGATAAAGCGGAGACAAAACCCCAAAACTACTCTAAGGCATCGGGACAATCACTCCTCGAAAAGCAGATCCCAAAGAGTCCCGTACAGGGCCCACAGGTGCACTAGTGAGAGCTGCAGGGGAGTGAAAAAACCCTGTCTGGCAGAAACATTTTTAACCCCTTCTCAACCAGAGAAAAAAATTCACATACCCCTTGTTAGGGATGAGGGAGGCCAATGAGCCCGCAAAGACGATTCCCCCACCATCTGGAAATGAGTGGAGTCAAACCTTTCCTCTGAGGACTGAGCCCTCGGCAAGGATTCAGGGCCTGGGAACTTTGCTTATGTGCCAAATGTCCCAGATGGGTAGGTCCACCCAGCTTTTTGAAAGTCTGGTCACTCGACCAATACTTGAGCCACAGCACCACTGCCAAAATGGAAAGTTTGAAGAAAGGTGGGGCTGCGTCAAGGGATGCGTCACAATCAAACTTTAATCCCAGGACCAACCGGTCTGCTGGTCGTTTAACTTTGTAAATAGTTACAAAATTATTAAAAGTTCTGCCTTAACCTCTTGGCGCCGGCCGCAAGCAAATGTGCGGCCTCCCGACGTCTGGGCCTTGACGCAGAGCGGCTGCACATTTGCGTGCAATTAAGAAAAACATATGTGCTGAGAGTGCGCGCCCTGCGCACTCCCAGCACACGTCCAGTTCTCACGGAAAGGTCCCGATCTCCTCTTGCGATTGGGACCTTCCCCGATCATGTTACAGCGAATCACGGCAGTCACATGACCCTAAAACCCTACCCCGCCTCCTGAAACCCTTAAAGGGCTGGGAGGCACCTGCGCCAAGGGGTTAAGGACTAGTCCTCCGCTCCCCGTTAACAACTAACACCTTTAGGGAGCAGGTACCTGCTCACACTTCCGCAGCAATCACCTAGGAGATCGGAAGTGGAAGTTGTCCTCCCCCCCCCCCCCTCTCTCTTCCCGTAGTCTTCTGGGACATGTGACAGGTCCCAGAAGACTATGGGACCATTCACAAAGCGCAGTGATAGTTACGCATATGCAGTGAGCATCAGGCTGTGAAGCCGCAAGCTGTTATAGCCGGGTACCCACACAGAAGATGCCTGCGCCGGGAACACAGGGTGGCTGGTAAAATGGGCTGCGCGGGGGGGGGGGGGGGGGTTGGGGGGGGTGTTACCGTGGGATTTAGGGACAGGTGTCTGTTTTTTTTTTTTAAAAGTCAGCAGCTACAGTTTTTGTCCACAGGTCCAAACATACCCCACAAACAATTAGTGCATTCACCAATGGGGCACAGGAGCGATGGCAGATAGCATCCTGTATGTGGAGGAAATGCGGACCACAGATACCACAGGGCAACCCAGTCCCCCCATAGCTGCGGAGAGAGGCATTTGGCTCCCATCAGAAGCCCAGTTTGAAGGAAGGGGAGTTTGGAGGACACTGGCAAGATGCTACCTCAGAGTAATCCAGGCTACTACAGTCACCACATAGCCCACTGAAACAGCGGATGGAGCACCCGCCCCCAACCTGAAGGGGACAGAGGGCACAGCAAATACACCCCCCAGCTCCTCACAGAATGCAATCATATGTTAATTTACCTTTTTTTTTTTCCATGTGTGCGTGTAACCCCGCCCAGCCAGGGATGTGCACCAGCCCGCCAGGTAAAGGCACAAGTAAGGGTGAATGGCTGCTTGTAAGTGGGTGGGTGCTGCAGCCTGTTCCTACCAGGAAGAAGGTCTCGGCACTCAGGCGGCATACAAGGGCAAAGCCCACAAGTAAAATGGTGGCAGTCCTGCCCCACTCCAGTAGGCCGCAAAGGCGCAGCCTCGAGTACTGGTCGGCATGACCATGTGGCATGCGCGCCATCGGGGGAACCTTTGTGTGCAACCCAGACTGCATCGCAAACACTGCCCTCCAAGACAAGTCCCACTGAGGCAGCCAATTTAACACATGTACAGGAGACAGGAACCCACCAGCTGTCAGGAATCACAGGCACAGCCCCAGGGAGACTAGCAAAACCCGTTCACACGCCTTCTCCCCCACAGCTCTAAAGCATACCCAGATATGGAAAAGGGGGAGAACCCACCGACAGGTATACCTCGGTACCAGAGGACCCCAGGGGCTGCCCGTCCTGCTGACAGTGTACGTAACAGAGGCTGAATTACTTGCCTCAGGTGAGCCCCAATTTCCCCTGGCGGGGGGGGGGGCGATATTGCGGACTAACCATCCAAGCCTGAAGGGAAGGAGGGAACCCCACAGGACCGACAACTGCAGGGTGTACCGGCACCCCACACCGCGTCCGGAGAAGGACGGGAGGGGGCAGTTCTACTTATCGATCCAACTGGAGCGTGCAAGTAAGGCTCCCGTGACAAATCCTCCTCTCCACCAAAGTAGGAGGGCTGTTGGCCTGGGTAACACTGACAGACTATAGGCACCCAATTATGTGTCCCTGCGGTCCAGGGTGGGGCATAGTTGCGGCCAACCGAGTTGTGTTTATCAATGAACTAATGAAAATGGCATTTTACTAACGTGGTTGATAATATGTAATGGCTTTCCTGGAATGACAATTATATTACATATATTTTGATATACCCATCTTACAAAGTAGCTCTAATATACCAAAATTGGGGTATTGAAGTGTTTCTCATGCTCTAACAGAAGCAACTATAAGAGGTCCTATCATTTGAAAAGGGTCTCCCATCAACGTTCCCTTGTACTGCAAAGACGAAGAAACAACGCTTTCTGCAAACAGGAGTCTGCTTTTAGTTTCATTTGAACTCTGTAAAAGAGGCTGGGTTCTTCACAATTTATATTAATCTTTTCTATGTTCCGTACCACCATCCTGTTTGTTTATGGCCTATCCTTATAAATCACTTTCATTTCACTCACCATATATCCCTTTCCCACAATCTACACACCCATCAACACTTTTACAGTATCTCAACATTATTGTGTATAATTCACCAAGTCTTATCACAGTATTGTAAATCAGAGCCAATGCATTGAATTTTGTTGCAGTAGTTTTCTTGGGATTGAGTCAAAAAAATATATACAATGCATAAATCTGAATTGTGTTCCGTTTTTCTAACATTTCTGCCAGGATTACGGAGTTTGAGTTTTATGCTGTAATATCGCATATTACCTTTCACAACCTAGTTCTCAAGGCAATTTCTCTATATATGTTCACCTCTACCTGGCTGTAAATCACTAAAAAGTGCCCTTTTGGTTTGGTTTGGTTTTTCAGTACACAATGGCAACAAGTTATAAAATGCATTTCCAAACTTGCATAGAGTTAGTTTACATAGAATTTCTGTACTAAACGTGCACTGTCATTACTCCATCTTGTATTCAAATTTATAATAAAGTTGATTTTTTTTTTTATAGAGTGGTTTCATTTTCTTCAAATATTTATATAGCATCAATATTCAAAACTGCTATGTGTACAGCAGAATACAGGGGTGATCAGTTCATGCTTCATATCATTGCAAGCAAAAAAGGTGACCATACTTGGGCCTATTTTCTGTCTAATAAATTGGTAGATCTTAACATGCTAATAACCAACCAGTTTTTAGGGCCTGAAGGCCAAGGCTATACAGTCAAGTGGCCCCAGTAGAATTATAATTCCAAGCATTAGTAAGTTATAAAAAAAGTTACACTGGTCCAACTTGGACAAATGTAGCTATGTATACACACATTCCTAACTGATGTCCCTTGAAGCTACTAAATTAGGCAAAGCTGCTTCAGTGATCTCCACTTGCTTTCTGGTCCCACACCAAATGACTGCTCTTCTGCACTGTGAACACAGGAGGATGGCCGCTTGGCATGGGTGCCATTCAGAGAATATTTTGCGTTTCCTGAATAAATGCAAAGCATTATCTGGAATAGGTGGAGAGCATGATGTTTCTGCCCTGCTTCTCCACCTTGTCCAAAAAGTGCTTTCCTTCATTCAGAAAATGCAAAGCATTCTCTGAATGGGGCTGTGCTGAGAAGCCAGCATCCTGCCTTCAGTAAGCAGAGGTGCAGCTGCTCGGCATGGAATCCAGAAGCAGGATGGCTGAATTTCCAGCTTCAAGGGGCATGAGCCAGGTATGGTACATACGTAGTGTCATTGGTTCAAGCTGGACCATTTTAATTATGCATAAATTATTGATATTCATTAAAACTGTTCAGCTTTAAAAATGTTGATTACTGGAATTGTCATACATGTACTCCTTTTTTGGTAGCGCTGAAGCCTAGCTTAAACACTCCCATATTTTCTAGAAATTCCTATCCTGGCTAGTTTCCTAGGACATTCCAGCCGTTAAGACGCTAACCCCCAGCATACCAAGAGCCTGCGTCTCCCTCTTTCAAAAGCCGCATATGCAAAGTGCACTCTCCTTCCCACTGTTAGCAGTGATGAGCTCAGCCTTTGCTACTTTAGGGAAGCTTTTGCAAATACTAGGGTGAACAGAATACTGTAGGACTATGCCAAACTTAAGATGAAATATGAAAACTCGCCCCCCCCCCCCCCCAGTCTCCATTTGTAAATGTGTATAACCTATTTTCTCATAATCAAACTAAATAGGATACCAAGTTTGGGCTGTATATATTATGAGAAAATGATGCACTGATTTAGGAGTTATAACAGAAAAGTTATATAGGAAAAATTACAGTAAAAATAACTCAAGGCCAAATTTTAATGACTGCAGAATGCAAACATGGTAAGACACATGATTAGCTGTCTGTACACACTTAAAACCAGGAGAGTTCCTATAAATTACTGTTCAGTAATGTACTGAGGATAGAATACGATGCTATAATAGACACTGGAGTTTCTTTAATGTGTCACCAGAAGAATCTAAGGCTATTGGCAGACTTAAATCTTTCCAACCACTTAGAAGTCCATCTGCTTAGAATAAAATGCTTGAAAAGGACTACCTGCTCCTTTATCCCAGTAAAGTGGGGAAAGGTTACACGAAGCCACAGTCCTCATTGAAGGGGTGACAGAGTAACAGACATATGAGTATATGGTACACATACAAAGACTAGGAGTACTGATGTTTAGCTGACAGATTTGTATTTGATCCAGGGGTTTGCACCCCGTACGTCAAACGGTGCTTCATTATGATAAATATGGTATCCTAACTCCTCCAGAGGGGGCTCAGGGTCGGTGGTGGCAAACTGAGCAGCTTCTTCTATTTCTTTCCGCACCTCGACATCGATTTCCTGCAAAATATCAGGTGTATTAGCAACAGAACTTATATGTTTTGTCTACAGAAAAGATTTGATATTTATTGAAGTCATTAGATTGATGAGGCTCATTATTATAGTCTGAAATACACTGTATTTGTCTCCTTGTTTTTCAAGGACTGCATACTGAAAGAGAGCTCCCAGAATTTTAATATCTAAACTATTTCCTAATCAAAATCTCACTGCATGTTAAACACTGTCAAAAACACTTACAGAAACCAGTATAACCAAGGACCCTGCATTTCTCTATGCATCCAATTTTGGCCCACTGTTGGACAGAATAAAACGTGATTTCAAACAAACACGCTCACTTTAACATGGATCAGAAGAAGCAGCTCCTTTAAACTGACAATTCTCCCCATATACTATACTTACAGTTGTGTTCAAAATAATAGCAGTGTGTTGAAAAAAGTGAATAAAGCTCAAAATCCTTCTAATAGCATTTATTTCCATACACACAAATGCATTGGGAACACTACACATTCTATTCCAAATCAAAACATAAAGAAAAATTTATCACATTTGTTTTGTTCCTCTAAAAAAATTGAAGAAAAGTGAATATTAGACTGTTCAAAAAAATAGCAGTGTTTGTATTCATCATTAAAAACGCAAACATTCACTATATATTCACATATATAAACTGAAAAATGTTTGAAGATTTTGCTTTCCTTTGAATCACTTAATATTTAGTTGTATAAGCACTGTTTCTGAGAACTGCTGTACATCTGTGTTGCATGGAGTCAACCAACTTCTGGCACCTGTGAACAGGTATTCCAGCCCAGGATGATTGGACTACATTCCACAGTTCTTCTCTATTTCTTGGTTTTGCCTCAGAAACTGCATTTTTGATGTCACCCCACAAGTTTTCTATTGGACTAAGATCTGGGGCTTGGGCTGGCCACTCCATAAATATCAATCTTGTTGGTCTGGAACCAAGATGTTGCACGTTTACTGGTATGTTTGGGATCGTTGTCTTGTTGGAACACCCATTTCAAGGGCATTTCCTCTTCAGCATAAGGCATAATGACCTCTTCAAGTATTCTGATGTATTCAAACTGATCCATGATCCCCGGTATGCGATAAACATCCCCATATCATGATGCTTGCGCAATCATGTTTCACTGTCTTCACAGTGTACTGTGGCTTGAATTCAGTGTTTGGGGGTCGTCTGACAAACTGTCTCCGGCCACTAGACCCAAAAAGAACAATCTTACTTTCATCAGTCCACAAAATGTTGCGCCATTTCTCTTTAGGCCAGTCAATGTGCTCTTTGGTAAATTGTAACCTCTTCAGCACGTCTTTTTTTCAACAGTGGGACTTTGCGGGGGCTTCTTGCAGATAGCTTGGCTTCACATAGGCGTCTTCTAATTGTAACAGTACTCACAGGTAACTTTAGACCTTCTTTGATCTTCCTGGAGCTGATTGTTGGCTGAGTCCTTGCCATTTTGGCTATTCTTCTATCCATTCGAATGGTAGTTTTTCACTTTCTTCCACGTCTTTCAGGTTTTGGTTGCCATTTTAAAGCATTTGCGAGCATTTTAGCTGAGCAGCCTATCATTTTCTGCACTTCTTTATATGTTTTCCCCTCTCCAATCAACTTTTTATTCAAGGTACTCTGTTCTTCCGCCTTACTCAAACTCTCCAACAACCTGCTAACCAAAGCTAATGGCCACTATTCAGTGCTCATACTCCTCAACCTCTCCGCGGCTTTCGACACAGTCGACCACCTCCTCCTCAGAAAACTACACTCCCTTGGCCTCAGAGATTACGCTCTCTCCTGGCTCTCGTCCTACCTATCACAACGCTCCTTCAGCGTTACCTATAACGCTACCACCTCCCCCTCACTCCCCCTCTCTGTTGGGGTCCCTCAAGACTCTGTCCTTGGGCCCCTTCTCTTCTCCATCTACACCTCCCTTGGCCAACTGATACACTCTCACGGCTTCAACTACCACCTCTATGCCGACGACACGCAAATCTATCTCTCGACCCCTCGCCTCACCCCCTCAGTCTCCGCCCGAATCACAAGCCTACTGAACGACATAGACTGGATGTCGCTCCACGTCCTTAAACTGAACCTCTCCTAACCCCAGAAACCACTAAGCAGCTCATCCACTCCCTCATCATATCACGACTTGATTACTGCAACTCCCTCCTCACTGGCCTGCCTCGCCACAGGCTATCCCCGCTTCAGTCGATCCTGAATACGGCAGCCATACTCATCCACCTTACCAACCGCTCCGTTTCCGCCACCCCCCTCTGCCAATCCCTTCACTGGCTTCCGATTGCCCAACGGATCAAATTCAAAATCCTAACACTGACATACAAAGCTGTCCATCATACTGCCCCAAACTACATCACCGACCTAATATCCAAGTACCACCCTACACGCACTCTCCGCTCCTCACAAGACCTCCTTCTCTCTAGTTCTCTAGTCTCCTCCTCCCATGTCCACCTCCAGGACTTCTCCAGGGCATCACCCATACTCTCGAACTCCCTATCCCAATCCATCAGACTATCACCTACTCTCCTCTCCTTTAGGCACACCCTGAAAACCCACCTCTTCAGGGAAGCCTACCCCACCCGCTAATTCCCGACCTCCTCCACTCTTCCTACCACTCCATCCCCCACAGCTATTTCCTCCTGTACCACTATCCCCTCCCTCCTAGATTGTAAGCTCCAAGGAGCAGGGCCCTCGAACCCCTCGTGTATCGCATTGTATTGTTATTGTACTGTTGCATGTTCTGTCTCCCATTGTAATGTACAGCGCTGAGCAAACTGTTGGAGCTATATAAATGATGTATAATAATAATAATTTACTAAAACTGGGGCACAGAGAATCTGGTGCTGCTGTGCATAGCAACCAATCAGCTTCTAACCTCAGCAATAAAACCTAGAAGCAGATTGGTTACTACGCACAGCAGCACCAGATTTTGTGTGCCCCAGCTTTTAATAGATCTCCCCCATGGTATCTTGCATTAATTGACTTCCTTGGACCCTCTCTGTCAGTCTGGAACACCAATGAGTCATACATTTTTCTTAATCTATAACCTGCTGTTGAATCAGACCCAGAATTCACCTCTCCTTCTGAAGAGGGATTCCGAGCTGGGAATCCAATTGACGATCCAGCAAAAGTAGAAAATTCAGTACTTTGCTCACAAATCTTCTATCGCCAAGGGAATCCAAGGGATGGGATACAATATTGTATTAAGGTGGCACAAAATACCTTATATGTTACACAATATGAATCATTTAATCCCAAAGGTAGGTCGGTGTTGCAATAGTGAACCTGGGAACCATGTCACATTTTCTGGTCTTGTTAAAAACGTCAAACCTTCCTGGTTGATGTGACTGCTAAGATCAAATAGCTTACCTGGTGTACCTGAGCTACAATCTGGCTGCATGCTTTCTACATCTAACAGAAAGACGTATTTCCAAGTACAAGGCGTCCCTCGCGATCCATATATTAAACACAGCAGAAGCCTGTACCCCAGGTTATGGAAAACACTTTTCTCACCTACTAAATTTGTATGGTATACCAAAATGACCTAGATTCCTGTCATGCAAGATCTCTCTTCCACCCTACAACTCTGAGGAGAAGCTTCGCACAACAGAGACCGTGGCAGTATTTCACGATCATGAATCATTACAGAATTCCAGCACCCCATCAAGACAACTCTGGCTTAGTGGATTGACGCCATAGTGCATATTAAGCTCTTGGCACAGGCCGCAAGCAAAAATGCGGCCTCCCAGTGTCTGGGCCTTGACCCCCAAACGGCCACACATTTGCGTGTAATTAAGAAAAACATATGTGCTGAGAATGCACGCACTGCGTGCTCCCATCTCACGTCTGGTACTCATGGAAAGGTCCCGATCTTGTTTTGCGATCAGGACCTTTCCCGATCATGTGACCGCCGTGACAGCGAATCACGGCAGTCACATGACCCTAAAACCCCACCCCACCTCCCAGCTTCTGGAACCCTTAAAGGCCTCGAGGCGCCGGTGCCGAGGGATTAATATACATCCCCCAGGGAGGATCCCCGGCTTGCACCTCCTACTGCTCTTCCCTGATTTTTTTATGCCCGTACTTCATACTTGTTTCCTTATCATTGCAATCCCTACTCTGATTTCTGAGGATCTCACCTGGTCTCTGAATTCTTCCTTCCTGATCAATAAGGCACAACAGTGCTTATATTTTCTGAGGAAACTTAAAAAATCCTGTCTGTGCTACAGGATATTGGAAAATTTTTATCATTGTACTATTGAGAGCATCCTCACAAGCTGCACCTTATTGTGGTACAGCAGCTGCACTGCTTCAGACCACAAAACCCTTCAGAGGGTGGTGAAAACCACCCAACAAATTATTGGTGTTCAGCTTTCCACCTTGGAGGATATTTATAAAAAAAAACGCTGTGTACAAAGGGCGAGGGGCATCATTAATGATGCCTCTCACCCTAATTATGGACTGTTCATGCTCCTTCCATCGAGCAAAGGATACAGGTTTCTCAGAGCCTGTACAAATAGACTGAAAAATAGTTTTTTTCCTGTGTCTGTTAAAGCATTGAACAGCTAATCATTAGACAAGATTGCATTACTGTATATTTTATTCACCATTGCATTACTGAATATTTCATCCATTAATGCACTACTCATTGCACCGATTATGGTATTACTATATATCCTATACCCCAATTTTTGTTATATTGTTATTTATTGTAAATGGGCCATTTATGCACTTCTGGCTGAATGCTGACTTTCATTGGCTCTGTACATGTACTTTGCACAATGACAATAAAGTTGAATCTAATCTAATCTACTCACACTTGGATAATACAGGACTCTCACTGCCCCCTCTTTTTTGTGATGTTATATACTTTATTTTAGATCGGCTGAATAAGAGATGGTGTATGACACAACAAAATATTTAGAATTGAAACATAATTATTTTTCTCCCAGGTATACTGTATTTTGGTACTACTCTGATACCATTGCTTGTTTTGTTATTTTTTTGTTATTATTATTATACAGTATTTATATAGCGCCAAAGGGTATGCTCAGCGCTGTACAATAGCGAGGGGGACAGAACATGAGACAAGACAGAAACAATACAATACACGAGGGGTTCGAGCTTACAATCTAGGGAGGGGAAAGTGGTACAGGAGGAAATGGCTGTGGGGGATGGAGTGGTGGGAGGAGTGGAGGAGGTCAGTTGTTAGGTGAGGGTGGGGTAGGCTTCCCTGAAGAGGTGGGTTTTCAGGGTGCGCCTGAAGGTGAGGAGGGTAGGCGACAGCCTGATGGATTGGGGTAGGGAGTTCCAGAGGATGGGGGAAGTCCTGGAGAAATCCTGCAATCGGGCGTGGGAGGAGGAAATCGGAGCTAGAGAGTAGGAGGTCCTATGAGGAGCGAAGGGCACGGGTAGGGTAGTATTTGGGTATCAGGTCGGTTAGGTAGTTTGGGGCGGTGTTGTGAATGGCTTTGTAGGTCAGAGTTAGCAGTTTGAATTTGATGCGCTGGGCAATCGGGAGCCAGTGAAGGAATTGGCAGAGGGGGAAGGCAGATGTGGAGCGGTTGGTGAGGTGGATGAGTCTAGCCGCTGAGTTCAGGATAGACTGGAGTGGGGATAGCGTTTGTTTGGGTAGGCCAGTGAGAAGGGAGTTGCAGTAGTCCAGGCGTGAGATGATGAGGGAGTCTACGAGTTGTATAGTAGTGTCTGGGGTGAGGAATGTGCGTATCAGGGAGATGTTGCGAAGGTGAAGCCTGCATGATCTTGATAGTGATTGGACGTGAGGTAGGAAGGAAAGGTTCGAGTCCAGGGTGACACCCAGGACTTTGGCATGTGGGGTGGGAGTGATGGTGGCGTTGTTAGTAGTGATGGAGAGGATGGGGGGGGGGGGGGGGGCGCAGGCTGGGGGGAAAATCAGGAGCTCCGTTTTGGACAGGTTTAAATTTGAGGAAATGGAGCGACATCCAGTCTGATATGTCGTTCAGGAGGTGGGTGATGCGGGCGGAGAGAGAGGGGGTGAGATGGGGGATGGAGAGGTAAATTTGTGTGTGTCGTCGGCATAGAAGTGGTAATTGAAGCCGTGGGAGTGTATTAGTTTGCCAAGGGAGGAGGTGTAGATGGAGAAGAGAAGGGGCCCGAGGACAGAGCCTTGGGGGACTCCGACAGAGAGGGGAGAGAGGGGGAGGTGGCAGTGTTATAGGTGATGCTGAAGGAGCGTTTGGATAGGTAGGAGGAGAACCAGGAGAGAGCAGCGTCCCTGATGCCAAGGGAGTGCAGTTTAGTAAGGAGGAGAGGGTGGTCGACTGTGTAAAAGGCCGCGGAGAGGTCAAGGAGCAGGAGGACAGAGTAATGGCCATTAGCTTTGGCGGTTAGCAGGTCGTTGGTGATTTTAAGTAGGGCAGTTTCGGTGGAGTGTAGGGGACAGAAGCCAGACTGTAGAGGATCAAGGAGGTTATCAGTGAGGTGGGCGCTTAGGCGATTGTAGGCCAGGCGCTCAAGGAGCTTGGAAGTGAATGGTAGCAGGGAGATGGGTCTAAGGTTGTTCAGGTCAGTAGGGTCAAGGGAGGGTTTTTTGAGTATGGGGGTGATGTGCGCATGCTTTAGAGGGGAGGGGAAAGTGCCAGTGGAGAGGGAGAGATTGAAGATGTGGGTGAGGGAGCGAATGATGGGAGGGAGTGACTGGAGGAGCTGTGAGGGGATAGGGTCCAGGGGGCAGGTGGTGAGGCGGGCTTCGGTGAAGACCTTAGAGACCTCCTCAGGGGTAGCTGGGCTGAAGGAGTGGAGCATTGGGGAGGCGATAGTGTGTGGGGCGTTGGGCATAGTGGGGGGTAGTGTGGCTATGAGGTCGGAGGAGGGGAGGGTTGAGGGGATGATGGAGGGCGGGGGGCTGGGTGGAGAGGTAGATTGTGAGTTGACAATGTCCTTACGGATTGCGTCAATTTTGTTTTGGAAATGATTGGCAATCTCGTGGGCGGTGAGAGAGGTGCTAAGTGGAGGTGGGGGGGGGAGAGAGCAGGGATTTGAAAGTGGAGAAGAGCCAGCGAGGACAGGTGGAGAGGGTGTTGATAAGGGTTATGAAATAGGCTTGCTTGGTGGCGTGGAGGGAGGTGGTGTAGGTGAGGAAGGCGGCTTTGTAGAGGGAGAACGCGCAAGGGGATCTGTTACGACTTGATTTACACAAGATGTAATGGTTTTCTGCCATTTTTTACATGTTTTCTCCTGTATTGTGTACAGTTATAGATAAGTGTATAAAACTTTTTCAGAACAAAAAAAAAAAAGTTCTGGATTCCACATGGCTCTAAAGGTTCCTAGACTTTGGATGGGGCTGCCAGCCATGATCCCAAGAGCCAGCCACTAAATGCTTGTTATGCAAGTCTGTAAATTTACAGCAGGCCAACTTGAAAGTTCACGCTTAAGGAGATAGTGGAAGAAAGGCACTGCAGATGAGTTTGTAAATCCATTATAAACTCCTAAATACTTTGCAAACTCAAGTTTGAAAATCGTTGCTGAATTTTAAAAAGAAAAAACCTCCAGCCTCCCAAACCCTCAGGTCATGGCCAAAATCTGCACAGACCTGCAGCAGCTTCCCAAAGCCTTATGTCACAGCCAAATCTCCAGGCATTCTGAAAGGCAAAGCTTTGAAAGTTGCTGGTGAACCCAGCCCCACACATTCCAAGTGGTCCATTACCAAGATGGGCAACCTCACTCCCCAACAGCAAAAGGCATTAAGGTAATAGGTGGCGTGCAAGCTTCGGTACTAAAAGGAAGCACCTGTGCTTGCCTGTCATAGTGGCCTGGTATTAAGTGTGACAGGGAGGTTTAAAGGCTGCTGCGGATAGGTGTAGACACTTCTGGGTACTTGCACTTTATCCCTCCTTCACAATGTCTTTAGATGGCCCAGATCTATCCACAGAACTACAGCAAGCAAGAATCTGCAATGAGGTGATCTAAATACTCTAAAACGTACATAGAGAATCAACTTTTTTTCTGCAACAAAACTGGACTTTTACATTACATGTATTCAAATAAGTTAAATAGCACATTAGAAGAAAAAACAAAATAGATCTGCTAAATAATATTAAAAAAAAAAAAAGCACACACACAAAAAGATTTTGGTAATGTGGATCTATGCAACATAGGATGAAACCAAATACCTTCAATTCCTCTACGCTGGATAAGTTGTTGTTTAACATCCTGTCCTTTAGAAGAGTTATTGGGTCACTCTTACTCCTCACCTCCTGAATTTCTTCTCTTGTACGGTAACTGGAAACAAATATAAAGCACTTGTTTAAACATAAAAATCATAAGAGGACCTATCATAAAAAAAAAAATTACACTTTATGAGCGAAGAAGTGCAATACATAGGTATTACCAAATCACAACACATTACTGAGTAAGAAAGTCTAAAATAACTACAAAGCTCTTTCTTGCCACAAATCAAAAATTGGATTTTTTTTTCTACATACTCACCTGTAAAATCCATTTCTTGGAGTACATCTCGGGACACAGAGCAGGTTATTCATGACTATGTCAGTTATATGCCACCTATAGGTGAATGGACGCTGGTCAACCAATCAGAGAGAAAGTCCTCCCCTTTAAAACCCCTCCTATACAGGAAGTACTTCATATTTTTTTTAGCAAGAAATGAAATTCCAGAAAAAGGGAAGGAACCCCTTTGTCACATGATGCACTCCAAGAAATAGACTGTACAGGTATGTAGGAAAAAATATTTTTTTTTAACCATACATCACAGGGCACAGAGTAGGCTATTCGTGACTATGTGGGATGTCCTAAAGCAATACAAATAAACTCTGAAGGGTTAGTGACACCATGATAGCCACCTCCATCAATCCCCCAGGAACAACTTAGCCGTTTATAAAACGCTGCGGCCAAAGGCCGAATCCTCCACGGCTCTGACATCCACCTGGTAGGACCTTGTGAATGTATGAACTGAAGGCCATATAGTGGCCTCGCAAACCTGAGCAACTGAGCAATGCCCCACACTCCTAGTAGAGTGTGCTCTCATCCGGAAAGGTGGGTGGGACTTTATGCTTCAAACCACAGGCTTGAATGATTAACTGGTAGATCCAATACGAAATAGCTGCTTAGGATGCCGCTTGCCCTTTCCTAGGCCCATCTGGAAGCACAGAGTATTCAACTTCCTGATTTGTGCTGTCATTCCCAGGAAGACCCTTATAGGTCTACATGGTGGTTTCTGCAATACTGCCAAGATCAAGTTCAGGTCCCAAGGACATACCAGCTGACTGACAGGAGACTCTCTGGAATGAAATAGCCAACGCTGAAACCTGGCCTTTAATAGTACCAATAGCCAACTTATTTTCCAGACCTGATTGGAGAAAATACAGGATCCTACCAAACACAAAATTTCCAAACCCAAGAGGCTGGCATCGGTGGTTACTAACTTCCATGCCACCGGCCAAAAGTATCTCCCTTTCTCCAAATTCTGACCTACCAACCACCAATTCAAGCTCCACAGTACACTATATGATCAAAAGTTTGTGAAGTTTGTTAAACAGGCCATTCCAAAACCATGAACATCGATACACAACTGAACAACACTTTGGGGATATAATAGGTTCCACTGGAAAGCGAGTCTGGGAATTTGGCCCATTTAGTAAAAAGAGCACTTATGAGATCTAGTACTGATGTTGAACGAGAAGGTCTGGCACGCAATAGGCCTTTGAGTATATCCCAAAGATTTTCAATAGGGCGGAGATCAAGGCTCTGTGAAGGCAACTCAGGTTCCTCCACACGAAGCTCATCAAACCATATCATTTTGGACTTGACTTTTGGGCACAATCAGGTCCTAAAACTGTCATCACAAGGTTGGAAGCACACAGTTGTTTAATATTTCTTTGTATGCTGTAACATTAACAAGAACTTTTATTGGAAACACCTGCATTCAATAATTAGGAGGGAGTGTTGTATGATTTTTGCCATTTTCTGTAGAAAGTGAGATTATCAGGCGTCCACAAACTTTTGATTATATAATGTACCTCAGGGGACAAAGGCATGCAGCAATCTAGAGCTGGAACTTTCTTGTTCTAAATGGAGAGAATGTTGCATTGTAATGGTCTGGAGTAAAATTGCGCATAGGGAACTGTCTCGAATGAGGACACCATCTTCCCCAGCAACCTCATGCAGAGATGAATCGAAGGATACCTTCTTGCCCTTAAACTGCAGACCTGCTCTCTGAAGGCACAGCACCTTTGCCTGAACTGTGTCTAGGACCAACCCCAAATACTCCAGGCTTTGTACTGGCTCCAGGGCTGAAGTTGAGCACCCAGCCCAGATGTTCCAGAATATGCACCATAAGGGTCACATCTTTCTTCAAACCTAGAGCAGTCTGACCTCTGAATAATAGTCTAGAAAACCCACAATCGATACACCCAGAGTTCTGAGCAGCCCCAATACTGGAGACAAAACTTTTGTAAATACTCGAGGAGCAGTGGCCAGCCTGAATGACACGTAGTCACGGCGGTCACATGATCGGGAAAGGTCCCGATCGAAAGAGACCGGGACCTTTCCGTGAGTACCGGACATGTGTGCTGGGAACGTGCAGGGCGTGCGCTCTCTGCACATATATATTTTGTATATTGAACGCAAATGTGCGGCCGCTCTGCCTCTAGGCCCAGACACCGGGACGCCGCACATTTGTGTGCGGCTGGCGTAAAGGGGTTAAAGCTTTTCTATACTTTGTGCACTTAGGCAACTTTTACATGTGAGTGTGCATTTGGATATATTTTTTGGCAATAAAATGTTTTAAAGTTTTACACACTATGTGAAGTCTTTTATTTATAAGGTAAATTGGTGGTGAGAAGTATACTCTGAATGCAGCGTTAACAGCTGAAATCCATCAAGTTGATCTTCAGTGTCCACTGTGGGCCCAAAAGTGCAGTTAGACCAAAATTAGTAATATGTGAGGTCGCACTACTGGGGGTGAGCAGACATCTGGTGGTGGAATTAAGTGTTCTTGCATGGCAAGACCACTTACTGTTATCTCACATATATATTCTTATTATTATTATAGCCAAATTTACCACTCTAACTCCTCCCACAGTTTTTACACTACATAGACGGTAATATACCGAAACGTGCGGATTGTTCCCGATTGGTGTGCTATTACTTTGTGGAACGTTTCGTTGAATGGTTCACGAAATATCGTTTTTGTGGTGAAATTGGTCCCATAAGAATGAATGGCGGAATGTTCAAAACTAGAGTGGGAGCCGCCCACTCCAGTTGTAAACTACTGGTGCAGGCAAGAACACTTCACACAACTTCCCCAGAAATGGTAGCTTTTCTAGTTTAGTGTTGTCCTCCAAATTTAATGGCTTCATTCCATATCTGTCAGAATTTTGCCCAGTAAGTACAAAATTTAAGTCCTCATGAACACTGGACGTTTTCAGAACGCTGGTAGCGCTAACGGTGTAAAGTCACATTGAAAATGTGTGTTTTTCAGTTTTTTTAAGCATTTTTGCATTAGCATTTAGCGAAGTTTTGCCACATTTGCATTTTTTTTTAACAAAAAAATATTTTTTTTGGTCAAAAAAGTCCAAAAACGCCAGTTTACCGCGTTTTTGCCACGTTTTTCAGCATTAGAGCATTTTTACAGCTAAAAACCTTCTCTAGAAACCCACTAGTCCTGGGGTTTTTTTTCAGCCAAAACAAAACGTTGATTACAGTCTATGTGTACATGGACACATAGGATAACATGCTGGGGGGTTTACTAGCTGTAGAAAAAAAAATGTCAAATGCCAAAAACAGCCGCTGTAAAAACATCCAGTGTGCATGAGGACTAAAGCTGAACTCCAAGTACCAAAAACTCATTTAAATATATTCCTAGCCATACAAGATGTAAATCTACTTTGAGTGCACCAAATGCCTTTGCACACCAAGATTCAAATAAAAATTGCATGGCTCCTGTGGACAATGGGGCTATTTACTAAAACTGGAGAGTGCAAAATCTGGCGCAGCTCTGCATAGTAACCAATCAGCTTCCAGGTTTTAGGGTTCATTTACACTGCAGCTGATAAACTCACGTTTAGGAACTTCTCTGCATTTTTTTCAGCAGCCCCTGAACTCTCCCTAATGTTTTCCTATGTGTCCATGTACACTATGTTGTTTACAGTCGTTTACAGGCAGTTGAGTTTACAGTTGTTTTTTTGAATGCACCAAACTTGCGTTTAGGAGTAGATTTTATCAGCGTTTCAAATGCCAAATGCTTGTAAACGTGTGTAAACGCATTTAACCGCGTTTATAAGTGTTTGCGTTTATAAGCGTTTTTTTAACTGTTCCATACCCAAATGCTGTCCAAAGCCTTTTTTTCATCATCAGAAATGCATGCAAAGTGTTTTCCATGTATTCAAATGGACTCTGTACACCAAAAAATGGTAGAACGTGCTGCATTATGCTCATGATGGGATCCATAGTGAAGATAACCAGAAAAGACAGGTCATCTCAACACATACTGCTCTCTCTGCTTCTGCTCCCTCTATTTCTCTCAAAATGTCTGAAATAGTTAATTTTTTACTGTTTTTCAGTGCATTCTGGGCATTTTGGAAGGTCTCCTGAGGTTATCTTAAAAAAACGCTTCTAAATGCAAACGCGCATAAACGTGGTATGCAAACGTAGCTAACAGACGTTTTTTAACCTACGTTTTCCAGCAGTCAGTTTCCATCGTTCAGAAGTGTTTTCCAAACGTCCCGTGTACGTGGAGCCTTATTGTCAAAGCTTAACTGAACAAGCTGAAGTTAGAAGCTGATTGGCTACCATGTACAGCTGCACCAGATTGTAAGTGCTCCAGTTTTAGTAAATCTAAATGTCTGCTTATCCCAAAGTTCAACCCATTAAGCAGGAATTTCCCAAAATTCAAACTGTGAATGACCAGCATAACGGTTAGAATTTGGAAAAATTCAAACCCATATTAACCACCTCCCGCGCGCCATATAGTAATATGACGGGGCGCAAGGTGGTTCTCTCATTCTGGGAGGACTTCATATGACGTCCTCCCATTCTCACTTCGCATGTGCGGCTCAGGGAGCGTGCA
This sequence comes from Staurois parvus, assembly GCF_062004578.1. Lineage (NCBI taxonomy): Eukaryota > Metazoa > Chordata > Amphibia > Anura > Ranidae > Staurois > Staurois parvus. Next base: position 5,112,843 of record NW_028318123.1, on the reverse strand, counting down.
GCGTGGTGATCAGCGATGCGCTGTGTCCCTTGGACACAGCGGATCACCGATCACGGAAACAGCCGAAGATGTCGGCTCGGTCATGTGATCAGCTGTCTCCAATCACAGCTGATCACATGTAAACACGGAAATTCCGGTTATCGGCATTTCTCTCCTCTCGAGCTGTCACGCTGACAGCTCGAGAGGATAGGAGAGTCGGTAATCGGCTTTCCGCGGAGCGGACATGTACACTGATTATCAGGGCACTGACGATCAGTGTGCCCTGATGATCAGTGTAGCCCCAGCAGTGCCACCTGTCAGTGTCCATCAGTGCCTTATGTCAGTGCTCATCAGTGCCTCGTGCCAGTGCACATCAGTGCTACATATTAGTGCCTACCAGTGCACATCAATGCCACATATCAGTGCCCATCTGAGCTGCCTTTCAGTGTCGCCCATCAGTGCCAGTCAGCGCCGCCTAACAGTGCCAGTCAGCGCCGCCTAACAGTGCCAGTCAGCGCCGCCTAACAGTGCCAGTCAGCGCCGCCTAACAGTGCCAGTCAGCGCCGCCTAACAGTGCCAGTCAGCGCCGCCTAACAGTGCCAGTCAGCGCCGCCTAACAGTGCCATGTATCAGTGCTGCCTTTCAGCGCCCATCAGTGATGCCTGTCAATGCCCATCAGTGCCACCTACCAGTGCCTCATCAGTGCCACCTATCAGTGTCCATCAGTGCAGCTTATCAGTGTCCATCAGTGCAGCTTATCAGTGTCCATCAGTATAGCATCATTAGCGCACATCAGTGAAGGAGAAAAATCACATCTCAGCATTAAATAAAATGTAAACATAAAGCTGCCAACATAAAATATCCACATTCAGATAATCTAAAATCATACATGTAAAGCGCTATCCTCAGTGTTCACAAACATAGGTACAGTGCTGTGAAAAAGTATTTGTCCCCTTCTGGATATAATTTTTGCATATTTGTTACACTTAAAAGATCAAACAAATGTTATTATTTATTACAGGTACTTACATAGCGCTGTCAATTTTCGCATCACTTTACATATATTATATATTCACATCAAATTCATATCACACATCCACGAATTTTAATAACCCGAGTAAATACTAAATGCAGATATGAAATGATGATTTCATTTATTAAGGGAAAAAAGCTGTCCAATCCAGCCTAGCCATATGTGAAAAAGTAATTGCCCCTAAACCCAATAACTAGTTGTGCCACCCTTGACTTTTGGGCAAATATTCTGTGGACCGATGAGACAAAAGCTGAACTTTTTGGAAGGTGTGCGGTTACATCTGGCATAAAACTAAGAAAGCATTTCATAAAAAGATCATACCAACAGTCAAACGTGGTGGTGGTGGTAGAGTGATGGTCTGGGGCTCTTTTGCAGCTTCAGGACCTGGATGACTTGCTATAAATGATGAAATCATGAATTGCAGTTGTTGCCGCCATGGGTGGCACAACTAGTTATTAGGCTTAGGGGCAATTACTTTTCCACATAGGGCCAGGCAGGTTTTTTCCCTTAATAAATTAAATCATCATTTAAAAACTGCATTCTGTATTTACTTGGGTTATCCTTGTGTAACATCAACATTTGTTTGATGATATGAATCATTTAATTGTGACAAAAAAAAAAAAATCAAGAAAGGTGCAAATACTTTTTCACAACACTGTAATGTCCCTTTAAATCTACAATACATCATGTGCAATTTATGCTCGAAAAAGTCCCAATATTTAAAATTTTAACTCATCAGTCCAGAGCACCTGCTGCCATTTTTCTGCACCTCAGTTCCCATGTTTTTGTGCATAGGACATGGAAACATAGGAACTGAAGTGCAGAAAAATGGCAGCAGCTGCTCTGGACTGCGGAGTTAAAAATTTAAGAATTGGGACTTTCAAGCATAAATTGCACATTTAGAGTAACTGAGTTCCTATGTTTCTGTGCATAGCACATGGAAACAAGGCTAAATGACTCAACTATGCACAAAAACATAAGAAACTGGGGTGCAGAAAGAAAAACGTAGGCGCAATGAGGTCCAGTGAGTCAAATTTTTAAATATTTGGCTGTAGCAGAAGACAGTTTGTTTGCCAAGAGCTGGAGAACGGCATAATGAGTGTCTAAAGGCAACAGTAAAGCATGATGGAGCTTCCTGACAAGTTTGGGGCTGTAATTCTGCAACTGGAGTTAGAGATTTGGTTGGGATCACTGGTGCCCTTAATGCGGAGAAATACAAATTTATTCTACGGCAGGACGACAGCCCCAAACATGCAGCCAATGTCATTAAGTACTATCTTCAGTGTAAAGAAGAACAAGGAGTCCTGGAAGTGATGACCTTCATAGAAAAACAGGCTTGCCATGCAGGTAGAGGGTTACTGCTTTGTTCAGTTTTTACAGCTGAAGCTCTCCAGCCAGAACCAGATCACTCACTTTTGAAATACACAGACATGTTACCAGTCACAAGTTAAACCATGGACAAGTATTGATCATTCATTATTTGTCCTGGCTTACAATAACTCCTTTACCAATTTTTAATGAAGTAAAGGAGAACGAAGTTGAAAACACTGTGAGCAGGCAGGCTCTTTATTGAACCTAGTATGCAATAAAACAAAAACGCACCCGCCTGTCTGCGACTTTCTTTAAAATGCACATGGAGCTGCATGTGCACAGCTCAACATACATTCTTGCCACACCTTGGTGCCAGGATGTATGAACCCCTATTTATAATAAAAAAAGGGTCAAAAACGGTGAGGATTTCATAGCCAAATACACAATCACCAGCAAACCAAGGATTTCCAAATGAAATCCAAAGGCTTTTATTGCAGAAAGATCACATCAAAAAAGAACAAGTGCAACGTTTCGGAGCCACAGAAGACCCCTTCGTCAGGCATGTAACACCTGCCACTGATGAGCCCTGTTTCCAGGAATGTGTGTGATGGGAATAGAGACAAGGATTTCATAGCTGCCTGCATCCCCATTGTACTGTAGATGTTTCCCCTCACTACCAGTCTACGTAGCCACTGCCAGTGAGATAAAAATCTACCTACTGAAGAGAAAGAAGGCAATAAATACAAGACAGAGATTCTAATACTTTAAACTCAATTCAAAGGAAAACATTGTTTTACTTGAAATACCACTTTAAGGCCACAGAGTCAATTGCTTTTAGTCATGCTAGCAAATCAACATGCTTAGTCTATGATGTAGCCCACAGACATAACTGACATGTGTGCTTGTTGATTGTAGGCAGGCTGTACATGCCAAACAAACGATCTCGGGTAAAAAGGGATCGGATGTATTTGAAAAACTTGTCTGATCTCTATTGATCAATCCGCTCCAGTAGACGCCAAATACACAGCTTGGTTCTCAGACAGACAGGAGCATATAATAATTATTCTCTCTCTCTCTCTCTCTCTCTCTCTCTCTATATATACACACACACACATCAAACAAAACCAAATGTAAATAGGTATATGCAAAAACACAAGCTGGCAAAATCGCATCAACAACTTTCAAGTCACTTGTACAATATAAGCTGACTGAAATGACACTATACTGTACCTTCACAGCACTGCCTAGACCAGCCTTCCTCAACCAGGAATCTGTGCAATTCTAGCTTTCTTCCAGAGTTTGTTAGGGGTTCCTTGAGGAATGGGTAATTTCTTTATCAGATAAGTGACCACCAGCTCCAATGATCTAAGGAGGGATTCTTCTCGCTGACCACCATGCTTGTGTACCATGAGCTGTGAATAGTAAAATTACTGGCAGGAATTCTCTGAGACCTGAAAGTTATACCAAGCTTTCCTCTGTGTCAAAAAAGGGTTGAGAAAGGCTGAGCTACACAGCAGAGGGCAGTGGTGGGTTGAATATGTACAATAGCACAGTACCACATCTCACCGAGAGCATTATGTGCCTCGGCACAGCCACTAAGCTCTTACTGAATGCTGCAACAATGGTTCCAGCAATAACCTTGCCACTCCTATTGCCACAGTACATGCATTTACCTAATTCCAGGGTCACTCATACTATGTCCATGGTAACGATAGGTCTGAAGCTCCATCAGAATAGGTCCCTGCAAAGAAAAAAGCAAAAACAAAAGAATTTCAATCATTACAATTACAAATATTTACATTTCCATACCCAATGTATAACAACACACATTTTCAATATGCTTTTATAATACAGATAGATGAAATATCGACACATTTATTCATAACGAAAAAGATATACAGACACATACCTTTCCAGATCTGCAATGATCTGCAGCAAACTTAGTAGCTTCTCTGACACAAAGCACGTCCATACCATCAATCTGCCAAAATATGACAGTTAGTATTTCTTACAAGTTCTAAGCCAAGGATTTTTAAAGCAGAACTATAAGCAAAACCTTTTTTTTCATTTTGGATATAGTAAGGGGGGGTTATATCCCGTCTTTTTTGCCATCTGTAAGATTTACCTTAACTTCCTGTCCCATAGCCAAAACAGTCCCTGCAAATTAAGGGAATCCCTTGGGTCCCCCGGGTTACCAGAACTAGTGTCCTCATTGGAAGATTTCCCCTCTTACTTTTCTGGAGACAACCCAAAATTTGGGATTTTCTTTTACTTTCACTTTGAAGGATTATGGTAAACAGAACAAAATCAAGTGAATCTCTCTAATGGGGAGACAGCAATAAGAACCTAATAGGAGTTCTAATCCATCTCCACTCTGCCCAAAACTAAAGGAAGAAGTTCTGCCTTTAGTTATACTTTAAACTGGTACTAAGCTAATAATTCAACAAATACTACAAAGGCTGTGTAAAGAAAAATCATTTGAAAGCATGCAATACCAATTTATTCTGTGATGACTAATCTCATTATAGAAAAGTGGAAGGCAAAAACATGTTTCGTTCAAGAGCCAATCCTTAAAGATTAGCAGTCAGGAGACCTCTACGGTTAGTGACAACAGAAGAAAAAGTTCAAACTGAACACCAGTGTGGTGAGAAGGCAGGCAAACTGGTAACTCTTGGTATTAAGTCCGAACCAGTTACAGAAAAACAACAAACTAGAAAACAACAGGAGAATGGTTCACAAGCTTAAAATAGGATCCTATGACACCCAATAAAGTGATGCTCACCCTGAGGCCAGGGATATAGTCTCCACGCTTGTAGTAGTCTGTGCTGGCTGCAGCCCTTTCTACAGAGGTACCCATTCCATATCTATTGTTTTCACATATGAAGATACATGGCAATTTCCAAAGAGCTGCCATGTTGTAGGTCTCAAAAATCTGACCCTGTAAAACAGAAAAAACAAATGCATCTCTATTAACAATACATGTTAATTAAAAAAGTGTTAAGAGAATGTACACTGACAATCAAAGCAAGAAGGCAGAACATTCGTGACAAAACTTAGTCCAAACCTTAAAATCTAATCAGTCTCAATTTAAATATAAAATACATAAGTGGAGGTAAACATCAGTGGAAACTGCCATGTCAAAACAATTAGTATATCCAGAGATATATGTTTTCTGTAAAAGTCCCCCTCCAAACGTCAAATGACTCTTTTTTGTGTTGGGCAGCCCATTACCCAATGACAGGAATATACAGGGGCTGCCATGTTATGGTCGCTATGATGACCCTTTTGGCTTTGATATTTTCAGTCACAGACAGAACACACATGCAGATGAAATTAGAAATAAGTCTGAAGTCCTTATTTGCATAAAACTGTGCCAGGTCAGAGACTCAAAGTTTTGACAACAAAGATTTAGCATGACAGCCAAATATCTAGGATAACTCAGCCATTGCAGTCTCTGTGTTTCTTAAAGTACACCATTCCTTTAAGGCAGGGCTCAAAATTTCCACTTGCCGGCTTGCATTTTGCGAGTGGAAATAATGTGGGGGCGAGTGTGTCCAGAGATGGAGCCAGATAGGAGTGGCGGTAAAATGCACTTTTCCCTGAGAAAAATCCTTGCCTTGTTCTGCCAACATTCCTCTAGTGCCTTTTCCTCCCCCTGCTCACCTACAATGTTTTGCCTTCTCTCCCCTCATCTTTCTCCTTCCTTCCTCCCTCCTGTTGGTTGCTTTGGGTGCACTACTCACTTTTTGCCTAATATTTGTGGGTGGCACGGATTAGCACAGTATAGGCATCCTATTTTTGTGGCATGGGATAGGGAACTGGGGCATGAGATAGGAAAACTGCGGCGGGCTTACCACAGCACACTGGGGCAGATGGCGGCACCAGAGAACGGGACTCTGATGGGGACATCTGATGTAAAGGGGATTCTGAAGGGGACACCTGATGTAAAGTGGGAATCTGATGGGGACACCTGTGTAAAGGGGAATCTGATGAAGACACCTGTGTAAAGGGGAATCTGATGAAGACACCTGTGTAAAGGGGAATCTGATGAAGACACCTGTGTAAAGGGGAATCTGATGAAGACACCTGTGTAAAGGGGAATCTGATGAAGACACCTGTGTAAAGGGGAATCTGATGAAGACACCTGTGTAAAGGGGAATCTGATGAAGACACCTGTGTAAAGGGGAATCTGATGAAGACACCTGTGTAAAGGGGAATCTGATGAAGACACCTGTGTAAAGGGGAATCTGATGAAGACACCTGTGTAAAGGGGAATCTGATGAAGACACCTGTGTAAAGGGGAATCTGATGAAGACACCTGTGTAAAGGGGAATCTGATGAAGACACCTGTGTAAAGGGGAATCTGATGAAGACACCTGTGTAAAGGGGAATCTGATGAAGACACCTGTGTAAAGGGGAATCTGATGAAGACACCTGTGTAAAGGGGAATCTGATGAAGACACCTGTGTAAAGGGGAATCTGATGAAGACACCTGTGTAAAGGGGAATCTGATGAAGACACCTGTGTAAAGGGGAATCTGATGAAGACACCTGTGTAAAGGGGAATCTGATGAAGACACCTGTGTAAAGGGGAATCTGATGAAGACACCTGTGTAAAGGGGAATCTGATGAAGACACCTGTGTAAAGGGGAATCTGATGAAGACACCTGTGTAAAGGGGAATCTGATGAAGACACCTGTGTAAAGGGGAATCTGATGAAGACACCTGTGTAAAGGGGGAAGTTAATGTAAAGGGGGATTCTGATGGGGACACCTGATGTAAAGGGGGATTCTGATGGGGACACCTGATGTAAAGGGGGATTCTGATGGGGACACCTGATGTAAAGGGGGATTCTGATGGGGACACCTGATGTAAAGGGGGATTCTGATGGGGAAACCTGATGTAAAGGGGGATTCTGATGGGGACACCTGATGTAAAGGGGGATTCTGATGGGGACACCTGATGTAAAGGGGGATTCTGATGGGGACACCTGGTGTAAAGGGGGATTCTGATGGGGACACCTGATGTAAAGGGGGATTCTGATGGGGACACCTGATGTAAAGGGGGATTCTGATGGGGACACCTGATGTAAAGGGGGATTCTGATGGGGACACCTGATGTAAAGGGGGAATCTCATGGTAAAACCTGATGTAAAGGAGGATTCAGATGGGGACACCTTGTCTAAAGGAGGATTCTGATGGGGACACCTGATGTAAAGGGGGATTCAGATGAGACACCTGATGTAAAAGACACCTGATGGGTGTTTATTTATTTTTTAGTTTTGTAACTGTATTCTGCATAACACATTTAACAGTGTCATTTAATGAGACAATTTACAAGGGTGTGTTTAGAGGCAGAATTAGGGACAGGGCAGGGTAGAGGCTGGGTGGGGCAATTGGTGGGAAGTAACTCTTAAGGTCTGGCTAGTAGCTCAGGACTTTTAGCTCTGCTTTAAAGGAAATAAAATATTGATTAGAGGCTTAAAAGCAGATGTTATAGAAAAAAAAATGTAAGTATTAAAAAAAAAAACCGCAAAAAAAAAAAAACAAGTGGTCAAAAATACTGCTACAGGGCAGAATGGATGTACAAAATCACATATATAAACATGATTCGAGTTCCTGTGGTGACCGGCGGCGCGCTAGTCAGCCGACCTGCAGATGTCATGATTCAGTGCTGAAGGGATCAGTCATCAGATTTAGGCCAGTAATGTTCAGCCTAAATCGGATGATAGATCCCTGCCCTATCAGAGAACTTCCTGTACCTGTGTTTACATTTACACAGGTACAGGAAAAGAGGAAATCTTCTCTCTCTGGGCACCTTCACTGCCCTGTCACCAGTGTCATCAGTACAGTGTACAGCTTTTTCTCTGATCACTGTATTAGTGTCGCTGGCAAGTTCAAATAGCGTCAGTTAGCGCCCCTCCCAGATAGGGTCAGATTGCCTATCACTACATCAGTCACCACATTTAACCTCTTGATTGCCAGGAACACGCTCACATACGCAATAAACCTCCATTGCTAGTATAGTGTCTGAATGGATCGATATCTGATCAGATCAGCACTATACCAGCATTCACATTAATATAGTTTCCCTAAAAACGCAGCATTAGCGAGATCAGCCTTGGCACCTACCAGCAACTGCGTTTAGCCCCTACGCTTACCCCCCCTTCTCCCCCAGCAAGCGCAGTGTCAGTAGATCACTGTCACTTTATATAATGCACACAAAACCGCAGTGTTCGCAGAATCAAGCCTGATCTCTGTTACCAATTGAAGGCAAATTTTTCTGTAGCGTTTCAAGCAGTCCCTGACAGCCAGGTGCTCTTTTTCCCGTGAGTCGCACTAGGTACCTATAAATATAGTGGCCAAAATGTCCAAGCAAAGGTACACTAGTGAAGAGGTCTACAGGATTCTGAGCATGTCAGGTGAGAGCGAAGTGAAAAAAAATCACTGACAGAATCAGGCTCAGAATACAAATCTATAGACAGCAGCGGCACCCTTACAGATAGCTCAGACGATGGAGAAGAGGTCCCTGCTAAGGTCAAGCATACCCAATCCAGTTCCCAGGTTGCTGAGATGTTACAATCACATGATGATTCTCATACGCAGAAAAGTGCCAGTACTAGTGCCGCTCTACCTTTTGGTGAACTGGTGAGCACCAGTGGCCTAGTACATCCTGGTGTTTCAAATACCAGCACTGCAGTATCACTTGGTGACGTGGCGAGTCCTATAAGTGCAGGACAGCTGGTGAGGTGACTAGCACAAGTAGTGTCCCGCAGCCACCAAGAATTCGCACACAGGCCCGTAGAGACCCTAGTGCCCTTCCAGATGTGCTTGCAAATCCTGATTGGCAGCCCACAAATTCTGCAGCACCCGTACTTCCCCCATTCACTGCCCAACCCGGAATTCAGTTGGAAACCGCAAATTTTTTTTAATTTTTTGGAGCTGTTTTTTACGGAAGATCTGTATGCATTGATTGTAGATCAAAGCAATTTATATGCACAACAGTTTATCGCTGCCAACACAAAATCAAACCTTGCCAGATCATTTGTATGGAAACCTATTACAGGTTCTGAATTTAAAGTTTTTTTGGGCCTAACCCTCAACATAGGCATTACTAAAAAAAACGAATTGTGGTTGTATTGGTCCACAGACCTGATTCACCATATGCCCGTGTTCTTTGCTACCATGGCCAGGCATAGATATGAGAATATAATGCGATTTATGCATATCAATGACAATTCAGTCTGCCATCCTCAGGGTAACCCTGAATTTGACCGGATCCACAAAATTTGGCCCCTCGTAAACCACCTTAACCAAAAATTTGCAGATATCTATACTCCCCAGAAAAACATCTGTGTTGATGAGTCCCTCATTCATTTTTCTGGCCGACTTGCATTCATACAATTACTCCCCAGCAAGCGTGCCAGATATGGGGTCAAGATGTAGAAGACCTGTGAGACTGCAACAGGCTATACATATAAGTTTCAGATTTACGAGGGAAAAGATAGTCACGTGGAGCCCCCCCGGATGCCCAGACTACATGGGGAGCAGTGGCAAGATAGTTTGGGACTTGGTGTCATCCTTTTTCCATATGGGGTACCACTTAAACGTGGAAATGTTTTTTATTCAAGCGTGCCACTATTTAGACATTTGTACAATTTTGGAATTGGCGCATATGGCACCGTGTGACCCAATAGCCGGGATTTCCCCTCAACAGCTTATAAATACTCATCTTAGAAAGGGGGAAAAAGCCTGCTTGAGAAATTGCTCGCAGTGAAGTGGAAGGACAAACGGGATGTTTTCGTCCTGTCTTCTATTCCCGCAGACACAACCATCCAAATTGCCACAGGAGCTGGTGTTGAGAAGCCCCTCTGTGTTCATGGCTATAACCTACCAGATGATGAAGCCGTACTTAGTTTCCCGAAAAGGCAGATGCTGGTACAAAAAACTATCTATTTATTTTGATTGGCTCTATAGAACGCTTTTGTGCTTTACAAAGCAACTGGACATAGTGGATCCTTCCTAAAATTCTAGGAATAGATCACAGCCCTTTTTCATCCGGAAGGTGCTATGGCCCAAACCCGCAACCCAGATGCAGTTAGCTGGCTGCATGAGAGGCATTTTCCTGATGCCATTCCTGGTACCCCAACCCAAAGGACACCCCAAAAAAGATGTCATGTCTGTAGCAGACATGGAATTAACTGTGACACACACTTTTTTTGTCCCTCTTGTCCTGGCCAACCTGGTCTCTGCCTCAAGGACTGCTTCTGTCGCTACCACACACTAGTGGAGTATTAGTATAGGGTACAGCACAGTTCAGGGCACATATTTGCACAGGGTATTGAAAGATGTTAGGTAGTCAGGAAGTGGCTATCACATTTTGAGACACCCTAACATCTGTTTGTTACAGTTAAAAAATAAAGTTAAAAAAAAATAACAAAAAAAAAGTTAAAAAATACCCCCACCCCCACGTTATTTCTACTCGTCAAATGCGAGCAGGTGAGTGGAAATTTTGAGGCCTGATACAGAATATTACATGTACTTTTTCATATATACCCGATTACGATAAATACTAATAGCATTTTTCATGTAACAAAATGTCAATAAAATGCATATATTTCCTTAAAATATTACTAAACCTATGACCCTGCATTCACTATATCTGGTCTCCCACAGTACAAAGAGCATGGAAATCCAATTCTTTCAGTAAATATAAACTGCTAAATACCTTTTCTCATCAGTAGTATATAGCAGTCTTGTGACATCTATCAGTGTCCAGTTGAGCACTGGTAAGAAGTTTACATTCTGCTCTGACTGTCCCCTGAGGCTGCATAACCCAACCCTCTGTCTGGACAGTGCCGATTGGGCCTGTGCTGATCACATACACCCTCCCAAAGAAAAAAATAATCTCTAGCAATACACACTAAAATGAGCATGTGCACAGTGACACCTAGACCACTGTACTATCAGCAGATGGATTGGGGACAGTAGAAGAGGAAGATCAGAGAAGACAGGATTAAACAGCCTTTTTACACAATGCAGTGGATTAACCCCTTAGGTTCCACAGTGAGTATAACAAACATGCTTTACTGCATATACAGACTGATTCTACGGTTGTGGGTTTAGTAACACTTTAAGGGTTGGTTCACATCATGAATCGCATACGAACACACTGTACGTTCTTGTGAGATTCAATTGTGATCTGAGTGCAATGTGATTTCAGCCCACTAATTTGAATGGGCTGAAATCATGCTGGACTGCAGCAAAAGTAGTACACGCACTGATTTACAAAGCGCAGAGACACTGCATTGCATAGAACTCCTGTATGATGCAATCTGGTGCAGACAAATGCACTGCGTTTGTGACCTGCGTTTGGGGAGTCGTTAACATTGCACTGACATCCACACTGTAGATCGAACGTGCAGTGCATTTTGAACACAGTGTGGGAGATGCACACAGAACGCGGGTTTCCCACATGGTGTTCTGGTTTGAACTGGCCTTAACAGAGTATGTTTTTGTATTTTCTAATACCCACATCACTTCATTCACTATTCTTACCTGATTAGCAGCTCCATCACCATATAAGGACAAACAGATTTCATCCTTTCCAAAATATTTACAGGCCAATGCTATCCCTGCCCCAAGAGGGACCTGAAAGTAAACACAGTTTAACCAGATCAGTTGACTCATACCAAAAAATATAAAAAACAGGTGTATGGGGATCCATGTCCCACTGCTTTGTTCCTTTGGCCAATCCTGAGGTACAATCAACTAGTGCTGACTAAATGGGAGGTAATGCTAGTAAATTACTAATGGGCAGACATAACGATAAAAGGCCACATACCTGAGCTCCCACAATGCCATTCCCTCCATAGAAGTTCTTGGCATACATGTGCATTGAGCCACCTTTTCCTTTGGCACAACCACCTCTTCTTCCTATCACAGGAGGATAACCAGTAAATAATTTGTAGTATACAGTAAGATAAGTTTTTCTAAGTAATAGATGTTCCTAAACCTGATAGAGAGCAAATATTGCGTGGTATACCATATTTTTAACATCTTCATCAAAGCAGTTTTTCAAAGCCTGCCTCAAAGCTGAAGACCGGGTACAGATGAAAAAGCATCAATGTAAAGTGAAATTTCCATGGAAAAATTGTGGCATTTGCTGCACAAATGTAGGTTTGCAGGACAGATGAAGAGAGTTACATGTTTGCACTCTTTTTTCTGACCTACAATGGTGTTGCAAATGACACAAATATGAAAACCTCATCTGTCCTGCAAGATTATATATATATATATATATATACACATACACACACACATATACATATATACACACATATACATACATACATATACACATATACACATACACACCGTGTTCCAAATTATGCAAATGATATTTTTCTCATTTACCTAAATAATTGATGTAAATAACAGTCAGCATAATTCTCATGTTATCAACTATTAAGAGTATAATTCACATTTTATTGAACAAACCTCCTAATGATAACAGGATTTTTTTTAAACATAAAAAACTTCCAATGCACTGTTCCAAATTATTACGCACTGTAAGTTTCAAAACACTTTATAGGTTGTAAAGAACTGAAAATTGTCATTTGTTGTGTTTGCAGCATATTTACTGAAATCAAAAGCTATTTCAATCAAACTTTTAACAACATTTTAACTTTTTAAACATTTTAACAGGTCACGTTACATTTTACATAGGACCCCTTATTTGATAGCAGCTTCACAAGTCTTGCATCCATTGAACTTGTGAGTTTTTGGACAGTTTCTGCTTGAATTTGTTTGCAAGATGTCAGAATAGCGTCCCAGAGCTGCTGTTTGGATGTAAACTGCCTCCCACCCTCATAGATCTTTTGCTTGAGGATGCTCCAAAGGTTCTCAATAGGATTGAGGTCAGGGGAGGATGGAGGCCACACCATGACTTTCTCTACTTTTATCCCCATAACAGCCATTGATGCAGAGGTATTCTTTGCAGCATGAGATGGTGCATTGTCATGCATGAAGATGATTTTATTACGGAAAGCATAGTTCTTCCTTCTGTACCAGGGAAGAAAGTGGTCAGTCATAAACTCCACATACTTTGCAGAGGTCATCTTTACACCTTCGGGGACCCTAAAGGGGCCGACCAGCTCTGTTCCCATGACTCTGGCCCAAAACATGACTCCACCACCGCCTTGCTGACGTCGCAACCTTGTTGGAACAGGGTGGCCGTCCACCAACCATCCACTACTCTATCTATCTGGACCATCCAGGGTTGCACGGCACTCATCAGTGAACAGGACTGTTTGAAAATTAGTCTTCATGTATTTTTCTGCCCAATGCAGCCATTTCTGCTTGTGAGCATTGGTTAGTGGTGGCCGGATAGAAGGTTTATGCACAGTTGCAAGACTCTGGAGGACTCTACACCTTGATGTCCGTGGGACTCCAGAGGCACCAGCAGCTTCAAATATCTGTTTGCTGCTTTGTAATGGTATTGTAGCAGCTGCTCTCTTGATCCAATGCATGGATCTGGCAGAAATTTTCCTCAATATGCCTTTATCTGCACGAACCCATCTGTGCTCTGAATCAGCCACAAATCTCTTAATAGTGCAATGATCACGCTTAAGTTTTCGTGAAATATCTAATGTTTTCATACCTCATCCAAGGCATTGAACTATTTCACTCTTTTCGGCAGCAGAGACATCCTTTTTCTTCCCCATATTGCTTGAAAATGGCGCTCTGCTTAATAATGTGGAACACCCTCCTTTAGTAGTTTTTTCTTAAATTGGTCTCACCGGCCAATCTAATTATCACAGGTGTCCGAGATTGTTTTCAGTGATCAAAAGAGCCCTGACACACAATGCCATCCATGAGTTAATCTGAAAAACAACATATTTCACCTTTGTGACACTTAAATAGAATTTGCATAATAATTTGGAACGTGGTGTGTATGTATGTATATATATATATATATATATATATATATATATATATCTATCTATCTTTAATTCCTGGTGGGTTTTTTTTTTTTTAACACCGTGATGTTATCTTCCTCCAGGTGGATCCTAAAGTTAGCAGAGAGCAGCGCCATATATATATATATATATATATATATATATATATATATATCTCAATCACATTATATATATGGTGCCATTCTTTGCAGCTTCATCCTGTGAGGACAGGGCATGAAGCCTTGATACTCTGGCTTTATAGGAAATGGGTTGAATTTAACTGGGTACCATTTAATCCGGAAGTGGAAGGGTGTTGCAATGCTGGATTAGTGAACATGCACTGGACAATAGAGTATAACAGCCACATATGCTTTTTATGTTGGGAGAATAACAAGCAGAGGTCATTGATTTATTTTACTTTTGTCCACATTGGAAATGTACTTTAATGCAATAATAATATTATTGCTATAATTGCAGCCAAGTCTTCCAAGTAAAGACACAAGGAGGAGAAAGCTTCTGAAATCAACAAATGGCAGCTTTTTCGGTTTACTTTTAATTGCAATAAAATGTTTAGTTAACCGCTTAAGGACCACCCTATAGCAGATATACTGCTACAGGGCGGCACCTGTGTGCAAAATCACGTATATATACGTGATTTTGCAATCCTCAGTAGGGGGCGTGTGTCCTACCCGCACCGCCATTCGCAGCCGTGGATGTGAATTATCAGGTCCCGGCCGGTAATTAACCGCCAGCGCCCGGTGATTACCGAGCATCTCCGACGGGGAGGAAGATAATCTTCCTCACTGTCAGCTCGAGCACACTGCTAGGGATGACTGTGCAGAGTACAGTGAGCTTACAGTGAAGAACACACACCCCGCCCCCTAGTAAAAAACACTCCCAGCACACAGTTAACCCTTTGATCACCCCTCACATTAACCCCTTTCTGCCCAGTGCCAATAGTACAGTGTCAGTGCTTTTTTTTTATATTAGCAATGATCACTGTATTGGTGTCACTGGAGATGTCAGTGACACCAAATTAGTTCCCCCCCATTGTCAGAATGTCCGCTGCAGTCCCGCTAAAAGTCACTGATTGCTGCCATTACTAGTAGAAAAATAAAAAATCCCATTATCTATACCGCCATTTGTAAACGCTATAACTTTCACGTAAACCAATTAATTTACATGCATTGGGATTTTTTTTTAGCAAAGACATGTCGCAGAATACATTTTGGCTTAAATTTATGGCGAAATTTGATTTTTTTACTGGACATGTTTAACAGCAATATTGTTTTTTTTTCTCAAAATTGTCGGTCTTTTTTGCTTATAGCACAAAAAATAAAAACCGCACAGGCGATCAAATACCACCGAAAGAAAGCTCAATTTGTGGGGAAAAAAAACGAAACAAATTTCATTTGGGTGCAAAGTTGCATGACCAAGCAATTGTCAGTTAAAGAAACGCAGCGCCGTAACACAAAAAATGGCCTTGTCATGAAGGGGGTAAATCCTTAGGAGGGCAAGTGGTTGAAGATAAAATCCAAAAAAACATAAATCATGCATGCAGTAATAAATTATTAAAGAACTATCATTACGGTTTTTTTACACTGTTCTGCCGCTCCCCCATCACAGCACAAAATACATGTAGCACTTTGTCCCATGTTGTTAGGTGCATCCTAGGTTATGAGGTTCAACCTGCCACCCACAGTAGGAAAAATCCAGCAGCAACTAGGAAGCAGACAGACCAATTGTAATGGCAGCATGTTTCACCACAGAGCACTTTTTTGAGACAAGAGAAATGCGGGGAGGGGAGAGTAGATGGGGCATGTCCGCCCGCAGTCGCTTTCTCTCTGAAAAATGCTCTGAGCTGAAAGAAGCTGCCGTTACAATTAGTCTGTCTACTTCCAAGCTGTTGCTGGATTTGTGGAGTGGGAGGGTTGGACCTCATAACTAGACTTAGGAAGGACTAAGCAACATGGGTCAAAGTGGTACATTTACTCTGTCCCATGAAAAATAGAACAGTGTAAAAAAAAAAAAAAAACTGTGAAGATCGTTTTTAATTACATATACTTTTATGCAACTAGTTTAAACGTGGAACTAAAGGCACTAATACTTACCTCTGCTCCAATAGTCTGATGCCTGTGGGGGTCACTCACCAGCATTTGCTTCCTGGCTTCCGTGGGAGTCATTCATCCCGTGCATGCGCAGCTCTGTTTACATTCTGGGGAGGATTGGAAACAGGCAGGTTAGTGTATTTTATTGCAGAAAAGACATTGCTTGTCTCTCGCACAATAAATAGCCTGCCTGTTCCCATTTATTTTATTTTCTGAGTTCTGTTCCGCTTCAACTAATAGTGTGCATTTTGTTTGTTTTTTTCCTAGCCAAACACACTGACACTAAATAAATAAATCCTTTTTTCTTATTATTTTGAGCCAGTTTTCATTTGATATATAAAACAAAAAAAAAAAAAAACACAAGAGATATCTATTACAAATTCTCACCAAATAAATGTCCAATTTGTCCAGAAAATTCAAGGTATATTTTGCCTGGAAAAACTAAATAGTTCTGATAACATGTAGTTATACTAAACAGTGTTCAGGCAAGATTTGTTTTACCTGCAGCCATGAAGGGGATAATCACAGGTGGTATGGGGGAAAAAAAACAAAACAGAATACCTTTAGTAGTAGTGCACTGAAATGAAAATTCTGGTGCCAAAACTGAAATTTCAGGATGCACTGGCCAAAAACCGAAATGGGACAGGTTTTAAAAATGTATATATTTTTTATATATAATTGGATTACATTCAGCTTTCTATTTAACCCCTTCACGTCTAAGGGTAAAACAAATCTTAATGCCTAAGAACAATTTTGCAACGTTCACATGTTAGTAAAACTGTACATATCATATCAACTACTTTGTACATCCAGGTGAATTATACCTTGTTTTTTTTAGGACAAATTGGGGTTTCATTTGGTGGTAAATGGTAATGGATATCTCCTGATTTTTATTATAAAAGGAAAACTGGTCCAAAACAGTAAAACAAAATATTTTTTTAATTTAGCTGTGTGCTTCTTGTTACTACCATAACCTACCTCCATAGAACAACCCAAAATAAGTTTTCCAGCGCTTGACAATTGCAGAGATACCATATATGTGTATGTTATTTGTTGTTTGCACCGGTAGTACAGCCCAGAAACAATAGTGCTCATTTTGTTTTTTGTTTACCTAAAAACACACTGACACTAACCCTGGCACTGAACTAGATCAAACCTTGATCTAGGTATTTTTTCTTTATTTTTTAATATTTATCTTTTTTCTGAACAAACATTTGTTTCCCCTCTATGCCAGGAATTAGAGAGATACAATGTATCTCTCTCCTACATTCATAGAGAGAAAAAAAAAACCAAGGGGGCCACGATATACAGTGACTGATCGCTGTGAAAGCCAATCAGAGGCTGTCATAGCGATCATGTGACCCGGAATTGGGAGTACCGATCGTTCGAACGGGACCCGCGGCTCTCAGCGACACCCCGGTCTTTGTACTGGGAACGCGCTGTGCTCCCAGCACAAAGACAGGTACGCAAATATGCGGCCCCACGAAATGAGCCCAGTTCTGTGAAGTTGCATATTTGTGACGTCGGCGTCAAGGGGTTAAATTCATGAATTAAAAATTACAAATAAAAGTAGAAATTATAATTTTTTTGTGGTCTTACATTGTGCAAAAAATGAAAAAGAAAACCCAGTGGTGATCACACACCAAAGAAAGCACTATTTGTGGCAACAAAATTACGAATTTCATTTGTGTACAGTATTGCATGATTGCGCAATTGTCAGTTACAGTACCACAGCTCCATATAGCAAAATAGAGCCTGCTCATGATGGGGTAAATCTTCCGGAGGTCAAGTGGCCAGATTAGAGGAAACACAAAAAAATGCAGCACAGTGATAAGCCGAGTAAATAGAAAACCAACATGTCATGCTTTCAAACTGCGCACGCTCGTGGAATGGCGCTAAACTATGGTACTAAAAAGTCTCCATGGGTGACGCTTTACAGCTTACCAGTTTAAAGTTACAGAGGAAGTCTTGTGGTAGAATTATTGTACTCACTCGGACGTTCACAGCGATACCTCACGTGTGTTTGAACATTGTTTACATATGTGGGCGTGGGGAGTAAAATTTAAAAAAAAAAAAATATTTTATTACTTTTTTTAATTGTCCCTTTAAATCTTATTTTTCTTTAAGCACTTTTATTCCTATCAAATCCCTTGTGATAGAAATAAGCAGTGACAGATCCTCTTTAAGGACAGGGTCAATAAGACAATAAGACCCCCCATCTCTCCTCTACAACGTAAAGCATTAAATTAAAAAAAAAACCCACAAAAAAGGCCTTGCTTACACAGTGTAAGAACCAGATGTGACATAGTGACGTAAGAGGAATGGAGGCCATCTATCCTTCAATGATCTCTATGCACAGCCGCCAAGACTGTTGGATGGGTTTTCGGGCTTAGCAATCGCCCAGGTAAGCCTGAGAACCAACGGAGCGCTTGCGGGGGGTGTCACTTATCGCTGCTTCAATAGTGATCTAGCTGCGAATCCGCAGCTCAGACCACTTTTATTGTAAAGGGAATCGCAGCTGAAAAAAATAATACCACGGCTATTTTCGGCACCTGTATCAGCTCCTATTTCTATTTTCATATTGGCCGATAGCGGTATTTTTGGCCAACAAAATTTGGTGCATCCCTACTGCAAAGCAATTAAGATGCTGTGCTTTATATACCAATAAGGCTCTTCTGTACATACCTGTCAGCTCAGCCAGGATCTCTTTCACTGACACCCCGCGGGTATAGGTATATCCGTGAGCTCGATAGGCTGTGATTAGGTGATCAGTGGCATTAATGGATGCCTCCAGGCCAACACAACAAGCTTCCTGTAGAGAGAAGAGTTTTATATTCACAAAAGGAGAATATTGTCTAGTAGTCTTTCTAGGAATAAAGTGGTTCAGAATATGTTGAATCTCATACTTCTCAGAGGAGCTGTTCCTGAGATCTTCTAGCAGCAGCTCCTCTGAAAAGGAGATCATTTAGCAGCATCTTACCTGACCATCGTATAGATGGCAAAACCCACGGATGATTTTTTGCTTGTACAGCTGATCTGATTTGAGCTCCATACGCCGGATGGTCTGCATAGTCCTGTAATACTGCAGGCCCTGCTCCCTAGTTAAAACAGCCGTAGTTGGCGGAGCTTCTTCTAACCGATGAACATCACATTTCTAACAAAAAAAAAAAAGGCATGTTATTCTCTACTGCTTGCGCACAAATACACCAATTGCAGACTCAGTCATGACACTGAAAGCTGAAAATTTGGTTCACAAAGGAAATCTTTTTTTGCCAAAAGGATAATAATAAAAAAAAAAAAAACTTTATAAAATTTAAAAAAACAAAAAGCAAAACAATATTTTATATATATATATATATATATATATATATATATATATATATATACACACACACATATACACACACACACTATATTGCCAGTCTTCGTCCGTAGGGTTTAATAATGAGTTTGCCCACCCTTGAAGATTTCCACATATTGTGAAGTGGAAGGATCATTGGTTTTCAAAATGTTTTACAAATAAATATCTGAAAAGTGTGGTGTGCATTTGTATTCAGCCCCCTTTACTCTGATACCCCTAAATAAAATCCAGTGGAACCAATTGCCTTCAGAAGTCACCTAACTAGTAAATGGAGTCCACCTGGGTGTAATTTAATCTCAGCATAAATACAGCTGTTCTGTGAAGCCCTAAGAGGTTTGTTAGAGAACATTAGTAAATAAAAAAGCATCATGAAGGCTAAGGAAAACACCAGAAAGGTCAAGGATAAAGTTGTGGAAAAGTTTAAAGCAGGATTAGGTTATAAAGAAATATCCCAAGCTTTGAAGATCTCACAGAGCACTGTTCAATCCATCATCTGAAAATGGAAAATATGGCACAACTGCAAACCTACCAAGACATGGCTGTCCACCTAAACTGGCAGGCCGGAAAGGAGGGCATTAATAAGAGAAGCAGCCAAGAGGCCCATGGGAACTCTGGAGAAGCTGCAGAGATCTACAGCTCAGGTGGGAGAATCTGTCCACAGGACAACAATTAGTCGTGCACTCCACAAATCTGGCCTTTATGAAGAGTGGCAAGAAGAAAGCCATTGTTGAAAGAAAGCCATAAGAAGTCCCATTTGCAGTTTGTGAGAAACCATGTGAGTGACACAGCAAACATGTGGAAGAAGGTGTTCTGTTCAGCTGAGACCAAAATTTAACTATTTGACCTAAAAGCAAAACGCCATGTGTGGCGGAAAACGAACACTGCACATCACCCTGAACACACCATCCCCACAGTGAAATGTGGTGGTGGCAGCATCATGTTGTGGGGATGCTTTTCTTCAGCAGGGACAGGGAACCTGGTCAGAGTTGATGGGAAGATGGATAGAGCCAAATACAGGGCAATCTTAGAAGAGTCTGCAAAAGACTTGAGACTAGGGTGGAGGTTCATCTTCCAGCAGGACAAAGACCCCAAAACATAAAGCCAGAGCTACAATGAAATGGTCTAGATCAAAGCATATTCATGCGTTAGAATGACCCAGTCAAAGTTCAGATCTAAATCCAATTGAGAATCCATGGCAAGACTTGAAAATTGCTGTTCACAGACGCTCTCCATCCAATCTGACAGAGCTTGAGCTATTTTGCAAAGAATGGGCAAAGATTTCACTCTCTAGATGTGCAAAGCTGGTAGAGACATACCCAAAAAGACTTGCAGCTATAATTGCACCGAAAGGTGGTTCTGCAAAGTATTGACTCAGGAGGTTGAATACAAATGCACGCCACACTTTTCACATAATTGTAAAAAATGTTAAAAACCATTTATCATTCAATTCACAATTACGTGTCACTTTGTGTTGCTCTAACACATATAATACATTTACGTTTTTGGTCGGAACATGAAAAAATGTGGAAAATTTCAAGGGGTATGCATACTTTTTCAAGGCACTGTATAACAACTTCAACTCTTCTGGGAATGCTGTCCACAGGGTTTAGGAGTGTGTCTATGGGAATGTTTGACCATTCTTCCAGAAGCACATTTGTGAGGTCAGACACTGATGTCGGACAAGAAGGCCTGGCTCGCAGTCTCCGCTCTAATTTTTCCCAAAGGAGTTCTATTAGGTTGAGGTCAGGACTTTATGGACCTTGCTATGTGCACAGTTCGGAGCATGAAATTGTCCAAAATGTCTTGGTATGCTGATGCCTTTTAAGAGTTCTCTTCACTGGAAATAAGGGGCTAAGTCAAACCCCTAAAAAACCCCACGCCATAATCCCCCACCACCAAACTTAACATTTGGCACAATGCAGTCTGGCAAGTACCGTTCTCCTGGCAACCACCAAGCCCAGGCACGTCCATCTGATTGCCAGACAAAGAAGCGTTATTCATCACTCCAGAGACCACGTCTCCACTGTTCTCGAGTCCAGTGGCGGCGTGCTTTACCACTGCATCCAACGCTTTGCATTGGACTTGGTGATGTAGGGCTTGGATGCAGCTGCTTCCGCCATGGAAGCCCATTCCATGAAACTCTCTACACACTGTTGATGAGCCAATCTGAAGGCCACATGAAGTTTGCAGGTCTTTAGCTATTCATTCTGCAGACCATTGGCGACTGCTGCGCACTATGCACTTCAACATGTGCTGACCCCGCTCTGTCATTTTACATGGCCTACTCTTTTGTGGCTGAGTTGCTATTATTCCCAGTTGCTTCCACTTTGTTATAGAACTAACAGTTGACCGTGGAATATTTAGTAGCAAGCAAATTTCAGGGATGGACTTATTGCACAGGTGGCAACCTATCACGCTACAGTGCTTGAATTCACTGAGCTCCTGAGAACGACCCATTCTTCCACAAATGTTTGCAGAAGCAGTCTGCATGCCTAGGTGGTCATGGAGGTGATTATACACACACATTTATTTAGGGGTTAAACAAAAAAATTGGAAGCGCTACATGATTTGCAGGTGTCTTCACGGGACTGAGACTGAGCTTTGCAGTCACTTTTGCAGCAGTTGTTTTCTTATTCCAGGTCACAATCCTGCACAATGTCCTTTTGTATTTCAGTCAGTTGACCATGTTGCCCACGCTTATGCTTATCAGGCGACGTTTTCCTGCAAAATGTATGTGTCGTCATAACTTTTGATACTGTACCTCGTGACATGGCAAATCATTTTCAAACTTCAGGCACAGAAGCACCAGCTAAGCGGCACCAACAATTTGAAGCTCAATAAGCTCTGACATGACTCCATATTACTAGCAGTGCACACAGTGAAGGACAAGAGTGTGGCTTCCCACCTGTTAGCTAGGTGTCTCAGCACAGGACGAAAGCAAAAGCACATTACATCACCTCTGCTTTCAACATGAAACATGTCATCACTTTCACACCTGCAAATCATGTAGCGTCCTTATTTTTTGTCTAACCCCTGTACATAGCTCTGGTTACCCTATTTTCCCACCCCATACCTTTCTATAAAAGCGTAACTCGATATGCACATTCTATAAGGTGCAGCAATAATTACACTGGCAGTGGCTCATTGTAGTGCTGCTAGGAAGGAATGCCTGATCACAAGTCTGGCTGAAAAGAATTGCAGGTCCTTTTATATACTAAAATCCACCCAATATGGTGTTTTGAGCTGTTGGCAAATGGTGGTTTAAAGTTATTTCAAACCCTACCTCCTGATAATCAGAAAGATGGGTTACTGTAACGAGAGGGAGTGGTAGTAGCTCACAGAAAAGGAAGGTTGGCCCTGGGTTTGTGCACCCAAACAAACAGATTTGCCAAGTTGGGTGAAGATGTGGGGGTGGCAAGCTCAGGGGTGGCAGCCCTGGAATTCCCTGCTATCCCTAACAGCCGGGAAGGCATACCATCTGGAATGGGTGGTGAGGATAATGCAGGAAGGCCTAGACAGCTGGTGGTAGTAGGGATTCTATAATCAGAAGGACTAATAGAATATTTTGTCGCCAGGATCGCCTCAACCGAATGTTTTGTTGTCTCCTTGTTGCAAGGGTTCGGCATGTGGTGGACTGGGTTGATAAATTACTGGGAGGGGCTGGGCATGACCCAGCTGGCTTGGTCCATGTTGGAACCAATGGCAGAATACATGGAAGGTGGAGGCTCCTTAAGAATCAATTTAAAGAACTAGGCTGCAAGTTGAAGGGAAGGACCTCCAAGGTGATATTCTCTGAAATATTACCTGTGCCATGCACAGCTCAGGAAAGACAGGAGAAGATTAGAGAATTCAATGCATGGCTGAAGTCCTGGTGTAAGAGGGAAGGATTTGGGTTTCTACAGCACCGGGCTGACTTTTCATTGGGGTGCAACCTATATGCTAGAGATAGTTTACACCTAAATGGAAGGGGGTTTGCTGTGCTGGGGGAGAGGTTTATGGGAAGGATGAAGGAATATTTAACCCCTTGGTGTTAAGCTATCATCATTTAAGCATTACAAAGAGTATAACAGAATATGCAAAAAGGAAATAAAGGCAGCGAAAATTGAAAACGAATGACAGATTGCAAAAGATAGCAGGACCAACTCCAAAAAAACTCTTCAAATATATTAATAGTAAAAAGGTCCGGTCCGAGCATGTAGGCCCTTGACAAGTCTAGAGTGGGTGGCTGGGGGCAAAGAGAAGGCAAATGTATTAAATATCTTCTTCAGCTCTGTGTATACAAAGGAGCATGGGGGAGCTCTTCTCCATAATGGGCATGGTATTGACACAGCTACAGATGATCCACATTGGCTCACAATTGATATGATCCAAAAATATTTAGACAGAATAAAGGTGAATAAAGCACCTGGACCGGATGGCATACACCCACGGGTCCTTAAAGAATTGAGCTCTGTCATTTCAAAGCCAGCGTTTCTCATTTTTAGGAACTCTTTAATGACTGGCATAGTACCACTGGATTGGCGTAAGGCCAATGTGGTGCCTATATTTAAAAAGGGATCAAAATCTTTACCAAGTCATTATAGACCTGTTAGTTTAACTTCTATAGTTGGGAAGATAATGGACAGTTTAATAAAAGACCACATAGATGAGTTCTTGCTGGAATAAAATATTTTAAGCAACAGACAGCATGGATTCATGAAAGACAGAAGTTGTCAGACAAATCTTATATCTTTTTATGAGTAGGTGAGCAAAACCTTGGACAGAGGGGTGGCTGTGGATATGATATACTTGGATTTTGCAAAAGCGTTTGACACAATTCCCCACACACGGCTAATGTGTAAGGTAAAGGCTACGGGTTTTGAAAAATCTGTATGTAAATGGATAGAAAACTGGCTAACATACGGTATTCAAAGAGTAGTGGTTAATGATTCATACTCTGAATGGTCTAGGGTTGTCAGTGGTGTACCCCAAGGTTCAGTGTTGGGACCCTTACTTTTTAATATATTTATAAACAGCATAGGTTCTGGGATTAAAAATCCCATTTCAGTCTTTGCAGATGACACCAAGCTGCGCAGTGGAATAACGTCCTTACAGGATGTCTTCAACTTACAAGCCGACCTCAATGCACTGTTTAATGGGGCAACTGTGTGGCAAATGAGGTTTTATGTTGATAAATGTAAGGTTCTGCACTTGGGGGTTAAGAATATGCATGTATCATACATACTAGGGGGAGTACAACTGGGGGAATCAATGGTGGAGAAGGATCTGGGAGTTCTGGTAGATCACAAGCTTAATAATGGCATGCAATGCCAAGCTGCGGTTTCTAAAGCGAGCAAAATCCTCTCTTCTATTAAAAGAGGTATAGACTCCAGAGGTAAGAGAGATATCATATTACCCCTGTACAAATCATTAGTAAGACCTCATCTGGAATATGCAGTTCAGTTTTGGGCACCAATTCACAAAAAGAACATTGAGGAACTAGAGAAAGTACAGAGAAGCACAACCAAACTGACAAGAGGCATGGAGGAGCTCAGCTATGAGGAAAGATTAGAGGAACTGCATTTATTCTCTCTTGAGAAGAGGAGATTAAGGGGGGATATGATCAACATGTATACATACATCAGTGGTTCATATAGTGAACTCGGTGTAGAGCTATTCACCCTGAGGTCATCACAAAGGACAAGGGGGCACTCTTTATGTCTGGAGGAAAAGAAATGTAATCTCCAAACAAAGAAAGGTTTCTTCACACTAAGAGCTGTAAAAATGTGGAATAGACTCCCTCAAGAGTTGGTTCTGGCCAGCTTAGTGCATTGCTTTAAAAAGGCCTGGATTCTTTCTTAGATACACAGAATATAACTGGATACTGACATTTATAGGTAAACTTGATCCAGGGAATATCAGATTACCTCTTGGGGGATCAGGAAGGAATTTTTTTCCCTGCAGGAGCAAATTGGATCATGCTTTGCTGGGTTTTGCCTTCCTCTGGATCAACTGTGGGTATAGTATTATAACTTTTTTTATTATTATTTTAATGGTTGAACTGGGTGGACTTTTGTTTTTTTTCTGCCAGACTAACTATGTAACTATATATGTAACTACCTTAATGTCAAATGTTGCTTCAGTTGCAAAGTCAGCATAGTTGCGGGATGCCACCATAACACGGACAGCCTGAAAAAGAAAATAAAAATACATTGTTAATTGACATGGACAGAGAGAGCACACACACCAACTTTGCAAGTCACTAAATTCAGATAACTGCTATTTAAAATAAAGCAAGAATGAGGCAACACCTGGAATTTGTTACACAATTGATGAGTTGTGCAGCCATTAATATAGAAATGGTTGAGAAGGGATGAGGAAACACACAGAAGGCTGTAGCTGTGGAGACATGCACAACAAAACAATTCAGCTGAAGGCAAAGTGTAAAGAAAATATCCCCAAAAATATTTGTTGGGGAGATCCACCTTCATTACCTGACATCAGGGCAGAAATTGAAGGGAAATTCTACATTTTGTTGTCATAAGAACATGAGAGGAGGGACAACTGTCTATGGTGGAATGTCCTCTCAGTTTGAGGAAATTTCCACTCACTTCTTGAACATCTCTGGGAGAGGAAGCTAGAGGAACAACTCTCCAAAATCAATAAAAACCTATTGTTCAGCAGCAGCAAAGACAACACCATACAGGAAATCTCCTTTTAGAAATACTAATTGCCTGGCTAGCATTTCCAGGACATTGACCCGCAACAAGTATGGAGATCAAAAAGTGGGCGCGCAGAATTAACATACTTGTTCTAGGCCAATGTCTCAAAAATATGGAGGCTACTGGATCTTCATGGCAGCCAAAAAACTAGTATTTTCAAAAAGGGAGGTCAGACATGGCTGTCTACACACTTCCTCAGTAGAGGTTTCTTTTAAAGTGAACCTGTCAAGCCTTTTAAACATTTAAAGCTGAACTCCTGGAATTCAGCCACTTTGTAAAATGCACTGAATTACTAGAGGGTTAAACCCAAAGAGGTGCATGCCACCTCGGGGGCTTCTCCAATTTAAAAGTGACAATTTTACTGAGTGCCGGGAGCATAAATATCGCTATGCTTTCGGTACTCCGATATTGATATGCAGCATGCCCATCTCTTTCTCATCCTTCACAATAACAGAGCACTTTGTAATCTGTAAATCCGCTCACCAGGCCTCAATAAACTATTTGGTAAATAAAGAACAGAGTCCACCAATGTTTTTTTGTGAATGAAATGATCAGATCTGCACAGACATACATAGGATGAAAAGCTCAAGTGTTCCTTACCTCACCAGTAGTCCCCTTTAACATCAGCAAGCCCAACACATAGAAAAAAAGAAACATCAACTCACCAAAGAGGGCAAAAAAGTGGCTATTCTCTCAGTTAAGCTACCACTAAAAATTCTTAGACACCTAAGTCCCATAGTAATCATATACCGCATATCATGAGTCTAAGAACAGACTTGTTGCTATGAACAACACCTCCATGTATACTTTCTTCTAGTTTATACACATGAATCCAGATGGGTGCTAAATATTGAAGAGTCGCAGGTCTGCAGTAAGCAGCATAGATAAGTGATGGAGTCCTACTTTACCCTCTGACCCCAACCATGGGATGCCACACTAACGTCCTGCTAGCAGGCACTGGGATCTCACAGCACTAATACCCAGAGAATGAAAACTACTAATCTGCTGAAGTGACCCCGTCATGGGAGGAGTATTAGGACTCCAATTTCTGGCACCCTAAAAATGAATGTTGTTTGGCTGTATCTACATTTTAGTTGCACCCAGAACATGCATGGCTGTGAGAATCACATATCACTATACGTCTTCCAGTCAGCGACTCAAAAAGCACAGAAGCCCATGCATCACATAAGAGCCAGGCAACTAGCATCTTCACAGAGAAGGTGGCCAATGGGAGCCTCCTGATAGGGCCAAAAGATAGCCGATTCTTCGAGGGAGTTTTTACTTTCTATAGATTGGGTCGGAACCTCTGTGACTCTACCTGGGAGATTTCAACTCACTTCCTGTGTGGTCAACATGAATCACTTCTTATCGAAGGGTTGGAAACTTTTCTTTATGTTGCTGCGTCCTAGTTAGAATGATTTCCCTCACTTCCTGTGTGTGCTTATTGAGGCAGAAATGAAAAGAAATCTCCCCAGCAGGGACCCAGACATGAAAATTAGAGGATTACACCCTTCCCACTGTATCCAAAACTAAGAGACAAGGAGCTGGCCTTTGTCGTACATATTTTACTAAATGGAGATAAAGGACTTACTTGCTAAAGTGGCCCCCTGTTTAGCCATCTGCCATGGGCACCTGCCACCAGTATATTCCCCTACCATGGCTACCTCCAATGTTCCTGCCACGGCCGCACTCCCCGCGCACCCAGCTGCCACGGCCGCACTCCCCGCGCACCCAGCTGCCACGGCCGCACTCCCCGCGCACCCAGCTGCCACGGCCGCACTCCCCGCGCACCCAGCTGCCACGGCCGCACTCCCCGTGCACCCAGCTGCCACAGCACGCACTCCCCGCTGCCACGGCCGCACTCACCGCGCACCCAGCTGCCACGGCCGCACTCACCGCGCACCCAGCTGCCACGGCCGCACTCCCCACTGCCACAGCCGCACTCTCCACTGTCACAGCCGCACTCCTTGTGCACCCAGCTGCCACTGCCGCACTCCCCACTGCCACACTCCCAGCTGCCACTGCCGCATTCTCCGTGCACCCAGCTGCCATGGCCAAACACCCAGCTGCCACGGCTGCACTCCCTGTGCACCCAGCTGCCACTGCCGCACTCCCCACGCACCCAGCTGCCACAGCCGCACTCCCCACGCACCCAGCTGCCACAGCCGCATTCCCCGTGCACGCAGCTGCCACGGCTGCGCTTCATGAATGGTCCTGTAGTCTTCTGAGACCTGTCACGTGTCCCAAAAGACTACAGGGAGGGAGGACAGCGCCGCTCGGACCGGAAGGGGAAGTGGGAACCTGTCAATTTCGGGTACCCGCTCCCCAAAGGTGCCAATCCTTAATGGGGAGCAGTCCTTAAAGTGGTACTTCCCCTTTTGGGTGGAGCTCCTCTTTAATGTGTTCGGTGTTAAATGGATGAGGCGGCAACCCCACCCACACCTCAGCCTGTCCCCATATTCTCCTTCCACTTGTCTTGTACCCCACCCCCGCCTGTCCCCCACACCACTCACAGTGACAGGCTTGTGAGCCGAGCCCTGCAGCACCCGGGAGATCAGTGACAGCATCTTTTGCATGGGCGGCCGGTCAGAAGGGTATCCGGGTCACTCTCCAGGCCGGGATTCCAATGCGGTGACACGGACGACCTCGAACCTGAACGGCCGCCTGTAACCTTCCCTGAGCTTCACTAGAGTCGGGCGCGTTCCTGACGTCACATACACCTCCCTGTCCACGAAAGAGAATGAGGCAGCCAGCTGCTTGCGTGCGCGCTCCCGAGTACAGCTACTAGCCGATAGCGCACAGAGCGCATGCGTGTTCTATTCGTAGCGTAGTTCACTTTCGCGCATCGGGCCAACACGCCGGTCAAATTACACAAACCAGCCAGGCCAAACCCGTTCGCTGTAACCGCAGTGCCACTCTACTGCTCTCTGTAGGAGAAAGGGAATCCAAAAACAGGTGGTTAAAGCAACCCCTGCAGTAGCAGAGCCAAGTACTAGAATACGTTATTTTATTAGTCCAGCAGGTGCCCAGTGAATGCTTCACACTCTTGCAGAGCTCTGCTGCCTTCCGACACTTCCAGGTGTGTCAGAGTGCACCCCCATACGAGGAGCCTCACACCAGCCTTTACATCAGTACCAGGGGTGGACTGACCATTCGGGCACTGAGGGCCCAGGGTCAGTAGGGGGCCTCATGAGATGCCCCTAGTACCTTTCATTGGCTTTTTTGAGTGTGGGTGAGGACACGGGCCCCATGATCCCCTATTGCCCGGGGGCCCCATGAGTTGTCAGTCTGCCCCTGATCACTACACAACACAGTGAGGTTGGCAGAAGGAACCACTGCGGTCAGGAGGGAAAACACTACCTGACACACCTGGAAGTGTAGGCTAGGAATGGCATCCTACTTCTGTAAGAGCAAAAAAGCATTTACTGCCCATTGTTACAATTATACAGGTTACTCCTACAGTGAGCGTCTGCCAGAGAATTGCTATGTGAAGGTTACCTAATAAATGAAATCCGTTATCGGAGCCCTTGACCATTATACCCAGCCTTCTACAAGACTTCGCTCAATATAACTTGTTATCCAACCTACAAATAAATACAGATCTCAACATCATATGCTCTTAATATATCCCTGCGTAAAACTGGTGGTTGAATGCAGAACGTTACCCATTTCTTTGGCAACCCAAGTCTATTACCTACCTTAGCATTCAGCTCCCGTCCCATTTAACAGACTTTTAATCTTTGAATTACCTTCCCATACTTAGAGATATCCAATGGGACTTACAATCCTGGAACAAAGGCCTCTTCTCTTGGTTTGGTAGGGCGGTTATCATCAAGATGAACGTCCTTCCACGCTTACTATATGTCATGAAGGCAATACCGATTCTGCTTCCAAAGGCTTTTTTTGTCTGCATACCGGAGAGCTTGCACTCTTTTCACATGGGGCTCCAATCGTCCTAGAATTAGCTACCATGTATTAACACCAGGGGCGGACTGACCATTTGGAAACTCAGGCACTGCCCGAGGGCCCGGGGTCAGTAGGGGGCCCCATGAGATGCCCCTGGTACCTTTTTCATAGGCTTTTTTGAGTTTGGGCAAGGACACAGGGGCCCCATGATCCCCTATTGCCTGGGGGCCCCATGAGTTGTCAGTCCGCCCCTGATTAACACCTAAACTGAAAGGTGGAATAGGTCTACCCAACCTTTACAAATACCATCTAGCCTGTCATAACAAGATTAGTCGACTGAAACGTTCACGACCAATCAAAAGCTTGGGTCCAGGTAGAAAATTCTGTTGCTACTACACCCCTCCACTTGACACCTTGGCTGGCCGCTCGACATGTCCCCCAAGTGTATAAAACCCATCCTTTTGCCTGCCAATCTCTAAGAGGAGACAGATCTGTGACAGCCCCCCGACTTCTTCATCTCCTTGAGTTTTCCTGTTATTCTACCAGGCTCTGTGCGGTGAGCTGTTTTTTCAGGGCACACTACTGAAGGCCACGTACCAGCCCTGAGAGGAGGAGATATGCTTGTCTTGGAGTATCTTTTATTACAAGCCTTTTTGATCTTAGTTCTGGTGAGTGCATAGTGGTGAAGGATTTCACTGATGTTTCTTTAGCACATTTAGATGTCACTTC
Source organism: Staurois parvus (assembly GCF_062004578.1). Classification (NCBI taxonomy): domain Eukaryota; kingdom Metazoa; phylum Chordata; class Amphibia; order Anura; family Ranidae; genus Staurois; species Staurois parvus. The sequence continues at coordinate 5,081,757 of NW_028318123.1, read as the reverse complement.
ACTCTACCTAGGACTGCGGTTCATATAAATTGTGGGAGCAGCCATCTATTTCACTGAGCACTTTTTTACTGTTTGTGCACTGGATATCATTGCATCAAGGACTTTCATTTATTTGGACTGTTTGTTTTGTCACCATTATTAATGATTGCACGTATTATATTATATTTCTTGCATATCTAATGTCTTGATATGTAGAAACATTTATTGACTATTGTATCATATTACATTTCACCTTTATTCGCTGATTTTTAGTTATTAGGTGGATACACTTCTAATATTTTTTCTTATAGCGCAGCACTTTTGTTTTGACATGCTTTTATTGGCCCCTCATTATACTGTTTCCAGGTTGCCTGCAAGAAGTTTGAAATATCCTCTTCACCAGGCCCATTGTCGCCCCTTCAACATAATCCTGATTGTTCCCCTCAGGATGTACATCCTCTTCCCAGCCAAGATCTGGCCTTATAGGAGAATCTTTGCAGAACACTTCTTCCATAAGGGCTCCTTCTTATCTTTGGAGGCTTTGACAGCATGAATGCAACACCAGTCTTTTCCCTTCTGGGCATATGTCCAGTTAAGATATTTCTTTAACAACCCTCGATATATAGCTGCCTCCTTCACATACTACTTTCGAAACTATTTTTACTAGAACCACACCTCAGAGACATATGATATCCAAGATGCATTCCCTCCTTTTCTCCAAAAATGAACCAGCTGCCAATACAATGTGTCAGAAATGGGAGCGAGACTTCACCCTTGCCCTGTCAGATGAGGAAAGGGAGAGAATCTTCACCTATTTGCAGAAGGGTACTATAAATGTATCTATTCAGGAAACAGGGTATAAACTAATGTCCAGGTGGTACCGGACTCCTGCAATACTCAATAAATGTCCCCCCTCTATGTCATCTTTGTGCTGGAGATGCGTATTAGAAACCGGTTCCCTACTTCATGTGTGATGATCTTGTTCAAGTTTACAATCCTTTTGGGAGAGGGTACATGATATTATAGCCAAAGTTACTTACACATTAGACTTTACTCCCGGTCATTACCTTTTACAGCATTTGCCTCTACCTAGATCTTGTTACCATAAGTCTTTGGACATGCACATGGGAACACAGCTAAACGCTGCCCTTCTTCCAAGTGGAATACCACATCCTCACCAACTCGGGTGGTTTAAGCACATCCAAGAGGAAATGGAAGAGCTTGTCAGCATCGCACATGACACACCTGCTAAATTCACTAGACGTGGGCCTCTTGGCTCCACTTTCAGGAATAGACAGATTGTACCCAAACACTCACGACACTTTCATAGATCAGGTGATCTAATAAGGAGGGGAGCGTACTAGAAATATGGGGGATGGAGGCTCCCCTGAACTCTCATTCATCCAATCTTCCACTATCCTCACCTCCCTTCTCTCCCCATCTTACCTCACAACCCTCTCCCTTCCCCCCCCCCTCTTCCTTATCCTGACATTTGCTGCGCATCTATAACCCATCAGTACAGACTCTTTCTTTACTGATGGTATATCCTAAACCATACATCCCTATAGGAGCTAGTTCAATAAACGTTATTTCTGTAATGACTTGTACTGAGATCCATCATGACTCCTCTTACCATCTAATATGAGAATAGGGGCCTCTTTGTATTGTTTTATTCTGTGTTTACATACAATGTTAATGGCTCTGGCCTTGCTGTAATGTATTTTTTGTAGGTTTTCCCATTAGAAACTTTCACCTTCCTACATTTTTGGCTTTGACTATGTCATAACATGTTCTTCTTGTATGTTGTTTTTTCTGTTTTCTAAAACCTGAATAAACTTCTTGAAATACAAAAAATTAAATATGTTTCACTTCCGTGGTGCCTCAGCATGTCATTTTACTCCATCCCTTACTTGTGTGCAGGGCTTTTTTCAGTGGGGAAAGCAGCTCTGGCACCTCCAGAACTGACTGTATACAATGATGAGGGGTTCTGGGGTGTGCTGAAGGGTTTATTGATGCTGGCTACTGGGGGATCTATTGTTGCTGGATGGGATCTATTTTTGCGTGGCGGTCTATTGTTGCTGGAAGGGATCTACTGCTGAACGAGTTGTTGCTGACTGCTGGGGGATTTGTTGTTGGTGGAGGTGTATTGTTGCTGGGGAGGTCTGTTGTTGTGGTGGAAAATCTGTTGTTGCTGTGGGGTCAGGTGTTGCTCGATAGGATCTACTGTTGAAGAATGGGTCTTTTTGACACTGCCTATAATATAACATAAACATCACCTTAGGGGTATACTCACTTTTGTTGCCAGCGGTTTAGACATTAATGGCTGTGTGTTGAGTTATTTTGAGGGGACAGTAAATTTACACTGTTATACAAGCTGTACACTCACTACGTCACATTGTAGCAAAGTGTCATTTCTTCAGTGTTGCCACATGAAAAGATAAAATAAAATATTTACAAAGATGTGAGGGGTGTACTCACTTCTGTGAGATACTGTATATATATATATATGTCTGTCAATGTTTTGAAATACCAATGTTCCGAAAGAGAGCTTTCAGTTTACTAAAAGTGCAAAGAGTGACTAATAATTACAGAAGCACTCTAATCCATCTTCTGATATTTTTCCTGCACATTAAAATAAGAAAGAACCCATTTCTTGGCCAGGCTGTCCAAAACATACCTTCTAAATTGAGATTTCTCACATTGATATTTTTAATACACACCTAAATAAGGATGCATCCCCTCTGACAAAACAGTGTGACAATCCAAAACATGATCAATTGAAGTTGAATCTGAAATTCCAGTTCTAGCATTTTTCTGCTGTTCAGTTGGCAGAATGACACTTTCACAATATATAATCTAGTGGTAACACCTGGTGGACACTTTTACAATCATTTCTTCTACAACAGTGACATCTGGTGGTTGTTTTATATTTTGTAGACTGACTTTTTTTCTTTTCCGAACAGGGCTCATTTTTAGGCTTTTTACAGTTTAATTAGCATAGCTTGCATGTCATTTGGACACGTTGGTGCCTGCCAAACTATCCATCCGTTTCTCTTTCTTGGTTCCCAGCATCAGGAGGACTCTTCAGGTGTTATCCGTGCTGAGGGGGACGCCCAGACGACACGTGGCTGGGCACTCGGTCCAGCACCCCCTCCCCAAGGTCTTGAGGCTTCCAAACCTTCTAGGCTCCAGCCGCTCCCCCAGGTCGGGGCAGCGGGGCCCGAGTGGTACTCGGCTTAGCCTGCCAGTGGGGGGAGGAGGAGGAAGAGGAGGGGACACACCATAGCAGCCCACCCTCCATCCAACAAGCTGACCCCCCAGCAGTGCGTTCCTCTGCTTGTAGGTGGGGTGTTAAGGGGGGAGCAGGCCGCGCAGCCCCCCTCATGCCTGCACCCCCCCTTTTTTCCGTGGCTTCTTTTTCCGTGGTCCAGGACTCTGCAGGGGGGGGGGGCAGTGCTGCTGGTCCCCCCGCTTTACCCTTTCTCCGATAATTATCCTACCACCAATTCACCTATGGAAACCTTTTTGCGACTTTTACTTCTAGTCAAGTGTCCATGCTGAGGGGGGACACCCAGACAGCACACAGCAGGGCGCTCGGCCCAGCCTCCCCTTCCCAAGGGGGGCCAGTCTTGAGGCTTCCAAACCTTTCTGGGCCCCAGACATTCCCCTGGGTCAGGGCAGTGGGGCCCAAGTGGTACCTGGCTCAGCCTGCCGGCCGGGGGAGGGGTGGCAGAGGCGGGGAGACACAATAGTAGCCCACCCTCCATCCAACCAGCTGACCCCCCACCGGCACGTTCCTCTGCTTGTGGGTAGGAGGTCAAGGTGGGAACAGGCCATATGGGCCAGCACTTCCCTCATGCCCGCACCTCCACCTTTTTTCTGCGGCTTTTTCAGTGGTCTGGGACCCTGCAGAGGGGGCAGGCAGTGATGCTGATCCCCCCACTTTTCCCTTACTCTGGTAAAGATCCTTCCACCGGTTCACCTACGGAGACCTTGTTACGACTTTTACTTCCTCTAGTCAAGTTTGATCCACTCCTGGTGGTGCCATTCTGTCAATTCCTTTAAGTTTCAGCTTTGCAACCATACTCTCCCGGAACCCAACACTTCCCAGAAGCTGCTCGGTGAGTCATGGGAATAATGCCGCTGTATCGCCAGTCGGCATCATTCATGTTCAGAACTACAACGGTATCTGATCGTCTTTGAACCTCCATCTTTCGTTCTTGATTAATGAAAACATTCTTTGCAAATGCTTTTGCTTTGGTTCGTCTTGTGCCGGTCAAAGAATTTCACCTCTTGCGGCACAATACGGTCCCCAGATTTTCAGGTTTTGGTCTGATAAATGCGCACCACATCCCTGGGGCTTATCGGCATGTATTAGCTCTAGAATTACCAGTTATCCAAGTAACAGATGGAGTGATCAAAGGAACCATAACTGATTTAATGAGCCATTCGTAGTTTCACTGTACCGGCTGTGTGTACTTACACATGCATGCCTTAATCTTTGAGATGAGCATATGCTACTGACAGGATTAGCTAGTTAGTTGCCTCATGGGGGTCAGCCACCACCAACAGCAGAGGGGCACACAGACCAAACCGCTCTGGGGTTCCATGATGGGCACCGCCCTCACCAGGGAGGCAGGGGCAGGACAGGCACCAATGCTCATCTGGGGGGTCCTGGGACTGTGGGTAGGGGCAGACCCCCGTCTCCCACACACACACTATACTCACTGCATGCCTTCCATAGACCAATGTGGTGGGGAGGCTGCCAGAGACGCGCCACCAGAGGCACCCGGCCAGCAAGAGGGGGCAAGGCAGGGAGCTGAGAAGAAAGCAAACCCCCAAACCCTTTTCCCTGCCAAATTTCCAGCCCTCCTACTTGGACCAGGACCACACAGCAGCATCCTCTGGCCGGGCCTGATTCTCCTTCAAGTCCTGGCAGACTCACTGGACCTTCGCCATGGGGGGAGGCCTCATGGGGGACCTCTCCCTGACACAGGAATGTCACATGCTGTATTTCCAGGCGGGCAGGAGGGGAAGGTGTCCTGGGGTGGCCACAAGCCCCCCTGGGGGCCAGGGCCTGGGCACACTTTTCCCTCCCCACCAGGGCACAGGGAGCTCCAACGCTCATCACCTGGCAAGGAGGAGGTTCAGCTGGGGTCGGCAAAGGGGGGCGCCAGGTGTGTGTGGACACAACTGCCCCCTCCCATACATCTGCAGCAGGGTGTCAACTCACGGTCCAGAGGGGCGGGGACCAGTCTCCCCGCTGCCAGGGAAAGCTGCCTCACTCACACAGTGGTTGCTGGGAACCTACCAAACCCAGCTCCGCCAAACTCAGTACCAGTGTCCAATGGACCATAGGCTACTAGGGCTCTGAGTTTTGGGTTCCTGGGCCCCAATGTTTTGGCATCACTGGGGCTCAAGTAAGATCAACTGGGGCAAGTGAATGGAAACCAGGGGTCTCTAAGACCTGAAAAAATACATGGAGGTACCAGAGGTCCCCAGCTAGGCATGTGCCAAGTTTAGTGTGCCTGGGCCAAGTGGTTCAGGACTGGCAGGGGGCCCAAAGCCCCAATACCACCTGGTAAGCTGACCGACCTTCCCCAGTGCAAGTCCTTGGGAAAATGGACCCATTTCTTGGGGCCAAGGTTCAGAGCGCCTTGGGGCTAGAGATGCTAAACTTGGGGTGCCTGCTCTGTAAGTACTCCTTGGCAGGTGACCTGAGTTTGGCGTTGCTGGGGCCCTCGGTTGTGGCCCCACAGGGGCCCAAAATAGCCTACCACAACCGACCAAGGGCCCCCATTATAAGTCTATGGGAGCCCGCGGTATGGTCACTTTGCGGGGCCACTACATAGAGACCCTTGTGTCTAGAAGCAACAGTTTTGGGGCACAAATAGAGGAGAAAAAGCCCCATGGAACGGCACCAAAAGTGAGTCTCTGGGACCCATGGTTGCGAGCAAAGATACCCCAAAATCTGGTACCGGTTTCTGGGAACCCACCGAACCCAGCCCCGCCTATCTCAGTACCAGTGTTAATGTTTCAGCTGTCAACGGGGTTCCTCACTGACAGCTGAATGTAAAAGAAAGAATTGCCGGCAATTCAAAAAATAATTTAAAAAACAGCATGGAGTCCCCCCTCCATTCATACTAAGCCCTTCGGGTCTGATATGGATTTTGAGGGGAACCCCCACACCAAAATTTAAAAAAAATGGCATGGCCGTCCCCCCCAAACTCCATACCAGACCCTTATCCGAGCATGCAGCCCACCAGGTTAGGAAAACAGGGGGACAAGTGAGTGCCCACCCTCCTAAACCATACCAGGCCACATGCCCTCAACATGGGGGGGGGTGGAGGGCTGCAGGTAGGGGGCTTATCAGAATCTAGAAACCCCCTTTAGTAAGGGGCCCCCAGATCCCAGCCTTCCCCCTCTGTGAATGAGTATGGGGTACATGGTACCGCTACCCATTCACAAAAAAATGTGCAGTGTGAAAAAAGACAGGAGACAGTCTTTGACAAGTCCTTTATTAAAGGAAGGAAAATAAAAAAAAATTTACCCCCAAAGTAGATCCAACATCAACTAACCCCCAGGTTACCTTTAGAAGGGCGCGCACATTAAAATATATTTGGTCCTATTTTGATAATAGGACTGGAATCTTCCAGTGTAATGTAGAGATGTGCTGGTTGCTTTAAATCTTAAACAGCAGTTGCAAAGCATTGTTTTTCTTTTCTTTGTGAGTGACAGACAGGGAAATCAGGACTGTGCTCTGATTGGTTGTTGCTACAGATGAGAATGATCCACCCATAGCAGCACTGTTGCAGCTGAACTTATGATTGGCTGTGGATGAAAGGAGAGAGGAAAAAGGAAGAAGAAGCACATGTGGGGAGGCAGACATTTTCAGGGGACCGCATGGAGCAAGGGCTCCTGGTGTGAAGTCACAGAGTCTCATTCTCTGTGCTGCTAGAGCCCATTGGCTGGGCTGAGAGTGTGTAGCAGAGAAATTGTTGCAGGAGGACAGTGTACAAATCAAGGATTGTCCTGCTTGATACTCAGGATTACAGCCAATCAAGTGCATGTGTCTCTCAAAGTCTGCTGAAAGAGAGGATTTCTACTACTGTCTAATGCTATCTAGAGGACAATCCAGAATTCTCAGAGTGACACAGATCTTGGAAAGCCTAAGTTGCTCAGAATTAGCTATTCCTGTTGCTGATTGATGAGAGAACTCTGTCTCTGTATATTACTGGTGATATTCTCCTCAAGACTTGTGCTGTGGCTGAAGAGTGTGTTTAGTTTCAAGTCCCCACAGAAGTTTGCTGCTTTGAGCAAGTGTCAGTATATCAGGATTTCACCTGTATGGTAAAGATTTTGTTGAAGTGTTGTTTCTTTCTATTGCAATGTTCACTGGAAGATTCTGCTTAAAGGAGACTGTGCTATCCTGCTACCCCTGGATTACAAATACTCTCCCATGCAGAGAGTGAGCGCTCTTCCATTGATTAAAGGGCCCCAACGTTGAGAGACTTTAAGTTTCATCCCACTGGCCAGTGGTTAGGTAGGATATTTCTGCTCTAGATAGTACTGCAATAACACATGTCAATAAGCTGCTAAACCTCATTAACAGTTATTGTTTCATGTGTCAATGTCACTCTCATGTGATGCTAGTCAGTTTTTGGAGTCTTTGGCGAGTGAAGAGTGATTTCTTACTAACTGTGTTATACAAAGTGGTATCTGTGTTTTATGTACATTACCTGTGTTAAATCAGCTAGTTCTTTTTCAGGGTTTGTCTTCTTCAATAAAACCCATAAAAAATATTCTCAGAGTGTCGAAGTTTTCTGGGTATAATCGGAGGTGTCACCAGATTCAGGTGGGAGCTGAACCTATATATCTAGCCAAGCATCACCCAATGGTGTGCTACATTTGGGGGTTCGTCCGGGATATTTAGCTCCATCTACCTGATTTAGCTATACCTGGCTCACCCCAAAGACGTGAAATGGAGCCTAAAGCAGTCACTAAGTGGTGCTAGCAGCACAAATCATCCCCAGAGAACTGTCTAGCATTCCTGCTGCCAGGCCTGTCATGGACTGATGTTCAGATACATGAGGTTAGTAAGCTACTACCTGTAGAAGGTCGGGGATTCCCGCTAGATACCATTACTGACCCCGAAGGGCATCATACCTATGCACTGTTGGAGTGGAGAGATCCCTTGTCCACGGGGTCACTGCCAAAGAGTGAGTCCATCAGTGAAAGAGTTGTGGCAAATGTAATAATTCCGGAGTTTGAAAATACATCTGTGAGGAGGGAGCCTGCCAAAGGGTCAAAATTACATCCTAGTGCAAATACTGCTCAGGCTGAAGCTGATTCTTCACCAGCTACTGTTGACTTAGAGGTTTTGAATACTTTCGTGAATCTAGTGGAGAAGTGTTTGACATCTATTCCATTGAATAATAGATCTGAATATCACAAATTGCGATTCTTCTCTGGAAAGCAACCTACACCAGGGGAGAAGATGATTTTGAGGAATGGATGGAACAGGCCATACAGACGTTAGATGAGTTGGATGTCTCTGAGACACAAAAGAAACAGCGAATCTCTGAAAGTTTAGGGGAGCAGCTCCAAGGGCAGTGCAAAACCTAAAGCTCAGCCAACCAGACTGTACTGGCCAGGACTACCTCAGTGTTTTACAAGATGTTTTTGGGAAGACTGATAAGATCTCAGATCTTATGTACAAACTTGAACACACCTATCAGGCAAAATGAGAGAAATTGTCTGAGTATATAATGCACCTGGATGAGACTATACATGAGCTGTTAACAAAGAAAGGTATCATCCTCAACACAGTAGACAAGATCAGAGTTCAGCTGGTTCTACAAGGAGCACAGCCCTTAGACCCTATTATGATCCAGTTGAGGACACGGACAGACAACGAAAACTTAAAATATCCTGAGCTGATCAGAATTGTAAGAGAGGAGGAAGCAAGGTTAGAAGAAAAAAAGAAATACTCTGGACCATATTCAGCTGTTGGGGTTGGGTTAGTAAGTACGACAAATACTCACTCTGAAATATTCTCATTGAGGGCTGAGGTGTCCGAGCTGAGGGAAATGATTGCCATGATGATGTCCTCCAAAGGGGGTGAAGTGGGACAGCCTCAGATCAAGACAAACCCCACTCTAGCTGGAAACATCAAAAACCTAATCTGTTACAATTGTGGTGGTGCAGGCCACTATAGACGCAGCTGTGCAAGTCCACCTAAATGGATTATAGACCAAAGGAGAGTAATTCAGAGAGAGTCTCCTTTTTCAAGACAAACCTAGACAAGTCGAGAGGACAGTCATTTGTGCAACATGGAATCACTGATTGTGAAACTGCTGGTCGACCTAGATCAAGAGAGTTACCCAAGGGATTAGTTGGACCTTCACCTGAAGTATCAGTGAAAATAGAGGGAGTGTATGGTCGAGCTGTGTTGGATTCTGGTGCACAAATCACTATCCTCTACAGCAGTGGTTCTCAACCTTTCTAATGCCGCGACCCCTTAATACAGTTCCTCATGTTGTGGTGACCCCCAACCATAAAATTATTTTCGTTGCTACTTCATAACTGTAATTTTGCAGTGGGAGGAGTAGTGCCACATCACTGATGTCAGTGGGATGAATAGTGTCCCATCGTTGGTATCAGTGGGAGGAATAGTGCCCCATCATTGGTATCAGTGGGAGGAATAGTGCCCCATCATTGGTATCAGTGGGAGGAATAGTGCCCCATCATTGGTGTCAGTGGGAGGAATAGTGTCCCATCATTGGTATCAGTGGGAGGAATAGTGCCCCATCATTGGTGTCAGTGGGAGGAATAGTGCCCCATCATTGGTGTCAGTGGGAGGAATAGTGTCCCATCATTGGTGTCAGTGGGAGGAATAGTGCCCCATCATTGGTGTCAGTGGGAGGAATAGCGCCCCATCATTGGTGTCAGTGGGAGGAATAGCGTCCCATCATTGGTGTCAGTGGGAGGAATAGCGCTCCATCATTGGTGTCAGTGGGAGGAATAGTGCCCAATCATTGGCGTCAGTGGGAGGAATAGTGGCCAATCATTGGCGTCAGTGGGAGGAATAGTGCCCCATCATTGGTATCAGTGGGAGGAATAGTACCCCATCATTGGTATCAGTGGGAGGAATAGTGCCCCATCATTAGTATCAGTGGGAGGAATAGTGCCCCATCATTGGTATGAGTGGGAGGAATAGTACCCCATCATTGGTATCAGTGGGAGGAATAGTGCCCCATCATTAGTATCAGTGGGAGGAATAGTGCCCCATCATTGGTGTCAGTGGAAGGAATAGTGCCCCATCATTGGTATGAGTGGGAGGAATAGTGCCCCATCATTGGTATCAGTGGGAGGAATAGTGCCCCATCATTGGTGTCAGTGGGAGGAATAGTGCCCCATCATTGGTATCAGTGGGAAGAATAGTGCCCCATCATTGGTGTCAGTGGGAGGAATAGTGCCCCATCATTGGTGTCAGTGGGAGGAATAGTGCCCCATCATTGGTGTCAGTGGGAGGAATAGCGCCCCATCATTGGTGTCAGTGGGAGGAATAGCGCCCCATCATTGGTGTCAGTGGGAGGAATAGCGCCCCATCATTGGTGTCAGTGGGAGGAATAGCGGCCAATCATTGGCGTCAGTGGGAGGAATAGTGCCTCATCATTGGCGTCAGTGGGAGGAATAGTGCCCCATCATTGGCGTCAGTGGGAGGAATAGTGCCCCATCATTGGCGTCAGTGGGAGGAATAGTGTCCCATCATTGGCGTCAGTGGGAGGAATAGTGTCCCATCATTGGCGTCAGTGGGAGGAATAGTGTCCCATCATTGGCGTCAGTGGGAGGAATAGTGTCCCATCATTGGCGTCAGTGGGAGGAATAGTGTCCCATCATTGGTATCAGTGGGAGGAATAGTGCCCCATCATTGGTATCAGTGGGAGGAATAGTGCCCCATCGTTGGCATTGGGGGGAGGAATAGTGCCCCATCGTTGGTGTCAGTGGGGGGAGGAATAGTGCCCCATCGTTGGTGTCAGTGGGGGGAGGAATAGTGCCCCATCGTTGGTGTCAGTGGGGGGAGGAATAGTGCCCCATCGTTGGTGTCAGTGAGGGGAGGAATACTGTCTCATCGTTGGTGTCAGTGGGGGGAGGAATAGTGCCCCATCGTTGGTGTCAGTGAGGGGAGGAATAGTGCCCCATCGTTGGTGTCAGTGAGGGGAGGAATAGTGCCCCATCGTTGGTGTCAGTGGGGGGAGGAATAGTGCCCCATCGATGGTGTCAGTGGGGGGAGGAATAGTGCCCCATCGTTGGTGTCAGTGGGGGGAGGAATAGTGCCTCATCGTTGGTGTCAGTGAGGGGAGGAATAGTGCCTCATCGTTGGTGTCAGTGGGGGGAGGAATAGTGCCTCATCGTTGGTGTCAGTGAGGGGAGGAATAGTGTCTCATCGTTGGTGTCAGTGGGGGGAGGAATAGTGCCCCATCGTTGGTATCAGTGGGGGGAGGAATAGTGCCCCATCGTTGGTGTCAGTGGGGGGAGGAATAGTGCCCCATCGTTGGTGTCAGTGAGGGGAGGAATAGTGCCCCATCGTTGGTGTCAGTGAGGGGAGGAATAGTGCTCCATCGTTGGTGTCAGTGAGGGGAGGAATAGTGCCCCATTGTTGGTGTCAGTGGGGGGAGGAATAGTGCCCCATCGTTGGTGTCAGTGGGGGGAGGAATAGTGCCCCATCGTTGGTGTCAGTGGGGGGAGGAATAGTGCCCCATCGTTGGTATTAGTGACACAAATGATGGGGCACTATCCCTCCCACTGACACCAATGATACTTACCTTGCTGACTCCTGCTCCAGCCTGGGCTCGCTCTCTCCCTCTCCCATCTACAGCCTGCATACCTGGCTGCAGCAGCAAAATTTGCACTTACCTGTCAGCTGTCTTCCTTCTCTGGCCTCTCTCTTCACTCGTTCCTGCAGCTCCCTCGATCTTCTTCGATCTCCGCGCGCTGCCGCTCGGCTCCTCCTCTCCAAGCTCCACCTTCTCGCCGGTGATTGGCCGCCTGTGTGCCTCTCCTGAGCTACAGTTCCGGTGGCCAATCAGCGGCGAGGAGGCAGTGACAGGGGCAGCATATCATCCCGCCCACACATCGCCGGAGACAGCAGCGGTGTCTCAGTTCCTAAGACCATCGGAAATATGTGTTTTCCGATGGTCTTAGGCGACCCCTGGGAAATGGTCGTTCGACCCCCAAAGGGGTCGCGACCTCCAGGTTGAGAACCGCTGCTCTACAGGGATTTTTACCAGATGTACCTGACACATTTGCCCTTAAACAGATTGGAAGATTTGGAGATCTGGGGCCTGAGCAATACCAAAGTTCCTTATGATGGATATGTTTCCCTCAAATTAGAGTTCCCTGCTATTGTTGCGGGGTCTGCCAAAACCTTTGAGACCCTGGCAGTTGTATGTCCTAGGCCAAAAGAAGATACAGGTGCTGCTATTTTAGTAGGGACTAATACAGATTTTATCCGAAGGATGTTGCAGCCACAGCTGAGTCAAAAACACCCTGTATTAAAATCTGTATTCCGTGCTTTACAACGAGAGAAGACTAATCCTAAAGAAGAGTGTCAGGGATCCCGGCTGCTCGGCGGTGCGCGCATGCGCACATTGCCGACTTGTCCTAGCCAGCGAGCACTGAATCCTAGGTGATCGCAGCAGCAGCCGAGCATGCACATTAGCGATCGCAGCCGTACCAATGAGAGCACAGGGCGCCCTATTTAAACCAGCCCCGTGCATCTCCAAATCGCCTTATGGTCTTGTTCCCTGTACCTGTGTTCCTGTTTGATCCTGTGTTCCTGATTACCTTGTTGCCGACCCAGCCTGTTCCTGATACTGCTGTCTTCTCCTGCTCTGACCCCTGGCTCGTCCTGACTATTCTCTGCCTGATCCTGATTGCCTGACCTCCTGTTACTGAACCCGGCTCGTGACCCGTTATTCTTCTGCCTACTGCTCCATACTGTCTGCTCCGCTGTTGCCAACCCGGCCTGTCTGACCACGCATACCTCTTCACATCTGGCTCTTACCTGCTCCACGCCATTGGCATCCGCCTCTACCACAGCTGGTGTTTCTCGGGGGTCGCAACCTGGTCTCAGGCTGCTTCAAGTCCATCCCCACCATCAGGGGCTCTGGTGAACCAGCAGACTGAGGCTTAGACTCCACGCCCTGAGAGATCCCAGCCAGAGGCTACCGCCTGTCGGCTGCTGACAAAGAGGCTGGACATGTGTGGTTACTAAACCGGAAGGAAAAGGTGATTCCCCCAAGGAGGGTCACCTGCTTGAGGGCTAATGTTAAAATGTGTGGGAAACCCACTAGTTCCCATTACATGATGGAAACAGATCCAGGAGATTGTGTAAGATTTCTGATTCTGGATCTACACAGCTCAGCACTGCAGACCCTGAACAAGTACCAGAGGAACCTTTATTGTCTATTCCAGAGACTGAAAATGAGTTTCCCGGGTCTGTACTTTTTTCTACTCCAAGCTCTATAGTTGAAGATAAAGAGCCAAAGCCTCCCAGAGCAGTTAGGCCACCAAAGAGATTTACATATGACACTTTGGGTCATAGTACACAAGAATCTGTGATCACTGCTCATCGTTCTATTAAAGCACATGACCTTTCAATTAACTATGCAGCCCCTGTATACCTGGTGACACCTCATCCCAGACTCAGTCTTATATTAAAGGAGATTGGTGGGAAGCTCCCCTGCCTGAATGTTGTGTTTAAAGGTGTCACAAAATAAGTTTGTTCCCACCTACCAGACTGGGTAAACTTGTGAAGCTGTAGTCTTAGTTTTACTGTAATGTTATGTACTGTTCAGTTAAAATCTGTGTGCTAACATTTTATCTTTGGGGGACCAAAGATTTTTGGTGGGGGGAGAGTGTAGAGATGTGCTGGTTGCTTTAAATCTTAAACAGCAGTTGCAAAGCATTTTTTTTTTCCTTTTCCCTCTTTGTGAGTGACAGACAGGGAAAGCAGGACTGTGCTCTGATTGGTTGTTGCTACAGCTGAGAAGGATCCACCCATAGCAGCACTGTTGCAGCTGAACATATGACTGGCTGTGGAGGAAAAGAAGAGGAAAAAGGAAGAAGAAGCACATGTGGGGAGGCAAACATTTTCAGGGGACCGCATGGAGCAAGGGCTCCTGGTGTGAAGTCACAGAGTCTCATTCTCCGTGCTGCTAGAGCCCATGGGCTGGGCTGAGAGTGTGTAGCAGAGGAATTGTTGCAGGAGGACAGTGTGCAAATCAAGGATTGTCCTGCTTGATACTCAGAATTACAGCCACTCAAGTGCATGTGTCTCTCAAAGTCTGGAGCTGCTGAAAGAGAGAGGATTTCTACTACTGTCTAATGCTATCTAGAGGACAATCCAGAAACAGTGAGTACTCTGTGATGAAAGGGGATTTTGATATTGCTGAATTTGCTGTTCATCTCTGGAGAATGGTCATGAGCAGGGGCGGACTGACCATTTGGAAACTCAGGCACTGCCCGAGGGCCCGTTGTCAGTAGGGGGCCCCATGAGATGCCCCTGGTACCTTTTTAATAGGCTTTTTTGAGTTTGGGCAAGGACACAGGGGCCCCATCATCCCCTATTGCCCGGGGGCCCCATGAGTTTTCAGTCCGCCCCTGATCATGAGAAAGCCTGCTCTCTAATTCTCAGAGTGACACAGATCTTGGAAAGCCTAAGCTGCTCAGAATTAGCTATTCCTGTTGCTGATTGATGAGAGAACTCTGTCTCTGTATATTACTAGTGATTGTCTCCTCAAGACTTGTGCTGTGGCTGAAGAGTGTGTTTAGTTTCAAGTCCCCACAGAAGTTTGCTGCTTTGAATATACTGAGCAAGTGTCAGTATATCAGGATTTCACCTGTATGGTAAAGATTTTGTTGAAGTGTTGTTTCTTTCTATTGCAATGTTCACTGGAAGATTCTGCTTAAAGGAGACTGTGCTATCCTGCTACCCCTGGATTACAAATACTCTTCCCATTAGAGGACTACTCATTGCAATAGGAGCAAAAAAGAAAAAAGAAAGAAGGGAAAAGATTAATAGACTATTAAATGAAATATATGATCTTGAACAGGCTCATAAAAAAGAAATATCTAAAGAGACATCGCAGAAAATAATAAAAAAGAAAGAAGAACTAGAGAATGAAATGGAGGAGGAAAGAAGAAGAGTCTTCAATAAAGTAATAAGTAAAAGGTATAGATGGGGTGATAGGCCAGGAAAGTACTTAATGAGAACTTTAAGGAAAAAGAAAAACAGGAATTATATAGAAAAAATAAGAAATCCCAAGGGCGAATTAGTGCACTCAACTAAAGACATCGCTAGAGTTTTTAAGGATTACTATAATGAGTTATACAATATTATACCCCAGGATATATTAAATAAAACTGAAACAGTAAATAGAGAAAAAAGAAGGACATATTTAAAAGAGGCAGGGCTACCACAATTAAGCGAAATACAACTGAACTCCTTAGAAGCAGAAATTACATTAGAGGAAATAAAAATAGCATTAAAGGGTACTGCGGTGGGGAAAAGTCCAGGTCCAAATGGATATACGGTAAAATATTATAAAAAATATAAAGAGCTACTAGTGCCCAAGTTGAAGATATATATGAACGCTCTGGGAAGTGGGATGGAGATAAGAGGAGAATCCTTACAAGCTAATATAGTCCTAATTCATAAGGAAGATAAAGACCCCTCGCAGTGTGCGAGTTATAGACCAATAGCACTGTTGAATGTAGATACTAAATTGTACGCAAAGGTTTTGGCAAATAGATTGAAGGATTTGATGCCCGAGTGGATACACGGGGATCAGGTGGGGTTTGTCCCAGGGAGAGAGGGGAGAGACAACGGCTTGAGATCGTTGATGCTCATACATGAAGGTAAAAAAAGGAAAACCCCAATGATACTGATGTCAATTGACGCCGAGAAAGCATTTGATAGAGTGAGTTGGGGTTTCATGATGGACACCTTGGAAATGTTGGGAATAAGAGACAGAATGAGAAAGTGGATTGGAGAGTTATATAGAGGGCCTACTGCTGCTATCATGGTCAATGGAGGAAGATCGGAGCTTTTCGAGATGTCAAATGGTACAAGACAGGGATGTCCATTATCCCCAATGTTATACAGTGGGGATCGAAAGTTTGGGCACCCCAGCTAAAAATTTGTATTAATGTGCATAAAGAAGCCAAGGAAAGATGGAAAAATCTCCAAAAGGCATCAAATTACACATTAGACATTCTTATAATATGTCAACAAAAGTTAGATTTTATTTCCATCATTTACACTTTCAAAATAACAGAAAACATAAAAATGGATTCTGCAAAAGTTTGGGCACCTTGCAGAGTTAATATCTTGTACTGCCCCCTTTGGCAAGTATCACAGCTTGTAAATGCTTTTTGTAGCCAGCCAAGAGTCTTTCAATTCTTGTTTGAGGTATCTTTGCCCATTCTTCCTTACAAAAGTCTTCCAGTTCTTTGAGATTTCTGGGCTGTCTGTCACGCACTGCTCTTTTAAGGTTTATCCATAGATTTTCAATTATGTTGAGGTCAGGAGATTGTGAAGGCCATGGCAAAACCTTCAGTTTACACCTCTTGATGTAATCCCCCGTGGATTTCGAGGTGTGTTTAGGATCATTATCCATTTGTAGAAGCCATCCTCTCTTTAACTTCAGCTTTTTCACAGATGGCATCAAGTTACCATCCATTTGCTGAAATTTTATTGAATCCATTTTTCCTTCTACTCGTGAGATGTTCCCTGTGCCACTGGCTGCAACACAACCTCAAAGCATGATTAATCCAACCCCATGCTTAACAGTTGGACAGAGGTTCTTTTCATTAAATTCTGTGCCCCTTCTTCTCCAAACGTACCTTTGCTCATTCCGGCCAAAAAGTTCAATTTTAACCTCATCGGTCCACAGAACTTGTTTCCAAAATGCAAGGTCAGATGAGTCTGGGCATTTAAAACCTTTGAGATTGACATCATCTGGTCTTCCCAGACGATGATTGAGAACAATCCATGACACTGGAAGGTCTCAGCTTTGCAAAGGGGGCAGTGCATGCTATAAATTCTGCAGGGTGCCCAAACTTTTGCAGACGCCATTTTTTTGTTTTCTGTTATTTTCAAAGTGTAAATGATGGAAATAAAATCTAACTTTTGTTGACATATTATAAGAATGTCTAATGTGTAATTTGATGCCTTTTGGAGATTTTTCCATCTTTCCTTGGCTTCTTTATGCACATTAATACAAATTTTTAGCTGGGGTGCCCAAACTTTTGATCCCCACTGTATGTTTTATCATTGGAACGTTTGCTGTCTACAATTAGGAAGAACATAGATATAAAAGGAATATGGATAGGAGACAGAGAACATAAGGTGGCGGCTTATGCGGATGATTTGATGTTCTATGTTGGAAATCCTAAAATGTCACTTCCAAATTTAATGAAGATACTGAAAGAATACAGGGAATTATCAAATTTGAAAATTAACCCTACAAAAACCGAAATCTTAAATATAAATCTTAAAAATAGTGAAAAAGAAAAAATACAAGTTGAATTCCCATTTGTTTGGAGAGATAAAGAATTAAAATATTTAGGGATAAAATTATCAGCCTCAACTAAGAATCTGTATAAAGCTAATTATATTTCACTATTAAACGAGCTTAAGGAGGAGTTGAAAAGAGTAGGAGGTGGAAACCCGTCTTGGATAGGCCGCATAAACTTGATAAAAATGGTAATTGTGCCCAAAGTAATATATAAATTTCAAATGATTCCAATCAAACTTCCAGAG
The DNA here is from genome assembly GCF_062004578.1 of Staurois parvus. Classification (NCBI taxonomy): domain Eukaryota; kingdom Metazoa; phylum Chordata; class Amphibia; order Anura; family Ranidae; genus Staurois; species Staurois parvus. The sequence continues at coordinate 5,063,948 of NW_028318123.1, read as the reverse complement.
GCATATTTTAAAGAACTTAAAAAAATGATAATAAGATACATATGGAGGAATAAAAAGCCTAGAATACGCTATGAAATGTTGATTAGAAGTAAAGAAAGAAGGGGATTGGGTGTACCAGACTTTAAGAGATACTATAAAGCGGTGATGATTGCAAGAATTTTTGATTGGACTCATAATCCAGAGAAAAGCTGGGTCAAAATCGAAAATACACTGAGTGGAACAAATTTAAGTAAGATTATATGGGTGCCCGCACAATACAGGGGATTAGAGAATAGCACAAGCATGTATACTTTTAATGTTTTAAGGGTGTGAGAAATGTTACACAGACAAAAGGGATGGGTTTTTAATTCACAGTTAATGCCACTAAGGAATACAGAATATTTTATACCAGGGCAGGAAAACATCGCAGGAAAATGGATTATAAAACAAGAGGCGCAATTGAGAGATATAATGGTTGGAGAGGAATTGGGATCATATAGAGAGAGTTGGAGGAAAAAAGGGGAGAAGTTTTCAATAAAATGGATAGATTATGATATTACCAACTGAAACATTTTTTTCGAGAGCCTCCCAAAGCCTATGAGAATAGGAAAAGAGTGGAAACCATTGGAGAGATTGTTGGAAGCACGGGGAGATGGGAGACACGGAATCGCAAAAATACACAAGATACTAACTGAATTAGACACTGACACAAAATTAATATATACAGAGAAATGGGAATGAGATATAGGAAGAGAAATAGATGAGGAGGAGCAAAGGAAAATGCTTAGATTAATTCACGAAAATATTAGTATGCGGGAGGTGGAAATAAATTATAAGTGTTTGGTGAGATGGCACATTACACCTAATATAGAGCATAAATTGAATGGAGAGATTTCACGGTTATGTTGGAGAGGCTGTGGAGTGGTGGGCACGTGGTATCACATATGGTGGGAGTGTCCAAGAATACAGGTGTTTTGGCAGGAAATAGTTCATATAGTAAGGAAAATCACTAAAATTAATATTGGATTAGACCCAGAGTTATTTCTTCTCCATATCACAGAGCTTCCAGTGAAACTATATAAAGTCTCAGAGATATGGCATTATTTGAGTGCAGCGAAGAGCTTGATACCTAGGTTTTGGAAAAAAAAAGAGGTGCCAACAGAGGATGATTGGATGGGCAGAATGAACCAGATTTGCGGGACAGAAAAACTGTATTACATGCATATAGACAAAATGGAGATGTATAATATAAAGTGGAAAAAATGGAAAGAGTATAGAGAAAAAGTGAAATGTATGAGGATATAATACCCCTTGAAACGGTCTTAGAAATAATAGAAATGTATGGTGGAAAGGAGAAGAGAAAAAAAAAATGCAGAGTGGGAGAGGGAGGGGGGATGGGAGGCTGAGGAAGGGGGGAGGGGGAAGAAGGAGGGTGGAGGTGGGGGATTTAAATAATAAATAATTTATTTATGCTAATAGGAAGATATTGTTTGAAGAAAGGAAAAGAAAAAAAAAAAGAAGAAATGGTGGAGGTGATTCCCTTTCAGTTTAAAGGTGACCACGCCAATGAGTGACTACATTCAGGCAGAACTACGAAGTCAGCACATCAAGCCATTATTGATGGCTTTATTATAACCACTTTTGGACATCTTAGTGGTTGAAATCACTACTAATTTTATCTAAAATAGATCTAAAATAGATAAACCAGGCCACAATATATCTGTGTGTGGCTAGATTAGAGCTAAATGTACCTTTTTACCAAACCTTCAGGCTTTACACTTGTCGAATAAAGTTTAGTTTGTACAGTTGAAAAAAAAACAAAAAAAAACAAAAACAAATACTTTCCCATGCAGAGAGTGAGCGCTCTTCCATTGATAAAAGGGCCCCAACATTGAGAGACTTTAAGTTTCATCCCACTGGCCAGTGGTTAGGTAGGATATTTCTGCTCTAGATAGTACTGCTATAACACATGTCAATAAGCTGCTAAACCTCATTAACAGTTATTGTTTCATGTGTCAATGTCACTCTCATGTGATACTAGTCAGTTTTTGGAGTCTTTGGTGAATGAAGAGTGATTTTTTACTAACCGTGTTATGCAAAGTGGTATCTGTGTTTTATGTAGATTACCTGTGTTAAATCAGCTAGTTCTTTTTCAGGGTTTGTCTTCTTCAATAAAACCCATAAATATTCTCAGAGTGTCGAAGTGTTCCGGGTATAATCGGAGGTGTCACCAGATTCAGGTGGGAGCTGAACCTATATATCTAGCCAAGCACCACCCAAGAGTGTGCTACAGTAATAAAAGAGGTTGCCTTACTTGTCAATTTATCACTCATGGTCGCTCTGAAATAAAAGACAATTAGGGTAACCTTTTTCAGGTAAAACAATTTATAACTTGCACAACAGATTTTTTAGTATATGTATTAAAGATGGTTCCCCGACATTTCCTTCAAGCCCATGGAAATGGAAAAAATTTTGAGGGTCATGCCAATTGAGCATATTGAGAAAAGATCCTTGACAGATAATGAAAGATTCTCTCTCTTATGTAGGAGAGAGACGTTCTGGATATTCAAGTTGGGTTCGATGTCTCCTAATGGTCTTAATGAAGATCTCAAGAGCCATAGTATTGTTTAAATCCTGTTTTTTGTATTTATTTTTGGCATTTTGTTAAACATATACTATCATCAATTTTTATTATTTAGTTTTCAATTATTTTTCATTTATCATCGATTATTATTTATTTATTTTTTATCTACATTTTTTTTAAGGTGGTAGTCTCTGTTTTTTTTTATCAAAATCCAAAGCTTATTTACAAGAGTATTTTTATTTTAAAATTATGAGATTTTTATCTATTATGTATATTTTAAGTGCCTATACTGTATACACAATCTTATCTTATATCTTATGGATTACTATAATAGAATATAGATAATTATTAATTTATTTGCTTTCTAGTGGACGCTGCAAGTGTATTGGTGTATTGGTGTAATGCAGTGGGGGAATGTCCGTTCTAGTTCCGCCCCTGGTTGACACTAACCCACATGTTGAGTTCCCCTCTATAAATAAGCTGGTAATCACTGCGCTCACACACATTGTCATGGTTACCAACGAAACTTGCGGTCCAAGCCCAGCGGCTAACTTCCACTTTCTCCTGGGAATTTGTGACGGAGTGCCACAGTTCCCGGTCAGGAAAACCGCACAGTGTGATCACTACCCTCTCACATCTCGGCCCGGGGGCATTAGGTGAGCGGACATTTCACCTAATTGAGCTATGGGGTTACCACTTGTTCTGGATGAACTTTGCTTTTTATGAAGTATCTGTGAAGTATTTATGGAATAAAAGTATACCCCTCATGAAACCTACTGTGGGGTTGTTATTATTATTGACTATCAGCCACAGCTCCCTCAGCGCAGTTTTTTTTGCAAATGTTTATCACTTTTCTTAGTGTGTCACTAGCAGCCGTGCGCAAGTGGCCCCCATATATCTGGGTCCTAGCGCTTGGATGTTTTTGCTTCTTTTGAGCAAGCAAGGCCAACCATGCTGAAACGCATGGGAGTGCATTTTTTTTAACATCGTCTGGGCAGAGAATTTACAATGTGTCAAATGACCTGCAGAGATATCATGAGAGGTACCTTAGAAGATTGGCTACAACCGCTGTCCATTTTTATTTCTATCTCTTTAAACATTTTTTGTTGAGTTTTTTTTTCTCCACTCCCTATCCAGTGCAACCATTGTTGGCAGACGCAGAAAGAAAGTCCACAGATGAAGCTATAGAGAGCACTAAAGATCTGACTGGAGTTGAAATCCTTCCCCACTCTATCCAAAGCAAAAGAAAAAAACATACAACCTTTTTCTCTTTATTTTTTTTCAACTTTAGGTTTCATCTACCAAATATAACAAGCCAGATCATCCATTGAGTATGCGAGACAATGACAATGCAAGAATATTCTGATGTTGACAAGTGCATATTTGCTAAATACCTCTTGCACACAAATCTGACCGGTGTTATAGAGAGAAGACAATAAAGGGGATCTGTCATGCATCTCTACTTGTCACAAAAGCAGGTGTGAGAAGGCCAACCAGCAGCCAAGGAAAAACATCAAGGTAATCAGTCTTAACTTTGCTTAAAGGGTGTGTAAGCCACAAACCAAATATAATATATAGTGGCTTATCATTTTGCTGATGTGGTGGCTGCAATATTTTTCTTCAGGCTTTTCTGACTTTATTTTCAGCTAGTGAGGCAACCATTAGTTCACATCTATCCTAGGGTGGAAATTCTCACCTTACTGTATTAGGCAGCAATGTCGTCCTAGCACAGGAAATATTTGTAGACTTTAGACTACCTCCATCCCTCCTAATATAGGTGTAGGTGTCCTGTTGTCCAAAGAGTTGTGAGCTATAACAAATGATGGCCTACTCCACTCTGTCTTTACTGACTATTATCAGCTTGCAAGTTTTCTAGCAGGAATAGGTAGTCATTGTATATACAGATGCCATTGCTGGACTTTGTAAACACTCTGTCCTTGTTGACTATTATCAGCTTGCAAGATTTCTAGCAGGAATAGGTAGTCATTGTATATACAGATGCCATTGCTGGACTTTGCAAACACTTTAAATATTTTTGGATGCCCCTATGTACTGCGAGAGTTAAAATAACTTTTTTAATAGTCCTGTTTAGAATGAAGAAGGGTTTTAGCTTTTAGCATTTTTCTGTTGCTGTCTAAAGCCCCATTAGGGATGGGGGTGTTTCATGAAGTGAGGTGAAATCTCTACTAAATATTTTAATAAAGTTTTTTTTCAATGTTACGTGCCCTTCTTTGGGAATGTCCCTTCACTTAGTGTCCTGCTAAAATATCTAAGACAGAAAAGAATCAAACCAGTACAGAAAGTGATGGTAAATCACAGGTTTTTTTTTCTACAGAAATGAAGAAGTGTGTGTGTGTATTTATTTATTTATTTATTTTTACCATATTCTTTGTAAACCACCCAGCCAACATGTTCACTCTACTAGAAACATATTAGATACAAATACACTGGCAGAAGCACATCTTGAAACTGAGGTAGTGCTAGACTGTCATACCGTAGGAACTTGCTGAGGCACTAGGCAGTTACCACTTTGTAGATGGTAGCAAAGTGCTATGTACAGTACCTTACAGAATGTTCAGAGAAGTACATGTTTAGGTCTAGGACTGCAGTACATATTTAAACTCAATAATCATCTGCTTGCTGTAATGACTTAAAGGAAAGACCATCTAGTCCAATCAATCATTGCCTGAGTTGTCATCAAGAATTGGAGCAAAATGCGTATCAACATGGCACTAGGCTGCTAGTAGAAATGAAGCAAGTGTCCTAGTTATAACTAAGCACGTTCTATGGGGAGCCTGTCAACAAATAATTCTGAGCTTTATCCTGGCTGCACGTAGGACCTAGGAATAACCATGTGTAGAACTACTAGGCATGATGCCCATAAGTAAGTTTATAGAAGCACGCTGTCCTCTACTGAACGTTGGAGTAAGCTCACTTTAACTTTGTTTTATATCCAAGCTAAAATTGTGGACAGTTACCAAAGTGTTGGACTCCTGGAAAAGTTGGAACTCTCTTGGGTGATTTCTGCTCAGTTTAAACCTTCCTTACTGCTCCATGATCTTTTTGCCCTCATTTCCTATCTCTGTGATTAAAATCCCTGAAAATGAACTCTTCTGCGCTCTGAGACCCAAAAGAGGTGGATTGATGGAACCAGAACTTGAAAAAATTCGACCACCTGTGCATATGGGGTTGTGCAGCTCCAAACAAGGCTGGGGAAGCCTGGCCAATACTGTGAAGCAAAAACAAAAAAGAAGCGCACCAACCTTGTGCATTACCTCAGTAGACCAAATTTTTATTGAATACAAAAATATACCCACAAACAATGAAGTATTTCAAGCATGTCAGTTCTCAAAGGAACTATGGAATTGTAAGACCTGCGCGAGTCCCATCATAGGGGTGGACACTCAGGGAACAGCTGACGCGTTTCGAAGGATGTTCCTCCTTCATCAGAGTGCAGGTCTTACCATTCCACAGTTCCTTTGAGAACTGACATGCTTGAAATACTTCATTGTTTGTTAGAGGTAATGCGCAAAGTTGGTGCGCTTCTTTTTTGTTTTTGCTTCACAGTATTAAAATCCCTGGGACAGAGTTGAGTAAATCCTCATAAAATTGAACACAAACTACTATTAAAACAGGAGACTTGTTTTGCATGTAGATTAAATCAATGTTTGTGTCATACATAGCTGACAAAGTATTTCAAGTGGTTGTAAACCTCAGACATGAAAACAAAGCATATACAGTACCTCTATAGTGTAGACTTGTCTCAATCCAGAGCACTAAGTGTCATTTCTGTCCACTGCCTCATTCCTCTATCAGCTAGGATGGAGGTCCAGCTGACTGACAGCCTCAGCTCTGTCCCTGTGTGCTTTGTGAAGGGGAGTGTGTCTCTTCCCTCTAATCAGCAATCAGAGTTTTCCTCACTGAGGTAACTTCAGCTCCCCATCCCCTGATTTTCAGAACTGAGAGATCCTGCGTAAAATCTGCACTTTGAATGGGTGTAGGGAAAAGATGTCTATGAATATGCAGATGCAATTAATGTAGGAGGATTTGTTTCATCTTTGCATATCACCTGAGGCCAGTAACTTCACTGGGTATATGTAAGGCTTTACAACCACTCTAATTTTTTCTTTTACCACAGGATTAAAGAAAAATAAATGAACACTTTTCCTAAGAGCTACATTTCAAGATGCGCAAAGAAAAACGGGAACAAAGCACCAGTGTTGAGGTCAGGATTTTTATTTTCCAGAATTGCAAGACCAATGACTTCTCTCTGGACAGTTGAAGACAATTGTCCACCTCCCTCTAGCTTGTTTGGGAAAATCCTTTTCCTAATATGGCAGAGCAGAGATGGGCAAATGTATTTTTCAACGGGATACCTGAGAGACTGGGACTGTCATGGGTGAAACATATAACAGTTTTTAGAAGGGGAATTTAGCCATTAAAGCCATCAAAGTGCTGTGCTAATCACCAATTGAATGAGTTATTTTATAAGGTCAACTAGAAACTGAAAGTGCTTACAAATCCAAGTGCATAAGAAACACACTACTGTACAGAATCGTGAAAAAAACTGCGATACACTATAAACGGTGAAATGACTGCCAGGGAAAAGGGAAGCAACTGTTTTATTGCACTGTATTGTCAAATAGTAACATGAACGACTGCACAAAAACTGCATAAAACATGAATTGCTTACATGCTAAAAAAGTGAAGTAACTTCAAGAATCCTTGCCCCTCTGGAATTAAATCTAGGAGGTGGACATCATGTTTTGTTGTTCCTCTGGCAATATTGTATAAGTAATTGTTCACAAATGGGTTACTATTTGATGTGTAACACTTGCAGTGCCAGAATCCAAATAGTAAAGCAAGATATTCACGATATATACGCAATTTGTGTGCAATTTTTTACAATGGCGTACACACTAGTAACAGTAAGATCATCATATGTGGCAATAACAGAACTGTATAGTTTATAAGCAAGTGTTTATGAATATGTTACTGTTTGGATTATTTCGCTGTGAGTATTGTATAAACAGTGAAATGACACTATGTGATAAAAAGTCAGCATTTTGATAGTATTGCGTAATGCTCACAGTGCAAGAATATCCAATCATTTACTTTACTTCTTGTATTTACACTCTTGTGTGCTTATAAAGCGGAAAGGTTACGCACCGAAATGTGGCGGCCATCTTGTTGGTTAGAAACTTACTATCAGAGACATGGTGACATGCTGTTTTGTATCTTTTATGATGTACATTTTTTACTGCGTTTGAGGCAATAAAATTTACCTTATTTACTACACTATGAGGATCCGTTCTATCTTTTGAATTGGATTGTCCTCTATGAGGATAATACTTCTTTAGGTTCATCACTGAGTCCATTCTGTGTGAAAATCTGGATTTAAAGAGTGCTCATATCTATGGCTTGTCCTTTGGGATCCTTAAAGCGCATTTTGACCCATCCTTAATTGGGGGTCACTATTATCTGGTAAGAGGCAGTGTGTTTGGTGGTAGTGAAGAATTATTTCTCTTTCTCCTCTTGGCGTTTTTTGGGATGTTCACACAAGCACTGTGGATACAGGGGGGAGGTGATTATTCCCTATACTTCAAGCCTTGTGGATTGGACTTTTATTTATATATGTATTTCTGTTTATATATGAATTTTTTAGCGCTGCACTTCACATATAATATCTGTTTCATATTGTTGCCTGCAATATTGTGGTGGCTGCTTATGTGGTTTCTTGTCCACTTTATTAATTGTCCACTTTATTATTATTTATACCATAGCGTGGAATTTTATTGATTTTTTGACATTGTTTGCTATTTGATACATTTTTTTTCACAATCTGATTAATTTTTTTTTTTGCAATTGTAAGTACTTTTTTTCCAGTTTGTAAAAATAACTTGTTCAATCGGTGGCTAGCGTAGCACTCTGATGGTTTTAATTTTTTTCATATATTACATATCAAAATTTCATGCCTGCTGCTTTGATATAATTACTTCATATCACCTAAGTGCAGATTTGAAATATAGTTTTGCTGTGGAATTTATTCTTTATATTATTATACAGGATTTATATAGCTCCAACAGTTTGCACAGCGCTTTACAAAATGAAGGTAGACATGACAGCTACAATACCATTTGGTACCAGAGGAAACAGAGGTCCAAGGTGGATGCACATAAATCTGCCAATGGCTACTCGTGTAGGATGGCATCAATCTGTCATCTGAACGAGCCCTTATAGAGTTGGGGAGAGCTAGAGGTACATAAGATAATGGTTATAATGCTGTAAGATAATATGTTTACAAATGTTTGTGGGGGATTTGTGCTGTTGTGGTGATTTGAGAAGCATATCATACCTGGCAATGGTTTGAAACTAAATTGTACTGAAAATTATAAAAAAAAATATCAGTAAACTACTGCACACGCCTCTACCCTACCAAATTTTTGTACCGATTTTAGTCATTAGGACTGTTGCTGGGTACTGTTTTGTCAAAGGACTTTTTATAATTGATCTGACCACAGAGGACTGTATATATTTTGTATGGCTCAAATTGCATTGCATCCACACCAACATGGTACCAGACCCTTTTTTCAACACTCGATTCGCATTGCATGGGTGTTCACACACTTGTAATCCTATTTATGGCAATCGCACTGTGTTATTGACACCTGCAGCAGACCGCATGGACACCGTGCAATGTGGTGCAGTAAATGCACAGGATGCGCTGCGTTTCCTGCATGGCGTCAGTGTGGACCAGGTGTGAGACTTTTGGAGTTTTCTTGCTACTACATATAAATCATGCATGGTAAAAGTGGAAATGTATACTTGGAGCAGAAGTGTTACACATTTAGAAAAAAAATCTGGCCATTCTCCACTTACTGATTACTGTGGATGCACTGTCTAATAACTTTTTTACTAGTTCATATTCTAAAGACAATAATTGTATAAACTTTGTATTTGTAGTAATGAAAAATTGCAGCATGCTCAGATGATGTTTTGTTGGTTTGCTACTTTTCAAGAGTTTGTTTTTAAGAGCTCATATTCTGCAGACAATGTGGGTCTGGGTGTTCATATTAATTGCAAACTAGAGCATGCTCACACCAGTTCATATGAATTTGTGAACCTAAAAGAGCTCATCCTGCAGACAATGGGGACATTTTGTGGCCTTTGTAAGCAACATCAAGCTCATATAAACTATATTCTCTGTAATGGTGATCTAAAGCAGCCTTTCTCAACCAGGGTGCCTTGAGGTTTCTTCAGGGCTGCCTTGGCAAAATGTCTAAAAAATTGCCCAAAACTTGTATACAAGCCAGTGGATGGAACAAGCCTGCCTTTTAATTACACAGGTTTTTATTCTGTGCCATTACAGCATTCTAGCCACTGGCGTCCGGACAACCAATTACATCATCAGTTGATAAGGAGTATGTCGGTTGCTTGTACAGCATCCTAGTTTGACCCTTCTCTGCCCCTTTCATTAGGTGCTGGGGTCACATTAGCTCAGTGTTGGAAAAAACTGAGGGAGAAGAGAAACATTGGATTACTAGTCAGTACCAGTGTGCAAAAGTGTATATGCTTTGGAAGAGGGTGCCTCGGGACTGTCCATAATTTTAAAGGGTGTCTCGGGACCAGGGGCGGACTGACGACTCATGGGGCCCCCGGGCAATAGGGGATCATGGGGCCCCTGTGTCCTTGCCCAAACTCAAAAAAGCCTATGAAAAAGGTACCAGGGGCATCTCATGGGGCCCCCTCCTGACCCCGGGCCCTCAAGCAGTGCTCTAGTTTTAAAATGGTCAGTCCGCCCCTGCTCGGGACTGTCCATAATTTTAAAGGGTGCTTCAGGACTGTCCATAATTTTAAAGGGTGTCTTGATTGAAAAAAGGTTGAGAAACACTGATCTAGAGAGCATGCTCAGAAGCATTCATACGAGTTTGCAAAAGCTCAGTGTTATGCAGACAATGTGGACTCCTTTTGGCATTGCTCTGCAACAACAAAATCAAACAGTGTATTCACAGACATGGAAATCTGGAGCATGCTCAGACCAGTTCATATGAGTGTGCTTTAGCCTAACAGAGCTCACCCTGCAGACAATGGGGACATCTTGTGGCCTTTCAATGGAACAACAAGCTCGCAAAAACTATATTCTCTGTAATGGTAATCTAGAGAGCATGCTCAGAAGCATTCGTATGAATTTGCAAGTTTTTAAGAGCTCATTATTCTGCAGACAATGTGGCCTTATTTTGGCAATGGTTTGAAAATACAAAATCAAATAAAATTTGTATTCATAGTCATAGCAAACGAGAGCATGCTCAGACCAGTTCATATCAGATTGTTAGCTTAAAAGAGCTCATCCTGCAGACAATGGGGATGTCTTTGTTGGTTATGTGTTAGAGAAGACACTGGTAGCTTGTGATGAGGCAGAACTCTGTTTTACTTGTGTGGCTTAAGTTGCAAACATACAGAACACATTTCAGCAGACATCTTGGTTTTGAAGAGAGGAAGGAAGAGAGAGAACCAACAAGTTTTACACATATGCACAACTAGTAACCTTAGTGTACAGTGTCATCAACTGGTCAAGTGATATTAACACACAATACTATATAGTACATGCTGTTGTATCTCCAACAGTCTTGTGGCCTTGTTAAGCAGCAACAAGCGTGTGTAAACTATATTCTCAGTAATTGTGGTCTAAACTTTGTATTTGCAGTAATGGTAATCTAGAGAGCATGCTCAGAAGTATTAATAGAAGTTTTCCCATTTTAAAAGCTTGTATTCTGCAGACTATTGTGTCCTCTTCTGGCATGTCTAAGCAACATCCTGCTTGAGGTGATTGTAGCAGTTTTGGTGTATTTACAACAAGAACAAGAGAGTACTGTCCATGATACTTCTTGTACTAACCTCCAAATGTACAGGACAAGCTTTCGGGGTGTGTCCCAGCTAAGGTCCAAGCAGTATGAATACACAAAATTTTAACAGAAGGTTTTATGCATAGTAATGGTAATCTTGGATAATTAGTGAGATAAGGCAGGGAGCTGCAACCATTCTAATTTATTAAGTGATATTGTATGACTCGCCCACCTATTTTTCAGATTTTAAAGGGAATCTGTCAGCGCAGTAATTTATATGTCCTTTTGCCTAGTACTCGGCAGGCTGGCATCCCAGGCTTGAAGTCAGTGGTGGACCTACCTATGTTTTCTAATGTCTTTGCTTTTTTTCTGCGAGCATTTCTTTATTGTCAGTTATGATCTGTAGCATAGTATCACTTTTATGGTTTTCTTTTCATGTGACCATGGCTCTACAACTGTGCTTTTTCAACATGTGTCACAGCTAACATACAATTTCATTGTTGCTCTGTAATTTACTTGCGTTTTCAGTCATTTTCTCTTTGATTAAAAAAAGTTAAAAAATGGTCATCACACGTGTATGGGGATGCGTAGTGGCAGACTGCTGGCCTGGTTTGATGAATTTTGGAATTAAAGAAATGACAATACTTTTATATGAGGTGGGTGGGCGGGTGTGAGTGCATCTGGGGATGAGATGATGCAAGAATGCGGTATGGGAAGAAGGCAAGCCAATGGCAATGATACTTTGGGCGATGTTCTGCTGAGAAACCTTGGGTCTTATCATTTGTTTAGTTGGATGACCTCTCGTGGCATTTCTCTGAAAGTAAAAAAATCATAAATCTGAGTTCACAGTAATGGTGAGCTGGAGTGTGCTCAGAAAACGTTCACATGAACATGTTTGTTGGTCTTTAATGCTATATTCTATTAGATGCAGTGGTCAGGAAGGGAGGAGCTAGAGGTATATAAGATAATGGTTTTATGCTGTAAGATAATATGTTTACAAATGTTTGTGGGGGGTTTGTGCTGTTGTGGTGATTTCAGAAGCATATCATACCTGGCAATGGTTTGAAACTATATTGTACTGAAAATGATTAAAAAAAAAATATCAGTAAACTACTGCACACTCCTCTACCTTACCAAATTTTTGTACCGATTTTAGTCATTAGGACAGTTGCTGGGTACTGTTTTGTCAAAGGACTTTTTATAATTGATCTGATCACATAGGACTGTATATATATAATATTTATTCTCTTCTGCTCTTACAATTAAACAAAATCTTGGTACAAACAATTTTTGACTATACATGCATACATTTAAAGCAAATCTAATAATGCTTCTTGAACAATGCAAGCTGCATGACTGGCTGTGCTTTCAGTACTTTGAGTCAAAATAACTCTCTTGGTACTTTTCTGCGGGTAGTTCTTAAATACCTGTAACCAATTCAAGCAAGCATTTGTACCAGTGTTGGTAACATTATCGATGTGTGTGGCATCATCGGACAGTCCTTACTACTGCCACTTTAAGAATCAGTTGCTATGACAGCAACAATTTCTTAAAGATTAGTAAATGGCTTATTAAGACCAACTCTTAATAGTGGTCAGCAAGGGAGGAGGAGCACTGATGGAGCATTCAGTATGGACTCTGACCTCGGTTTCCCAATGCCAACATATTCTTGTACCTGTATTTGACAGGTGCATAAACCAACTGCAAATACTGACAATTTTGGTGCGCAGCTTCTGAGTGAGATTTAAAGGGTTTCAGCTTTGTCAATTAAAAAAATGTACCATTTCTTTAAAGCCCCCTGCCTCAGATGTAAAATGGCTATTGGGAATGAAGATCCTTACTGGAGGTGTGAAATGGTGCTTGGCGATTTGGATGAGAGTTGTATTGTGCCTGTGAATCTGCCTACCTGAGATGGGAAGTGTGTGAAAGGAATGGAGCTCCCCACTAGAGGAGCAGAAATATCTGTTCAGGCCAAGCTGACCATCCAATAAAAAGGCATTTGTGGTATGTTTTTGGGCTGCTTTCTTTTTGTAGGAGAGGACTTGTGAGTGTGACACTGCCTGCCTGAGATGGGAAGTGGGTGAGGAGAATGAAGCTTCTCATTAGAGGAGAGGAATGGCATGTCCATGCTTAGCTTGAAGCCCCGTTAAAAAAAAAGGTTTTGTGATTTGCAAACTGCTTCCTGGATGAAAGAGTGGACTTGTGAGTATGAAACTGATTGCCCCAGATGGGAGGGTGGCACAGTGAATAAATCTCATGACTGGAGGAGGGGAGTAGTTGTGGCTGAAAAGCTTGCTGCTCTAGTACTAAAAGGGTATTGGGATTTGCAATCTGCATATGACATGACAGAGTTGTATTGTGCCCGTGAACCTGTCTGCCTCATGTGGAAAGTATTTGTGAGAAATGAATCCTCTGACAGGAGGAATGGATTGGCGGTGCCTTTTAAAAAAAAAAAGAAGGTAAGGGAAATTTTCAGGCTGCTTCCTGGAAAGAAGAGTGCCCTTGTAAGTGTGAAGCTGTCTGGCCCAGATGGGAAGGCGGTATTGAAGCTTTTTATTGTAGGAGTGGGAGTAGCTGTCCATGGTTAGCTTGATGTCCCAGTACAAAAAGGATTTGAGGATCGCAAGCTACTTCCTGGATGAAAAAGTTGTACTGTGCCTGTAAAGCTGTCAGCCTCAGATTGAAAGTGTGGGGAATTAAGCTCTTGACAGGAGGGCTGCAATTAGCTGTGCATGCCAAGCTGGCCATCCTACTCAAAGAGTTAAGGGAAACTTTCATGCTTTTTCCTGGAAAAAAAAAGTGGCCTTGTGAGTGTGAAGACACCTTCCTGGATGGCAAGCAGGTAGAGAGGGATGAAGCTTGTCATTGGTTGAAGCTCCTGAGTGGAGGACTGGAATTAACTGTGCATGCCAAGCTGGCCGTCCTTCAAAAAAATAATTTTTCATGCTGCTTACTGGAGGAGAGAATGGAATTATGAATGTAATCCTGCTTAGCTTGATGCCTCAGTGAAAAAAGGGTTTGGTGATTTGAAAGCTGCTTCGAACTGTGCAGCTGCCTGCTGCAGGTGGGACGGGGTGTGAGGAATGACGTTTTTTTTTACTGCAGGAGGATGATTAGCTGTGCATTCCAAAATGGCCACCTTATGAAAAAAAAAGTTGGGATTTGCAACTTTCTGGATTAAAGGGCTGTTCTGTTCCCATGAAGTTGCCCTCCTAAGATGGGAAGTGGATTTGGGGGTTGATTTATTAAAACTGGAAAGTACAATGTCTGGCACAGCTGTACTTGGTAGCCAATCATCATCTAATTTCAGCTTCTTCTATTAAGCTTTGAGAAAAAAAAAACCTTGAAGCTGATTATGGCTTCTATAAAGAGCTGCACCAGACTTTGCACTCTCCAGTTTTAGTAAATCAGCCCCAGTGCCTGCCAAGCTGGCAATTCAAGTCAAAAAGGTTTGACAAAGTTTTCAGGCTGCTACCTGTATCGAAAGGTGGACTTATGACTGTGAAACTGCCTCCCCTAGATGGGAAGAGGGTGTCAAGTATCAAGCTTCTCCTCTGAGGTGTGGGGGTAGCAGTCCACGCTAATCTTGATGTCTCACCAAAAATACGATTTTTAAGCTGCTTCCTGGATGAAAGAGTGGACTGCTGAGTGTAAGGCTGGCCATACGTTATACCATTTTCTTGTACAATTTTCATTACGATTTACCAAAACGATTTATCTGAGGTCAAACCTAAACAATTTCTATTGGCATACAATTAGGCAGAGCCTTGCACTACATAATTGAAAGTACATCTAAAGGAAATTGAAGAAGAAAATGGTATAATATATGGCCAACTTAACAGCCTGCTCACACTCACTGATGTTATTAATTAACAAATAGTTTGGCGAGATGTAAGCTGCTTCCTGGATTACAATGTGGTACTACGCCTGTTAGGCTACCGGCCAAGATGGCAAGGGTGGGTGGGGAATGAAGCTCCTGAGTGGAGGCATGGGATTAGCCGTGTGCAGGGCTGCCACCTTAGGGTGCCAAGGTAAAGGGGCAGCAAAATCTGACTCCCCCATCCACTTGATGGGGAGAGGAGTTTGTACAGCTCAAAACCTTTTGTGATCAGTAGGTGGGAAGGAGGGGGGATTCTCTGCTGGGCTCCTCTCTGTGCTGTCACCGCTCATATTGCAGTCCAACAGAGCTGGGGCATCGTGGTGACAAGGCAGTGGGACCAGTGACATCTGGGATGATGAGCAGAATAGAGCCAAACATGCAGAGCAATAAGTGCAGACAAAGTGGATGAGGCTGGGCACTGCACCATGTGGGGTCTGCTCTGTCATGAGTAAACCAGTCCTGGCTCTGCCCCGCAAAGCTTCTCTGGCATGGCAGCATCCAGCAACACCAACCTGTTTGGGTCCTCCATCTCCTCAGGTAGGTGGTCAAATCCTCTTCCTCCACATCTGCACAATGACAGGTTCAGAGAGGCAGATATCTGTATATTACTGATCAGTCAGATCAGACCCAGTTTTGGAGAACAACAGGGGAGGAGTTACCAGGAGGGTGAGGACTGACATTGGACACTCTTTGTGTGGTTTGGAGATGCCAGGTATGGTAACACTCATGCTGGTAGGAGGGGGGCCTGTGGGTTGGACATGATTACAAGGTATAGTCACACTCTGCCTGGGGGGGGGGGGGGTTTCTGGGGAATTAGGGCATGTTGCCAGGTATGGCCATGCTCTTCTGGGAGGGCTAGGGGGTTAAGCATGATGTCAGGTATGGTCACACTCTTCTGGGGGGGGCTATGAGTTTGGCATAATGCCAGGTAAGGTCACATTCTTTGGGGGAGATGCGGTCAGATATAGTTACACTCTTCCAGAGAAGCTGGGGGGGGGGGGCGGCATGATGCCTGGGGTGGCTGGGGGGGGGGTTAGACATGAGGCCAGTTATGGTCACAATCTTACAAGGGGATGGGGGGGGTTGGCCGTGGTGTCAGGTATGGTTGCACTCCTCCTGAAAGGGTTGGGATGGTGTTCGAGATGGTTGCACTCTTCTGGAGAGCTGGAGGGGTTGGGCATAATGCCAGGTATGCTCACACTTTTATGTTGGGCTGGGAGAGTGGGCGTGATGCCAGGCATGGTTGCATTCCTGCTGAAGGGGTTGGGCATGGTGGGTCAATATGGTCACACCCTTCCAGGTGCAGGACATGATGCCAGGTGTGGCCGCACTCTTCTCTGGTGGGCTTAGTGGGTTGGGCATGATTCCAGGTATGGTCACACTCTTTCAAGGGGCTGGGGGTTTGGGCATTGGGCATGGCCATTTCTGCTTGTGAGCATTGGTGGCTGAATAGAAGGTTTATGCACAGTTGCAAGACTCTGGAGGACTCTACACCTTGATGTCCGTGGGACTCCAGAGGCACCAGCAGCTTCAAATATCTGTTTGCTGCTATGTAATGGTATTTTAGCAGCTGCTCTCTTGATCCGATGCATGGATCTGGCAGAAATCTTCCTCAATGTGCCTTTATCTGCACGAACCCGTCTGTGCTCTGAATCAGCCACAAATCTCTTAATAGTGCGATGATCACGCTTAAGTTTTCATGAAATATCTAATGTTTTCCTACCTCATCCAAGGCATTGAACTATTTCACTCTTTTCGGCAGCAGAGAGATCCTTTTTCTTCCCCATATTGCTTGAAAATGGTGCTCTGCTTAATAATGTGGAACACCCTCCTTTAGTAGTTTTTCCTTAAATTGGGCTCACCTGCCAATCTAATTATCACAGGTGTCCGAGATTGTTTTCAGTGATCAAAAGAGCCCTGACACACAATGCCATCCATGAGTTAAACTGAAAAACAAAATATTTAATCTTTGTGACACTTAAATAGAATTTGCATAATAATTTGGAACAGGGTGTATAAGTAGATAGAAACAACTGAGAGCCTAAATTCACAGAAGAACTGTAGTTATTGCTCTTAAAACAACATCATTGCTGAATTCCTTAGGAAAATGTGTTCAAGTGTATAAAAACCAATTCTGATTTAAAGGCAAAGGGGTGCATTTACTAAAGGCAAATAGACTGTGCACTTTGCCAGTGCGGTTGCTCCAGAGCTTAGCAAATGAGGTAAAACCACTTTACAAAAAATACCCAATCACATGCAAGATACAATTAGAAAAAACAGCATTTCTGCTTGCACACGATTGGATGATAAAAGCCAGTAGCGCTTTCCCTCATTTACTAAGCTCTGAAGCAACTGAGCTTTGCAAGTATGGTTGCTCCAGAGCTTAGTAAACGAGGTAAAACTTATCTTTACAAAAAATACCCAATCACATGCAAGAAAAATTTTGAAAAAAACAAAATTTCTGCTTGCTCATGATTGGATGATAGAAGCCAGAAGCACTTTCCCTCATTTACTAAACTTTGAAGCAACTGCACTTGCAAAGTGCACAGCCTATTTGCCTTTAGTAAATCCACCCCCGAAGAGTGGCTACACCAAATATCGATTTGAATTTGATATTTTTTTCTTTCTATGGATTGTGTAGGTTATTAATTGATAAATAAAAACTATTAATTGCATTATTTTTGAAAGCATCCTCAATTTACAGCATTTTTCACACATCAAGTGTCTAAACCTTTTGAACAGTATGTGTGTATATATAAGAAGAAGACTACTGCACTTAGTCAAAGAGCAGAGGTCTATTCTCCAGCAGTAGGAGAGTTTCAGCAGAGAAATATTTTAATTAGCTAAATGGTGAATATAGACTTACAGCACTGTATATTAATTATTCAGTAATGAACTTGCTGATTAGTAATATGATATTTTTACCACCGTAATTGGTACAATCTAGTTTTTTATTAATGGATATTTAATTGTATGGATATTTGTATTTCAGGTTCAGTTATCAATGCCATTGATAATGCTGGACTGAAAAGCGATACCTTGATCTATTTCACATCAGATCATGGAGGACACTTAGAGGTCAAAGATGGTGAAATTTAAACCGGAGGATGGAATGGAATATGCAGAGGTGTGTGTAGCTTTATGTATGTTTAAAGGTTTTGTAGATCATATAAAGTAATATTAAAGGAATGTGACGTTTTGATACAAGCATATTCCACATTGAGGAAGATTTCTGCCAGATCCATGCATCGGATCAAGAGAGCAGCTGCTAAAATACCATTCATAGCAGCAAACAGATATTTGAAGCTGCTGGTGCCTCTGGAATCCCACGGACATCAAGGTGTAGAGTCCTCCAGAGTCTTGCAACTGTGCATAAACCTTCTATTCGGCCACCACTAACCAATGCTCACAAGCAGAAACGGCTGCACTGGGCAGAAAAATACATGAAGACTAATTTGCAAACAGTCTTGTTCACTGATGAGTGCTGTGCAACCCTGGATGGTCCAGATGGATGGAGTAGTGGATGGTTGGTGGATGGCCACCCTGTTCCAACAAGGCTGCGATGTCAGCAAGGCGGTGGTGGAGTCATGTTTTGTGCCGGAATCATGGGAACAGATCTGGTTTGCCCCTTTAGGGTCCCCAAAGGTGTAAAGATGACCTCTGCAAAGTATGTGGAGTTTATGACTGACCACTTTCTTCCCTGGTACAGAAGGAAGAACTATGCTTTCCGTAATAAAATCATCTTCATGCAGGACAATGCACCATCTCATGCTGCAAAGAATACCTCTGCATCAATGGCTGCTATGGGGATAAAAGGAGAGAAAGTCATGGTGTGGCCTTCATCCTCCCCTGACCTCAATCCTATTGTGAACCTTTGGAGCATCCTCAAGCAAAAGATCTATGTGGGTGGGAGGCAGTTTACATCCAAACAGCAGCTCTGGGAGGCTATTCTGACATATTGCAAACAAATTCAAGCAGAAACTGTCCAAAAACTCACAAGTTCAATGGATGCAAGACGTGTGAAGCTGCTATCAAATAAGGGGTCCTATGTTACAATGCAACATGACCTGTTAAAATGTTTAAAAAGTTAAAATGTTGTTAAAAGTTTGATTGAAATAGCTTTTGATTTCAGTAAATATGCTGCAAACACAACAAATGACAATTTTCAGTTCTTTACAACCTATAAAGTGTTTTGAAACTTACTGTGCGTAATAATTTGGAACAGTGCATTGGAAGTGTTTTATGTTTAAAAAAAATACTGTTATTATTAGGAGGTTTGTTCAATAAAATGTGAATTGTACTCTTAATAGTTGATAACATGAGAATTATGCTGACTGTTATTTAAATCAATTATTTAGGTAAATGAGAAAAATATAATTGCATAATAATTTGGAACATGGTGTACATACAATGTGTCAGCTTTAACAGGGCAAT
This sequence comes from Staurois parvus, assembly GCF_062004578.1. Lineage (NCBI taxonomy): Eukaryota > Metazoa > Chordata > Amphibia > Anura > Ranidae > Staurois > Staurois parvus. The sequence continues at coordinate 5,044,228 of NW_028318123.1, read as the reverse complement.
GAAACAATGAAATGCACTGTGAATTCACAGAAACATAGAATAGTTATAGCAGAAAAAAAACTGAGTGGTCCATAGATTCTGACCTTTTTTCTTTCTTCCTTTTTTTTTGGGGGGGGGGGGGGGAGAGTTGTTTGTTTTTTTCTTTTGTTTGATTGTTTTTTTTTTAGGGTGGGTTTGTTAACATATATCTCCATATAGATCTATGCTTGTCCCAAGCATGTTTTAAGCTATTTACTGTTGACTGGCTCGCTACCTCTGCTGGAAGTTTAATCCAAGCAACAACTACTCTTTCAGTAAAGTAATATTTTCTGAGATTAGTTTTGAACTTTCCTCCAGTTAGTTTAAGGTCATGTCTCTGTGTTCTTAATTTTGGTTTCATGTTGAAAATACTGCCCTCCTGAACCTTATTCACCCCTTTTGATATATTTAAAGGTTTCAATCATGTTTCCCCTTTCCCTTCTTTCCTCCAGACTGTGCATGTTAAGTTCTATCTTAGCAATATCTTTTTGTAAGTGAGGTCTCCAGAACTGGACACCGTATTCTAAGTGAGGTATAACTAACTAAAGATCTACTGTATATATGGGGATCAGGACCTTCCTACTGCTGATGGTGACCCCTCTAGTGATGCATCCTAGAATTCTATTTGCTTTCCGCACTGCCTGACCACACTGTTTGTTCATTTTGCAATCGTCTAAAATAAGTACCCCCAAGTCCTTTTCCTCTGAAGTGCTGGCTAACAATATACCCCCAATGTTTTACTCTCTCAAGGGATTCTTTTTCCCTAGGTGCATTATTTTACATTTAGAAATATTGAACTGCAATTTCTACTTTTTTGACCCATCTTCCAGCAATGCCAAATCATGTTCCATATTACAAACACCTCCATGGATATCAACCCTATTGCACACCTTTGTGTCAACAGTAAAAATACGTACCTTACCCAACAAACCTTTAGTTACATTTTTTATTTCAGGTACTTATATAGCGCCGTCAATTTACGCAGCGCTTTACATATATATTGTACATTCACATCAGTCCCTAACCCTCAAGGGGTGTACAATCTAAGGTCCCTAACTTACATTCATACATACACATATTAGGGCCAATTTAGACAGGAGCCAATTAACCTACCAGCATGTCTTTGGAGTGTGGGAAGAAACCGGAGTACCCGGAGGAAACCCACGCAGGCACAGGGAGAACATGCAAACTCCAGACAGGTGGTGCCGTGGCTGGGATTCAAACCAACGACCCTAGTACTGCCAGGCGGAAGTGCTAACCATTTAGCCACTGTGCTGCCCCTATATCACTTCCATATAGATTAAATAGAACAGGACCTAGTACAGAGTCTTGTAGTACACCGCTAGTGACTGGTCTCTGTTCGGAGTGAACTCCATTTACAACCACACTCTGGTATCTATCCTATAGCCAGCTGCATATCCACTGAACCACCCACGGGCTAACTCCTAGCTTGTAAAGCTTTTGTATTAGATCATTATGTGGGACTGTATCAAATGCCTTGCTGAAATCAAGATATGCTATATCCACAGCACCACCCTAATCCAAATTACATTGGTAATATTTAAAAAAAAAAATCCAATCAGACTAGTCTGACATGATCTGCCCTCGTCAAAGCCATGTTGCTTTAGATCCAGCAAGTTGTGTGTTTTTAAGTGATCAATTATCCTTTTTTTTCAGCATTGATTCCATTAACTTGATTACAACCGATGTCAAACTCACTGGCCTATAATAGTCAGATTCTGCCTTGCTGCAAGTCTTGTGGATAGGTACAATATTAGCTGTTGCCAGTCATGGGGAACTTCTCATGTTAGAAGAGATTGATTAAAAAGATCAGTTAATGGTCCAACAACTATACCTCAATGTTTTCTTAGAACTCTGGGATGAACACCATCAAGGCCCATTGCTTTATTAATCTTTAACTGAGCCAGTTCCTCTGCTACCTCTGTCTCCAGAAATCCTAAAAATGAACCATCATTCCTAGAACCAATATGATTTCCCAACTTAATATTGTGAGTATAATTTATTTCTCAGAAAACTGAACAAAAGTAATTGTTTAAGTGGTTTGCTACATCCAGGTCTCCCTTAATATAAGTGCTGTGCACAGATTTCATTGTAGTGATCCCATTGTATTTTTTCTTTTTATCACTAATGTACCTAAAAAGGTTTTATCACCTTTCTTAATAGATTTTGCAATTTTCTCCTCTTTCTGTGCTTTGGCAGCACTAATAAGTTTGGCATCCTTTTGTCTATTCTTATACTCTTCTATGTCAGCTGCACCTCCTGTTTCCTTGCATCTGCTATATGCTGATTTTCTTTCCTTTACTATCCTACTTATCTCTTTAGTGAACCATATTGGTTTTTTCTTCCGTTTATTCTTACTAATTTGCCTGACATATAATCTAGTTGCCTCCAGGATGGTAGACTATAACAGTGCCCACTGATTACTTACTCCTATTGTTTTACTCCAACCTTTCAACTCCTTTTTTAGAAATTCACCCATTTAGCAAAATTCTTCTTTTGACCTACTCTTATTTTTTACTGTTAAATCTCAGCTGGAATTGACCTCTGAGATAGGTAGTTAAAGTTCTGCTCTAGTTCAGCCTGTAAATGATAGTAATGTATCCAATGATTTGATGACCCTTCACAGTTTGCTAATAAAGTAGCTATAAGATGCTTAATGAGGGATGGATTAGGTTAATCTTCCTACAGTGCTGACTGCTCTGTGCAACTCACATCTTCCTGTGTCTGGAAAACATGTATCTCCATAGAGGAACTCCACTGCTCTTTGTGCTGTTTTGGTTGGAAGGTAAGAAGAACTTGCTGAAAAATGTATTTGGGATGATTAACTATTATAGGAGACATCATGAGGTGCCAGATAAGAGATCTTTCAACTGTGAAACAAAAGACTAGCTCAACTTCCTGAGGAACTATATATATATATATATATATATATGTGTTCCAAAATAAATGGTAAGTCTTCGGGGAAGTTATTCTTGTGCACTGCATAAACTTAAATCCAGAACTGCAATGTAATCCACATATAATAATGTAGATGGAAAATTCCCAGGACACTACACTGGTAAGAATGATAAAAAGTCAAAAATGTAATTTGCACAAAGATATATTTATTGTCCAGAATTAAAAAATATGCATGTCTTAGCTTTACATTGAAAAGAAAGTCTTAAAAAACGCAAATTGAATTGTAGGTCATAACTCTGTAAATACTATATTCACTCTCATTACAGCAAGAATCAATGCAGCTAAAGACAGCATTGAGATGCATAGACAAGCTTAGGAGCCAATTCAAGGCACCCAAAGATATTCCTTTGAATAGGAATACTCATTAATAGTTTTTATAAACCATTGAACTGTCAAGAAACTAATACTGTATATAAGCTGCAGTGTTTCCCGGAAAAATCATCCATACCTAGGGAAAGTTAACCAAGCCATCAGTTGTTTTTAACCAATAGTATTTTTATTACGTTTGTAAATGAGTTAACAAACTTTAAAAGACCAACTCAGCATGTGTGATGTTCTCTTATGTTGGTTAATTTAGAGCTTGGCTTAACAAAGTTTGCCAAGATCATATAGCTCCGCATTTAAAGTGAATTTAGATATGCATCATATGACATCATTTGTAAAAGGCAAAATTGGATCATGTGTCTGCCCAAAGACAACATACCTTCAAGTAGATCTAAACCCAATAGTTTGATTTGGTAATGTAATTTCAAAGTTATTCTGAAAGTCCATATTCAGGTATGTCCTGTTATGTGATGACAACTGTCTCCTAATTGTACTCCTGCAATATCACCCTATCTCATGGGTCCGTTTAAAGATACCAAGGGGCTGTGCTGACACACGTTGGCATTTGGAAAGATTGCTGTTCCCTATTAGAGCAATTGCCAAATTTCTTCCTGAGATAAGTACTAACAGACATCCTAATAGCATTATTCTGTATAAGAAAATGACTGCTTACACTATTTGATTAATGATCTAGACTGCAATCATTAAAAAGCATGTATGAATTTACATTCATCTACACTTTCTAACATTTTAAGGCAAACATAATCAGCTGTATAAAGAGTACAATCCTGCGACATTTGTCAAGAGCCTCTAAAGCCAAGCTTATAACATTATGGTATACAAAGAAGGTAACCCGCATCCTGACGGGGAAGGAGTTAGAATGTACAATCTACTTATAGTGTAAGCCTCTGGCATAGCTTATAGAACCCTGAACCTAAATGACCCTGGATGCTTTTGACTTCTTCAATTCACTTATGAGTATCTCAAAAGATTCTTTAAATGTTAATACTTATGGATCCCACTATAATTAAATAACATATACCTGTCTTCAATTGTAAGAATCTGTAACAATTAAAAGCATAAACAAAACTAATATAAATCTTGTTGCTGGTCTAGAGTTCAGATCTTGGGGCTGTAATGTCTTTATGTAATGGAGAACAGGTTGTCATATGGACAGCTCAGTGATGCAATTGCTACACAACACTGATACACTTGTGAATTAAAGCAGTTTTAAACCAAAACAGAAATGTTTTAAAGTGCAGTTTCCAAATTCTTAGATGTGGTTGCTGCATTCATTTTCTTTTAAGGAGCTTTTTTCACCTGGTGATCCAGCCAGTAAGTCTCTTGGTTTTCATTTTCGTGTAACAGACCAAGGTGTCCAGACAAATTAGCAGTTTGAGGGTTGAGAAAAAACATTTTAATACTGAAAGGGATGCTTAGAATGGTCAGATTTTATTCATATATGTAAAACCTCTATCCCAAAATAAAAAAACAAAACAAAACTATTTCCTGTAACTTTATATCAAGTGCTAGCTGGTGTTCAGCCTCAATTTGTTAAGCTCATCTAAATCTGCTAGCCTAATACGACCCTTTCCCCAAACCGACAATGCTGCTGTCCAAAGGTGTCTGCTTTACATCCACAATGCAGACACCCTAAGACAGGAAGTGTGTTACTGGCAGGATCACCCGGTAAAATAAAGGGTATAAAAGCCTAAAAAAGAAAACGAATGCAGCTGCCACATCTAAGAATTGGTAAGTGGCAGTATATTAAATTTTTGTTTCTGATTTTAAAGTGATTGCAAACCCTTACCTTATAAAACAACCCAATCGGTTTAAAATAGAAATGAAAGGCAAAAGAATGTATGCATAGAAATAAAAAAAAACCCCATTATTAATACCTTTATAATGTGGCAGTATATTACATTTTTGTTTTTAATTTTAAAGTGATTGCAAACCCTCACCTTGTAAAACAACACATTCAGTTTAAAATAGAAATGAAAGGCAAACAATGTATGTATAGAAATAAAAAGAAAACATTATAAAGACATTTTTCCTCCTTTTTATAAGTGATCACATAACCTCTATTCTCAGCTCCATACGGCTCCCTGCACACTGGGCGTTTTTATAGTGCTGGTAATGTTAGCTGTGTAAAGTCATGTTAAAAATGTATTTTCAGCTTTTTTTAACATTTTTGCATTAGCGTCATTTTTCCGCATTTAGTGGCATTTTTCCACATTTGCGGGTTTTTTTTTTTTTTTTAAAAGAAAGGTCCAAAAACACCAGTTTGTGGTGTTTTACCGCGTTTTTCAGCTTTAGAGTGTTTTTTCAGCTGAAAAACTCCTCTAGAAACCCACTAGTTTTTACCAGGCAAAAAACATTGATTACAGTCTATGTATGCATGGACACATAGCATAACATGTACTGGCTGTAGAAAAAAATGTCAAAAGCCAAAAACAGCAGCAATAAAAACGACCAGTATGCATGAGGACTAAGAGCAAGGGGAGGAAAAACAGCATGCACGATGATCTGCCAAGTGAATGGCTGTGCAGGGGGGCATGTCAGGACAAGTCTGATCATTGGAGGAGTTCCCAGCACATGCTCTCCTGCCTAGTGTGGTCAGTTTTTAATAGGAGAGAAGAGGGAATGGCAGGAACACCAGGGATTTTACATAAAGGAAGAAATACAAAGAGAACAGGATACATTTTCATACAAAGTACATGGTACAGCAGGCACATATCGGGAGACTTCTGGGTTTGAATATTCTCTAATATTGCTTTAAGTATTTTTACTGTACTGATTACTGTATTGATTACCAAGGCACATCAAGTAATTGGGCCCTAAGTGTCTGAGTTTAATTATAATGTGAGCTGAGTTCCTGTTACATTAAAAAAAACATGCCAATAGGTTTCCGGACTTCTGCCTAAATTGGTGCTGTTCTGTAGGTGACTGTGTTAGGCATAGCACATTGTAAATGTTCCATAGAGCCAGAAGTTGGGATAACTGTGAGCCTGTGTTCTGTAAAATGCATTGTAATATAAAATACATTAAGCAGTACACCATTCCATAAATAGTTTCCTATATCAAGTATCACAAATCTACTAAGCGACATATCAGCATGGATGTCACACCACTCCCTCAAACTCAATCTTTCTAAAACAGAGCTTGTAATATTTCCTCCTCCCCGATCCCCAACTCACGACTTTACCATTAAGATCAACAGCACAACCATTGGTCCTTCCCCTCATGCCAGGGTGCTAGGCGTAAGCCTAGACTCTGACCTCTCCTTTGGGCCCCACATCCAATCACTGGCTAAATCCTGCTGCCTCAACCTCCACAACATTTCCACAATCCACCCCTTCCTGTTTAATGACACCCCAAAACAACTTATCCACGCCTTGGTTATATCCCGCCTTTGATTTCTGCAACTCCCTCCTCACTGGTCTACTGTTACACAGGCTATCCCCCCTTCAGTCTATTATGAATGCTGCTGCTAGACTCATACACCTTACCAATCGATCAGCAACTGTTGCCCCTCTCTGCCAATCTCTTCACTGGCTTCCACTAACCCATTGTATAAAACTAACCACAACATACAAAGCCATCCACAACACTACCCCTAGCTACATCACCTTCCTTATCCGCAGATATCATCCAAATCGCCCACTCCGCTCCTTCCAAGACATCTTGCTATTTAGCTCCCTTGTCACCTCCCATGCTCACCTCCAGGACTTCTCCAGAGCCTCTCCCATCCTCTGGAACTCCCTACTCCACCAATCTGGTCAGCCCCCACCCTGTCTGCCTTTAGCCACTTATTCAGGGAAGCTTACCCCACCTCCACCTAAGAACTGTACTTAAGTCACCTCCATCAGATCTGGGAATCTAGCTTATTCCTAGAGCCAAGGACAGATGTCAATCCTCGAAATATGAAACATCTACTTACTGGGAAAGTCAAACTGGTGGGGGAATCTTTCAAAAGAAAATAGGTATTTAAAAAAAAAGTAGACTGCATTTATGTATCTTTGAAATGTGCTTGATGTTAAAATTTCGTAGTGTGTGCAGGAGAGGAGTGTATGGCGGTGGGCAGTGTGTGCAGGAGAGGAGTGCGGAGTGTATGGCGGTGGGTAGTATGTGCTGGGAGAAGAGTGCGGAGTGTATTGCGGTGGGTAGTATGTGCAGGAGAGGAGTGCGGAGTGTATGGCGGTGGGTAGTATGTGCAGGAGAGGAGTGTGGAGTGTATGGCGGTGGGTAGTGTGTGCAGGAGAGGAGTGTGGAGTGTATGGCGGTGGGCAGTATGTGCAGGAGAGGAGTGTGGAGTGTATGGCGGTAGGCAGTGTGTGCACGAGATGAGTGTATGGCAGTGGGCAGTATGTGTAGGGAGAGGAGTGCAGAGTGTATGGTGGTGGACAGTATGTGAAGGGAGAGGAGTGCAGAGTGTATGGTGGTGGGCAGTATGTGAAGGGAGAGGAGTGCAGAGTGTATGGTGGTGGTCAGTTTGTGAAGGGAGAGGAGTGCAGAGTGTATGGTGGTGGTCAGTTTGTGAAGGGAGAGGAGTGCAGAGTGTATGGTGGTGGGCAGTATGTGAAGGGAGAAGAGTATGGTGTGTATGGTGGTGGGTAGTATGTGAAGGGAGAGGAGTGCAGAGTGTATGTTGGTGGGCAGTATGTGAAGGGAGAGGAGTCCAGTGTATAGTGGTGGGCAGTATGTGAAGGGAGAAGGGTATGGTGTGTATGGTGGTGGGTATTATGTGCAGAAGGAAGAGTGTCCCAATCCTGTCTAAGCATCCTTAAGCTGCCACTGGCCCTGTACATATACAGTTGCAAGAAAAAGTATGTGAACCCCTTGGGATTACGTGGAGTTTTGCATGATTTGGGCACAAAATGTGCTCTGAACGTCATCTAAGTCACAACAATAGAAGAACACAGTCTGCTGAACATAATACTACACAAACATTAGATGTTGCCATGGTTTAATTGCACATAACATGTAAACATTCACAGTGCAGGGAGGAAAAAGTATGTGAACCTTTGGACTTAATAACTGGTTGACCCTCCTTTGGCAGCAATAACCTCAACCAAACGTTTCCTGTAGTTGCAGATCAGACCTGCACAACGATCTGGAGTAATTTTGGACCTCTCCTCTTCACAAAACTGTTTCAGTGTAGCAATATTCTTGGGATGTCTGGTGTGAATCGCTCTCTTAAGGTCATGCCACAGCATTTCAATCGGGTTGAGGTCAGGACTCTGACTGGGCTACTCCAGAAGGCGTATTCTGTGCTGTTGCAGCCATTGTTTTGTTGAATTACTTGTATGCTTTGGGTCATTGTCCTGTTGCATCACCTATCCTCTGCGGAGCTTCAGTTGGCGGACAGATGGTCGTACGTTTTCCTGCAAAATGTCTTGATCAACTCTGGAATTCATTTTCCCATCAATGACAACAATCCGTCCAGACCCTGAGGCAGCAAAGCAGCCCCAAACCATGATGCTCCCTCCGCCATGTTTTACAGTGGGGATGAGGTTTTGATGTTGGTGTGCTGTGCCTTTTTTTCTCCACACATAGTGTTGTGTGTTCTTCCCAAACAACTCAATCTTGGTTTCATCTGTCCACAGTATATTTTGCCAGTAGTGCTGTGGAACATCCAGGTGCTCTTTTGCAAACTTCAAACGTGCTGCAATATTCTTTTTGGACAGCAATGGCTTCCTCCGTGGTGTCCTCCCATGTACTCCATTCTTGTTTAATGTTTTCCTTATTGTAGATGTGTCAGCAAAAATGTTAGCATGTGCCAGAGATTTCTGTAGGTCTTTAGCTGACACTCTGGGATTCTTCTTTACCTCATGCAGCATTCTGCGCTGTGCTCTTGCAGTCATTTTTACAGGACGACCAAGCCTAGGGAGAGTAGCAACAGTGCTAAACTTTCTCCATTTGTAGACAGTCTGTCTTACTGTGGACACATGAACATCAAGGCTTTTGAAGATACTTTTGTAACCCTTTCCAGCTTCATGCAAGTCAACAATTCTTGATCGTAGGTCTTCTGAGAGCTCTTTTCTGCAAGGCATGGTTCACATCAGACAGTGCTTCTTGAAACCAGTAAACCCAAAACAGGTGTGTGTTTTTTAAGGGCAGGACAGCTGTCAGCAACACATCCAATATCATCACACTGATTGGAGTCAAGGTTGGCTCACTCCTGGCTCCAATTAGCTCTGGGAGAAGTCATTAAGCTAGGGCGTCAAATACTTTTTCCTCCCTGCACTGTGAATGTTTACATGTTATGTGCAATTAAACCATGGCAACATCTAATTTTTGTGTAGTATTATGTTCAGCAGACTGTGTTCTTTTATTGTTGTGACTTAGATGACGTTCAGAGCACATTTTATGCCCAATTCATGCAAAACTCCACGTAATCCCAAGGGGTTCACATACTTTTTCTTGCAACTGTATGTATGTATATGGGTGCGTGTATATATATATATATATATATATATATATATATGCATGTGTACATGTTTGTGTAAATGAGTGTGTATGTGTGATCCCCTATGAAAGGTGTGATGTATGCAGGCGTATGCAGACTCCAGGAGCCAGTCCGGGCAAATGGATAATGAGCTGTGTGTGGCTGAGAGATGGACAGAGTGGTCATGGATCCCTGTGCAGATTGTAATGTCTGGAGATAGACAGATACTCCCCATCATCAGACTCCTCGGATCCCCGTGCTACTTGTGCAGACAGGTCATCCCCATCCCTGGACCCCTCGAATAGATGTCACCACAGGCACCCTGAGCAGCCTCTGCATTGCTGGGGTGAAAACACAAGACACATGGGGGGGGGGGGGCTGGTCTTGCTAGTTAACCTGGCAGCCTGCGGCTCATTGGTCTCTGGACCAACTGGGGGGGGGCAGAGGGACAGGTGGGGGCAGCATCACAGGTGGTGGGCAGAGGGACAGAAGGGGAGCAGAGTTACAGGAGAGGGGCAGCAGAACAGGAGGGGGGCAGTGTAACAGGAGGGAGGCAGCGGGATGGGGGGGTGTTACAGGAGGAGGGCAGCATCACAGAAGGTGGGCAGAGGGACAGAAGAGGGGCACATTTACAGGAGGGGGGCAGTGGGACAGGAGGGGGTAAGTGTTACAGGAGGGGGCAGCGGGACAGGAGGGGGGCAGCATCACAGGGGGGGGGGGCAGTGGGACAGGAGGGGGGCAGTGGGACAGAAGGGGGGCAGTGGGACAGGAGGGAGGGGTGTTAAAGGAGGAGGGCAGCGAGACAGGAGGGGGGCAGTGGGACAGGAGGGAGGGGTGTTACAGGAGGGTTGCAGTGAGACAGGAGGGGGGAAGCATCACAGGAGGGGGGAAGTGCCACAGGAGGGCGGCACTGATACAGGAGGGGAGCAGTGGGTCAGGAGGGGGGCATTTTCACAGGACGGGGCACTGATACAGGAGGGGGGGCAGTGGGACAGAAGGGCTGCAGTGGGACAGGAGGGAGGGGTGTTACAGGAGGGGGGCAGTGAGACAGGAGGGGGGGCAGCGTCACAGGCAGGGGGCAGTGGGACAGAAGGGCTGCAGTGGGACAGGAGAGAGGGGTGTTACAGGAGGGGGGCAGCTAGACAGGAGGGGGGAAGCATCACAGGAGGGGGGAAGTGCCACAGGAGAGTGGCACTGATACAGGATGGGAGCAGTGGGCCAGGAGGGGGGTATTTTCACAGGACGGGGGCACTGATACAGGAGGGAAGCAGTGGGACAGTAGGGGAGCAGTAGGACAGGAGGGGGAATTGTCACAGGAGGGCAGCACTGATATAGGAGGGGGGGGCAGTGCTACAGGACCAAGGAGACCCTATTTAGCATCAGGTCATCAGGCAGCGGCAGGTGGTGGGGCTTGTGCAGTCTCAGTTAGGGGGTGATTGTAGGGGGCGAAGAGGTGCTCCTAAGCCAGGGGTGCAAGGTCACGACGAAGATGGCGGTCATCAGGAGAAGGAGGGTTTCATGCAGGTGTCCGGCTGCGCTCCTTCTGCCGATCTTCTCCCAGCCTGACTGAGACATGACATGCCAGAGAGCTGAGCCACTGAAGACATCCTGCCACTTCAAAGAATGAGCCTTGTGCCTCCTGCTCACCTTCAATGCCTGGCTCCCCCCTCCTCCTCCCTGCTGCTTCCTGTCTGACCCCCACTCCATCCAGGTAGAAGAGCGGGCACTCTGCATGGATCTCCAGCCTTTGGAAGCGCTCGGCTCCTACATTCTTTTTGGACTGTTGCACCCCCCCGTTTGCTGTGCCTTGATTGGGTGTGCAGGGGATCCCTATACACAGGTGAAAGTATATGTTCCTGCCCCCGCCTTCCATTGTGAAAGCATCCATGGGTGCAGTGTGTGTCGGGGCACAGTGGGCCCCCACCCCATCCCGGGCCCTGTGTGCAGTGAACACCCTGCACCCATGGATGATATGGCACTGCCTCCTATGTGCTTAGGCTAAGTCCATTGAAAAGTACAATTTTAGTACTGGGTTAAAATCTGCATGTATTCAGGAACTAACATAAGGGCTGTTTACAGACTTCAAACATTGACATTATAGGCTAGATTTGTACTTTGGAGCTGATGGTCTGCCACCAACAGGCACCAACACTACCTTGATCTGCTTTAGGCAGCAATAGGAGTTTGGGTTTTTAGGAAAATAGTTCTTTGCTCACACAGGGTATGTTTTCATCTTCACCCCAACATCACATACTAACCTTTTCTTAGCTCCTCCACCACTCTGTTCAATCACTGGGAGTGAAGAAAATACATCTGAGTAGGGTGGAGAACGTGAGTGCTGGTGCTTGGCCCAATGCTGTCACTTGGGGACAGGGAAAGTTCTCACGCAGCGTCTCCTTGTGGAAAGTTGTTTAATTAGATCTCGCCACATATTGCCCACAGCACATTCTCAGTGACGGGAGGGTCAGAACCTCTGTAACAAACCACCACTCTGGATCATTACTCCTCTACCTTCAGGTCATGTAAAAAAATATCCACACTCATTCATATACACCAGAAGAGCCGCTCAGCTAACGGCAGTTCCAGGCATAGTCACAGGGAGGGGATTGTCTGGCCAAATACCCAGGCATATCTGACAGTGGGATCCCAGGTTACCAAACACATGGCACCACAGGTTCCTACTTCTCACCACCTCCAAGCCCCTCTCTACTAAGCCACCACCCATTTCCCAACTAGAACCAGTTTCAGTCTTTTCTTCCCAGGTACAGACTTAACCTCTGTTATAATAAGAACAGATTCAGGCCGAATCAGGATTTCAACTTGAACTTTTTCAAGTGAGTGGAAAGTTGTGCATAACATTCAATGTTCACTAGTAGGGTTTTTTTTTTAAATCTTACTCAGTCTTTTGTGACGGATCATGTCCAGATCCATCGCCCACTACAGGGGTAATTTATTCCAAGCCCCTCTAGGCTGCATGCAGCTATCCTGGCAAGCTCTACATGGAAGAACAGGTTTGGGCTGACCTCAAAAGGGAAGCCACACTGAGATTTTCACAAGCCTGCCTGCTGGCCCAAACTCTAACTCAGTCCACAAGCTCTTTTCATTAAAGTGGTAGTAAAGCCACTATGTTACTTTTTACCTACAGGTAAGCTTATAATAATGCTTACCTGTAGCTAAAAAGAATATCACCTAAACGTGCAGTGTTTAGGAGATATTTGGGTTTTTCTTACAGCAGCACATGCACTCTGAAGGAACAGCATACCCGTACCGTTTTTGTGTATGTATAACTTGCGAGCAAAACAAACAGTGTACCTCTATGGATCACCAACATTTAACACATAACTCAAACTGTGCAAACTAATTATATATCTATAAATGTTGCGCTCCCTACTACCACAATAACAAATACTATATATATATATATATATATATATATATATATATAATTTCTACTGTGAAAACAAAACATTAAATCAAAGGTAAATGTACCAAATGAAGTAACAGTGATTTGAAATCAAAAACTGTATCTGTGATTCAAGACAGAATAGTAATCAGAATAATAGTCCCATCAATCAATTAATAGTCCAAAATTAGTGATATAGTGATCAGAAATCATCAAATAGTGACTTTCTGTGAATCCTTCAACCAATTGGGATGTGCGCTCACCTCCTTCTATGCCTATAAAATAGGCTATAAACACTTGTGGTTCACATAACCTGGAACCTGCCAAAATGGTTGCAGTATAGGATGGATGTAGGGTACTTCCTATGAATGACAATACTTTCCCCTTGTGTGCTGGATATCCCTGCAGGGATTACTCCCTCCTTCAGCTGCTAAAGTTCACTTGCTTACTCCTCCTTAATCATTCCTCAGTATCAAAGAGAAATTGAAGACATAGTGCTTTATCCTTAAAACAAATTTTCTTTATTCCCAAAATCTCATACAATGCACTCACATTTAAAATATCATAAAACCGCTTTGTATCATTTAAGCCTGTGTCAGCCGCCAAGGCATGTACTTGCCATCTGCTCTCTCTGGTGCCGAGTGACGTCTTAGCCCCACCCCTATGCGTTACGCCATAGGTCACGTGGCTTCATCAGGGGGTTGTGATCTTTGGTACTGAGGAACGATTAAGGAGGAGTAAGCAAGTGATCTTTAGCAGCTGAAGGAGGGAGTAATCCCTGCAGGGATATCCAGCACACAAGGGGAAAGCATTGTCATTCATAGGAAGTACCCTACATCCATCCTATACTGCAACCATTTTGGCAGGTTCCAGGTTATGTGAACCACAAGTGTTTATAGCCTATTTTATAGGCATAGAAGGAGGTGAGCGCACATCCTAATTGGTTGAAGGATTCACGGAAAGTCACTATTTGATGATTTCTGATCACTAATATTGGACTATTAATTGATTGATGGGACTATTATTCTGATTACTATTCTGTCTTCAATCACATATACAGTTTTTGATTTCAAATCACTGTTACTTCATTTGGTACATTTACCTTTGAATTAATGTTTTGTTTTCACAGTAGAAATTATATATATATTTGTTATTGTGGTAGTAGGGAGTGCAACATTTATAGATATATACCCGTACCGTTCCTTTAGAGCACTGTGCCGTGTCCTGAGACTCCCGTGCACATGCACGAGAGTGACGTCATTGTGGCTCAGCCAGCCAGAAGACCAGAGCTCACAAAGCCGGAAGGAAGATTGGGTGAAGATGGAAGCCTCTACAGTGGTGAGAGCGTGCTGCTGGAGGGCTTCCTTTTAAGGTAAGTTTTGCATAATGTGCTAGTATGCGATGCACACTAGTACATTATGTCTTTGCCTTGCAGGGGATTTTTTTTTTTTTTAGATGTGGTTTACTACCTCTTTAACTGCACCTAGAGAAACTTAAAGCTTATATAGGATTGTCTTCACTCCCAATGGTTGAATGGAAGAACCTGTGAATGAAGACAAGCAGGGTAGATACTGCTGGAGCGGTAGGCATTAGGGAGAACCTACTTTTCACTTTAAGCTGGTATCTCAGTAGGATGGATCTTGCCACATAGAAATGTTAAGCATACTAAACAACTTGAAACTAAATGAAAATGTATTACAGCTTCTGCAGTTTTACAGCAGTTGATCACCTTTCAACTTTACAGATTGGCAGCAAATTACAGAATGTAACTTATAACTGGGGGAGTAACAGGTTACAGTTACAGTATCCCAAACATATTTCAGAAAGCCATATTTGGTTTAATTCTCTTACCGTGGTTATAAAGGCTAAACAATTTTTACCTTAATGCATTCTTTGCGTTAAGAAAAACGATTTGTCATCAATATCTCCCCTTTCAATTCCATTGCACAGAGCAGCTAAGTATGAACATGCCTATTATTATTAGGTATTTTTACAGAATTAAAGTGCATAAAAAGGCATTTTTTTCTTAGTTCTTGACGTAGTAGGGAAGTGTTAAAACACCAGTCAGGTTTTTCTTGCTGCCGCTGTCTTTGCTCAGGAGATTCATGATTCACCCTCTCTGTCTGTTCAGGTAACCATTGTTACTGGGACAAAAAAGGAATTGATTCTGTATTATTATTGTACTAAATCGATTAAGCAAGGTAACCATAAAGATAATACAGAAAGGCAATGAAAGGGTAATTTGCGGGAGGGGGGATAAACCCCATGGAGACACTTTATTAGCTCCCATGTCCACATCAGTTGTAGCAGACATTCCCATATTTTGATGCTGGAGTTAGTAGAAAAAAGCACAAGATTAAAATATGGTTCACTTGCTTCTTTCCTTATGACCAATACTCACTTGACATAGCAAAAATATGCAGAATTATTTCCATAAAAATTAACTGAAGTTGGGGAGATCATTAACAGAATCTACAAATTTACACATAAAGGTATCCTCTTTACAACCAATGATAAATACACCTCATTATGTAGTTGCTTGAAAGGGTATTGTATAATGAAAAAATGCATTATCATGTCAGAGTGTCCATCAAAACTTAATGTTATGGTATGTTTATATGAGGCTGAGGTCCAATCAGTAAGTCTGCAGCTTCATATACTGGTGACTAATACTAACCATTACATACATTTCTTCTGCACCCTGATGGTAGAGAATAAAACAGGAAAAGGTCCATTTAAAAGAGCTTGCCTACTTGTATCCAGTGTACAGAAACCTTGTAGTGTATGCTCTTTATAACAATATACTGAAATCCTCTGCTGATACTTCGCCATAATGGCATCTTATGTGATACTTTAGCTCATACTTCCTTTTATGTTATAGCTGTTGACAGTGGCAAAGCTGGAGATGAGACTTCATCAGCTGATGGTGAGAATGACACATCGACAAAAGGTCTGCGGTTATCATGAATGTATTTTTAGTGCAGGTAGTGAATGTATGAACTTTATTAAAGGAAAGTGTCATTAAAACTAAAATTAAGGTTTTCTAAAACACATCGAATTAAACCTTCTAGACAGATAAGAACCAGTATTAGAATTAATACAATGGCTGTCTTTCCTGAATTCCTTTTGAAAATGCTAGTTGCCTAGCAGTTGCAATGTTTTCTGAGTCATCCAGAACAAGCATTAAGCCAGTGAAGTCTGAACACCCAAACCACAAACACACACATATACTGTAAATCTTGGATTGGAAGGACTAATCTACCTAAAGAGTGTCATTATATATCCAGTGGTCATTTAGGGCCAGGGTCGGACTGACCGTTTGGAAACTCGGGCACTGCCCGAGGGCCCTGGGTCAATAGGGGGCCCCATGAGATGCCCCTGGTACCTTTTTCATAGGCTTTTTTGAGTTTGGGCAAGGACACAGGGGCCCCATGATCCTCTATTGCCCGGGGGCCCCATGAGTTGTCAGTCCGTCCCTGTTTAGGTCCTTTAGTCTTTGCAGTCTGAAATTAAACTGTCCCAGGAATTTTTGTATTTTATAACTGCTAGTATTTGAGAGTCAAGCTAATTTTTGTTTTTTCAATAGAAGTCTAAGGTAATCTATGGGTCTTGTGTAGGCTACCACTGATTCTTAAAAAAACTAACCTCAGCTCTATCCTGATCTAATGACTTCAATAATTTTTGCACCACTGATCTAGAAAAATGCAAGTGAGGAGTTATGACTTGGCTGCATGTTGCTTCAGGCAACCAGAATTTGTGAAGGGAATCAGCAACGGCAGCCTACGCATTTCTCTCTGTGCATATGTATTTTAACTATATTTAATCTTTTGTTTTTCCATGCACCACATACCTAGTGTTAACCAGCAGTGAGGTAAGTCCACACATTTACTATTCCTTGTACAGTTTTCATGATTTCAACAGCTGCTCATTGAACCTTTGTTTTCTAGACTTTGTTCAGTTATACGCCACCATCACAACCTCTGTAGTGCTTGGTTATTGATATTCCCACACATTACATTCATGTACAATGCCAGTGTATAGTTAAATCAATGTCTTCCCCAAACTGGAGAACACACAAGCTCCATGTAATAGATAAATAATTATAGAAAGTAATTCTGTATAGGAATTCTGAGCTTTTGAGTGCCTCACCTACAGTGAGGGCAAGCACTACCGGTTATATATGTCCCATCCTTTCACCACACTGAATTTGATCAAAGTTATTGGATTATTTTATTTATAGGATGTATAAAAGAAAATGAAGCAACCTAGCTACATTTTATTGTAGGATGTTGTAACCATAGATAATAGTAACACAAAACGTATGGATCCAGTGCCCCACACAACAAGCATTGCAGCCTCTTACCAGAACTCTATGATCTCTGAATACAAAGAGATCAATAGCGCATAGTAGACTAGCAGACAGGCGGCAACCTCAATTTATGCTTGTGCCCAGATCTCACTCTGCTTTAACAGCACCAAACCAGAAAAGACAAAAAAAAACATCCTACACACCACGATCCACTTCCAGTAATCCTCAGAGATCACGTGCAAGACCAGATGCAGAACTTATAATTTAAAACCATAAAGCTATATCCTTTATTTACAATGACAAATACATGCAATATGGGTTGAGAGACAAGAACGCTCGCTCGCTCACCTTCCATCTTCAGTGAGTGTGATGACATCACTAATTAGGCTCTGTCCAATGTGTTTAATTTACAATTAACTACGGTGCTGATCAGTGTATTTTTAGAGTTCTTGCTGTCAGAATACAACACAGCAAGGAGGATTTCTTCATCCACTTCACTTGAGTGGATAAGGGAATCTGTTAAGTTTTTTTAGATATCATCAGGATGATGATGATTGCATAAATTCATTGAGTGTATGGGTACCTAGTGTGTTTAGAAGAATCCTCTAGACAGTTAAAACCTGCCTTGCATAAACAATAACAACAAGGCAGCTAAACCCAATTTAACAGGTTAATTCCACCACCAGCATGCATATTACAGTAGCACATGAACACACACAAAAGTGTGTGATTTTGTGCATGTCCACAAAATGTACAAAAAACGCATCTTGCACTTTCTGTACCATTCAATGATAATGGCATCCCAAAGCAAGACAAGCAAGTTTGCATGTGAAAGAAATGTGCAGCAATGAGTCAGACATAATCTTCTTATTGCTAGAGATAGGTTTGAATCAGGCTCAATTTTGTGTAGCACCCTCCTAGGTAGCTAGGGGGAGCTAGACTTCAATTGCTAGCTAGGGCTGAATAGCAGACTGGGAGTAATAGCTAGCAGGAGGTCATAATTGCGTCAGTGCAGAGAGGCTTTGCAGACCAGCACCTATGGAATTTCTCCCTACTCTAGAACGTTGGAGAACAGTGGGCAGATATGAGGAGTGGCTGGTTTGTACTCTTAGAGGATCCTGGCCAATCCCCAACTGGAGGCTTGGCAAGAGGCCAGGACAACCTTTAAGAGTAGTTGAGCCTGCTCAGCAACAGGAGAGTTCAGGTGGAAGAAAGAGATGGATGTGAGAGGCTGGAGGCAGGAGCCTGTGAGGGGGCCCAGATGGAGAGGGGCTCACCTGCAGGCAGAAGACCTTGGAAGGCTGAAAACTTGAAGCTTCATCAGCCCCCTGAGAGAGGATCACCTGTGTGGAAGGGAAAGAGTGGCCCAACTTGAAGGCCTGGTAGCAGCCACTGACCACCGGCAGCACAGGAGCAAGTGAGTAAACCTGCACTCCCTGATCCACTAAGGAAAAAGGAGCACTCAAGTGGGAAACTGGATTTGCTATCTTACCGGGGACTGTTTCACACTGCAGTGTCAGGCATTGGATCCCCTGCTCAGGGATTTGCCCAGTGCAGCTGGATGATGAGAGGAGTCATCTAGGGTGCTACAACAGGAGGTGCTGGCTAGCTCTCTAAGAGAAAGATAATTTTTGCTGCAGAGACCTGTACTTCAAAACAAAACTCAAGGACTGGTTACGATCTCCTGATGCAAGTCTGAGTGAAGGAAATGTGTGTTGCCTGGCTGTGCAGGACTATAGGGGGACCCAACTCTATTGCAACTCGTAAGGGGGTAGTGCTACATTTGGTTTTGAGGTAAATCCATAGAAATTGTGAGTCCCAAACATATGGCCAATAGGTTTGCAGGTTTGCTGCCAGAATTTAGGAACAACGCATAATGCAGCTCTTAGCTTTTGCTCCTGGTCAAATGAGTCACACAAGAGCCAATAATCTGAAGGAATGGATAAGCCATCCCTCTCACTATCAAAGGGCTGCATATACAGTATATATACACTAAATCAGGGCTTTTTTTCTCAGAGAATAGATGCAGGAACTCTCCCTTTCTGAGTCTGTGCACTATATTGCCAAAAGTATTGGGGTACCTGCCTTTGCACGCACATGAACTTAAATGGCATCCCAGTCCTAGTACGTAGGGTTCAGTATTGAGTTGGCCCACCCTTTGCAGCTATAACAGCTTCAACTCTTCTGGGAGGCTGTCAAGGTTTAGGGGTATGTCTATGGGAATGTTTGATCATTCTTCCAGAAGGAAGGACAGGCACTGATGTCGAACAAGAAGGCCTGGCTCGCGGTCTCTGCTCTACCTTATCCCAAAGGTGTTCTATCGGGTTGAGGTCAGGACTCTGTGCAGGCCAGTCAAGTTCCTCCATCCCAAACTCACTCATCCATGTCATTAACTACCTTGCTTTGTGCACTGGTGTGCAGTCATGTTGGAACAGGAAGGGGCCATCCACAAACTGTTCCCACAAAGTTGGGAGCAGGAAATTGTCCAAAAGATCTTGGTATGCTGATACCTTAAGAGTTACCTTCACTGGAACTAAAGGGCCAAGCCCAACACTTGAAAAACAACCCCACACCATAATCCCCCCTCCACCAAACTTTACACTTGGCACAATGCAATCAGGCAAGTACCGTTCTCCTGGCAACCACCAAACCCAGACACGTCCATCAGATTGCCAGACAGAGAAGCATAATTTGTCACTCCAGAGAACATGTCTCCACTGCTCTAGAGTCCAGTGGCGGAGTGTCTTACACTATTGTATCCGATGCTTTGCATTGCACTTGGTGATGTATGGCTTGGATGTAGCTACTCGGCCATGGAAATCCATTCCATGAAGCGCTCTACACACTGTTGTGCTAATCTGAAGGCCACACAAAGTTTGGAGGTCTTTAGCTATTCACTTTGCAGACAGTTGGCAACTTCTGCGCACTGTGCACTTCAGCATGTGCTGACCCCACTTTGTCATTTTACATGGCCTACCACTTCGTGGATGAGTTGCAATTGTTCCCAGTTGCTCCCACTTTGTTATAATACCACTATCCCGGTACCATGCTTGAATTCACTGAGCTCCTGAGAGTGACCCATTCTTTCACAAATGTTTGTAGAATCAGTCTGCATGCCTAGGTGCTTGATATATATATGTATATATAGTATATACAGTGCATTCATAAAGTATTCAGATCCCCTTCACTTTTTTCAATTTTGTTATGTTGCAGCCTGATACTGCAGTTGTTTCAATTCATTTTTCTCATGAATCTACACTCAGTACCCCATAATGACAAAGTGAAAACAATATTTTATAAATGTTTGGAAATTTATGAAAAAAGTAATAATAAATATTCAGACCCTTTCAACAGCACTTGAAATTTTAGCTCAGGTGCCTCCCATTTCTCTTGATCATTGCTGAGATGTTTCTACACCTTGATTGGAGTCCATCTGTGGTAAATTAATTTGATTGTACATGATTTGGAAAGGCACACACCTCTCTATATAAGGCCATGAAGCCAAAGGAACTGCCTTCAGAGCTCAGAGAAACGATTAGCTTCTCCTCAGTGCAAAACACATGAAAGCCCACTTGGAAGTTGCCTAACTTCCTATGGGTTATGTTTGACAATAGCATGCTTACTAGCTTTGCATATGGGTGCCAAATCCAAATCCCATTGAAGTCAATTGGAGACACAGGTTAAAAAAACTGTTCTGGTCATTTTCAAGGCTAACAGGCAAGGAAATGTCAAACAAATAACACGAGGGCTGGGCACTGCCATGTGTATCATGTACTACAGCAAAACCAAAATTCTTTAAATTTAAAGCATTTGAATTCCACTGGTTAGGAGCAGTGATTTTAGTACTTCTTAACATGAAACATTGAAAATGCAAATACGAACAATGCCACCAAAATGACTGCTCCTCGCCCCTTCAATCTGTTTACATCTATACCAGATCCTTTTCCAAGATGAGGGCATGGTTTAGTTGTGAACCTCCCAGGCAATATTCCCGAGTGTAGCTCGGGTTTATCTTTCAGTACCAGAAGCGGTTACCCCGAGCTACACTCGGGAATACACTGCAGCGCTTCTCCAGCGATCCCTGTTTGATCTACCTTGTCCTGCGCTCCCGCGATGTCCCTCCTACAGTGTCCCCGGCCATGTCCTCCGGCCGATGCCGGCATCCATCTTCTGGGTTCCGTTCCCTGTGAGCGTCGGGACGTATGGGATTCATGGGAGACGGAACCCGTGGGAAATTAAAAAATGTCAAAATTGTACATTCACTCAATACACTAAAATTTGATAGTATTCCATTACTGTATCAAACCATTTCACATACATTTTGTCCCTAGTGCTTTATCCTGTGCCCTGCCTGCATTTTTACTGTTCTTTCTGCCTGGAAACTGAGAAACGTCCATGGCATCCAAAAAGCGTCCCTTTAGGTCAAAAGTGGTTTTAGACCAGCTAGAGAACAGTGATGGTAAATTAGAACCACTTGCAGAATTGAGTGATAATGATTTGTGGGGAAATTCGTCATCAGACACTGAAAACGATTTTGCAACCAAACTCAGTGATGCGCGAACTTGGCGCTCTATTTCAAATTTCAGTGTTTTTGGTTTGATTACATTATTTAATTCAATTTATTAATTCAATTTATTATTATTATATTATTATTTTTTAGATTTATTATATTATAATTTATGATTTTGTGTTTCAAATTTTATAATACCCGGGATATTTACTAGACTAAAAAAACAAGAAATTCCATTGAAAATAATGTACCGCTTTGAGCACAGAAATACTGACATAATCAGACCGCTAGGGAGGTTAATAGGGGACTCCCACACAAAAAAAACCCTCATGGGGCTCCCTCCAATTCATTACAGGCCCTCCAGGTCTGATATGATTTTAAGGGTCACCCCATACAAAATTCAAGAAAAAAAAAGCATGGGTTTCCCCCCAAAAATCTACAACAGACCTCTAGGCCAGAATGAAGGTGGACGAGTGTGCAGACCCCCATACCATACCAGGCCACATGCCCATGTTCCCTCAAGATAGGGACATGGGGGGTACTGTGTCAGGGTGGGACTGATTTTTCAGGGTACCAATGACACATCAAAATATTTAATTAAATCTTAATTTTTATAGTACAAAATATTATATTAAAATGCCTGAAGAAACAAGATTTGGAACGTCTGTAGGCACAGTTGGGCTTTATCACTCACTTCACCGGAGACTGTGGACATATTGTTCAATTCCCTTCTTTGTTTGGTTTCCACAGTGGCTTAATAAGGCCTGCAAGTGTGACTGCCAGGGAGGAAGTGGAACAGTGCCATCGTCTAGAATAACTGGACTAGACTGCATGCCAGGTGAGTACCATATCTTGATACCAATTTTTGCATTGTTTAATTTATGGGTCAATTTACATGAACAACTCCATCTATGGCTAAACAATGTTTTATTCTTGGGTAGAGTGAGAAGAATTAGAACCTCTATCAGCTTTTTATTGTTGGCTGTGTAACTGGGGCTACATTTACAACTTACTTACTACTGTACAGGTCCAAATCTTTCTCTCCTGCACTATCCTAATACCTTTTTATGATACAACACAAATGCAGAATTACCAGCAAGTATATTCAGCTCCCGAGTTCAGAATGAAGATGCTGCAGCCTTGGCTGACAATTATAAAGTTCTGTCTGCTGCATTACTAAATCACACCCATTTGACCACATGCAAGTATTGCTCATGCTCTTTCTGTGCAATTCTAACTGCTTATCACCACCAACTCATTTCTACCTATAATAGTATCATATTCCCTGCTATGAGCTAGCAGCTCCAGAAATATAGGGGATACGCAGTGCTAGAAGGGAGCTCAAAGGGAGCATGGAGCATCAGGACTATACAGTAAGTCCCCGACTTATGAAGGAGTTCCTTTCTGGTAAAAAGTTTGTAAATCAGATTTGTTCGTAAGTCCGACAAAGTGAGTCTTATACACCTTTGACACAAATATACAATGTATAGCATAAAAAAACAAACATACACAAAGATACTGTAAATAAACTATTTTTACTTTTACAGTTACCTTAAAATAGTGGTACAGTACAGTACCACAACTGGCATATAGTGGAAGAGATTTACTAACTGGAGGAGGGAGGGTAGGTGGGAGATGGTGGAGCTGAAGGATCAACAGCAATAGGAGATGGAGGGCAAGATGGAATTTGGCCCACACCTGATATTGTTGGAGCTGAAAGATCATCAGCAATAGGAGATGGAGGGTAAGATGGAATTTGGAGCACACCTGATGTTGACGAAGCTGAAGGATCATCAGCAATAGAAGATGGAGGGCAAGATGGAATTTTGCTCACACCTGATGTTGTTGGAGCTTAAGGATCATCAGCAATAGGAGATGGAGGGCAAGATGGAGTTTGGCTCACACCTGATGTTGATGGAGCTGAAGGATCATCAGCAATAGGAGATGGAGGGCAAGATGGAATTTGGCCCATACCTGTTGATAATGACACAGGTTTCTTGATGCATTCCATTCTGTCTACCCTCTGGAAAAAATGATCCAGTGATGTCTGAGTAGTAGCTCTTATTTTTCTCATCATAGATGACTCTGTAGCACTGGATGGCATTCTGAACGGCTGCTGCAACCTTTGTGTATCATTCTACATTGGGGTCCTGTGCCTCACAAACTAACCATGCCTTTTCAAGTAAAGAAAATCCCCTTTCCATTTCCTGTGTTGTGAATCTCTTTGGTTCTTCAGTTACATCTTCCTCCTGGCTCTCTTCGTCTTTTCGCTGGGCCTCTAATTCCATCAGGTCCTCATTAGTAAGCTCCTCATGTTGCACAGCAAGGAGTTCAATGAAGTTGTCCTCTTGCTGAACTAGCTCCAGCTTTGTGCTAAGGGTCACTAAGTTGTTGAAGACCTCTTTGGATTCCTTACCCATCTTCTCAAGTCCATGAACTTCATGAACAAACTGCGGAAAAAGGTTCTTCCAAACCCCATTCATGGTGACAGCCAAAACCTCTCGCCAAGCAAAGTTGATGTTTTTTATGGTCTTGTAGATGTTATAGTCCTTCCAAAATTGTCACAAGGTTGTTCCTGTTTCATCAATAGCCTTCACTGTCTGATGAAAAGTGTGACGTAAATATTTCTTGAAAGTCTCAATAACTCCTTGGTCCATAGTTTGGATAAGTCCTGTAGTATTCAGTGGCAGATGCACTACTTTGACGTTGGGATGAAAGTTATCCAGGAATTGGGGGTGATCTGGTGCATCGTCATCAGCAAAAGAATATTGAACGGGATATCTTTCTCCAAACAATATTTCGTTATCTCTGGGATAAAGTGGTGGAAAAACCAGTCCTGGAAAGAGAGCCCTTGGCTATGTTTTTGAGGGCTCTTGGGTTCTCTAAACTAAGAGAGGCTTTAGTTTCATATCACTGGAAGCATTGCCACCAAACAACAGAGTAAGTCTGTCCTTTTCTGCTTTGAAGCCTGGTATCACTTTGTCCTCTTTCCTGATGTAATTTCGTTCTGGCATCCTCTTCTAGTACAGTCCTGTCTCATTGACATTAAAAACCTGTTGGGGTAAATAAGCACCTTCATCAATAATTTCTCTAAGTGTTACTGGAAATTCTTGGGCAGCTATGGTATGTGCAATTGCAACCTCACCACTTAATTTTACGTTGTGAAGGTTGGCTCTAGCCTTGAATCTGTTAAACCATCCATGGCTGGCAGTAAAAGATGCACACTGTTCACCCCAGTTTTTCTTCAAGTCTTCACACAGGCTTTTAGCTTTTTCTTGAATAAGCATTAAGTTGAGTGGGACTCGATGCTGATGCTGATCCTGCATGCACACACTGAGAAGTTTCTCCATCTCTATCATTTTACCACGCTTTTTGGATATTATTGTTGACTGCATAGGCACAGCGGACTTCACATGTTCCATGATCTTGTCCTTATACTTTAGAATTGTGCCAATGGTTGAACGATTCATGTTATAAGAATGAGCAATGTCTACCATCTTTTTGCCTCAGTCCAATTTCTCAATTATTTTCACTTTTGTTTCCATGGTTAATGCTTTGCACTTCCTAGCAGTCTCCTCCACATCACCACTGCCTTTCCTCTTGCTTCTGGACATCCTGGGCTCTGTACAGTACACTATTGCACTATAAAGTAAGCACACAGCAGCACAACTGTGCCAATGTGCAGCTTTGACAATGTCCAGCAGAGACATGACCTACTTCCTTGATTTGTTCGCATCTATGAATGTTTGTAATGTGAGGTCCGTTCGTATCTGTGAAAGTTCGCAACTCGAATATTTGTAAGTCGGGGACTTACTGAATTCATCCATTGGCAAAGAAAGACATTAGACCTACTTTCATGCAGATTTACAGGTTGTGGCATTACTCCAAGGATGCATACACGTGTATATATGCAGGCTATGTATACTATAAATGTGAGGATATTGTGAATGCAAAGGAGACTGAAGGGAGATACGCATGAGGTGAATGATCTTATTATGTCAGAACTGAGAAGGGGTGGAAACTGCTCTGTTCTCTGTTAATAATTACGATCTGCTCCCAGGAATAAACATGAAGTGCAACTTTAGCATGCCAGCACACCATCAACACTCTCACACTTTAAAATCTCAAATTTGTATTCACCTCTATGCTCTCAATGAATTTTTCCTTCTTTTTCTGTTTTTCTGACAACAAACTTACTGTATGTCAAGAATTGATACAAACATTAAAAAAAGAAAATGATCCTACCAGGCTTATGTCTTAGAATATGTGAATGAGGGGAGGAGAGCTCACCACAAAATCCAATGTCAAAAATATTTTGCACATAAAAAATGGGTTTGGCTCAACATCTGAAACCCAAAATATTTGAAATATCAAGAGAAAAATCTCATTTGTGGTTAAAGTATTGACAGAGATCATTTACAGCAACAATTAAAATAACACACAAACACAGTTACATAAACCCAATATTAAAAGAATGTTCTGTGTCAGACGTAGTAAACCTGGATCCAATGAAACAAATGTCATCCATGCAATATGCTTCAATAATAATCACACTCTATAGATATATTAATTGGACTGAGAGCTCTCAGAGAGGAGGGACAGACATCGAGGGTAAAGAAATATCCAAGCAGTAGTTTCACTGAATCGGTTGCATTGAAGCCATCCTTAATGAATGTGTATGGTTATAGAGCGTCCCAGTCTGGAAAAGAGCAGCTGAATGTGATCCAGAGGAGGAAAATGGAATATAAAGACTGCCTATGGATGTGGATCTACTTGTATATATAGACAGATACTTCCCTCATACATAGAGCCGCTTAGAGCTGTATTTGCTCCCATTCAAACATACATCAATCATGCAGGTGCAAACAACAAGCACATATCCCGTCGATGGTGCAGTGAGGATGACCACATACCCTCTATGTCTTCCCCTCCTCTCTTAGAGCTCTCAGTCCAATTACTAATATATCTATGGAGTGTGATTATTATTGAAGCATATTGAATGGATGGCATTTGATTTATTGGATCCAGGTTTACTACCTCTGACACAGAACATTCTTTAAATATTGGGTTTATGTAACTGTGTTTGTGTATTATTTTAATTGTTGCTGTCAATGATCTCTGTCAATACTTTAATCTTTAATCTTGATATTTCAAATATTTTGGGTTTGAGATGTTGAGCCAAAGCCATTTTTTATGTGCAAAATATTTTTGACATGTCTAGAATTGGTCTATAATTCCTCAGTACTCATTTATTTAAAAAAAAAAAGAAAAGAAATGTGACTGACCCAATAGGCTGCTTGCCGTAACAATACAGACTGCCCTTTAACTTTTTTGTTTGTAGGGAAACATATCATCAGACTACTTTGTATCTATTAAATTAAGAAATGTTCCTCCTTAATACAAATACTATACAGTTTATATATGACTTATTTTGCAGAATGTCCATATCATAAGCCTCTGGGGTTTGAATCAGGTGCTGTTACTTCAGATCAGATAAGTTGCTCCAACCAAGATCAGTATACAGGCTGGTATTCTTCCTGGACCTCAACCAAAGCCCGCCTCAATGGTCAAGGATTTGGGTGAGTCAATTTAAATGTGTATTATATATTTTCATCCACATTGTGCTACATTTTTAGATTTCTGTCCCTTTGGTTGATGTGATTTGTATAATATGTTTTTATTTTGGGTGAGTTAGGTAATTTTCCTTACAGTTTATAAGGTTTATACAGTGCAGGGACCCCAATAATTTTTTGCCTGCAGGAGTGATTCCAAGCACACTTCACCTGGGACCTTTCTAGCAGTCTAGCAATGCCAGCAGAAGCTGGAAGAGAAAAAGGTCAGTTTACTAAACATCACATAGTTTTGCAATGAGCATATGCACCTGCAGCTTTCCTGCGGGTGAACTGCACGGACCCATAGAAACAAATCTTACCCAAGGGCAACTGCTCTATTCACCACATAGAGACCAGTGCACCGGCTGAGGCATCCAATCCTCACAGCAAATATCCACAATACAAGTAGCTGGCAACTCAGAAATCTTAACGGAAATCTTTATTGGTTACATAAATGCAGAATCCATAAACTGACGTGTTTTGGCTTCACAAAGCCTTATTCACAGTTATGATTAAGGTGAAGCCTTAGATCAGTTTATGGATCATGTATTTATGTAAGCAATACAGATTTCCATTAAGAAGCTTTCAAAATTGCCGGTTACATGTACTGTGCACTGATCCTGCAGGTTTGGCACACTTTCCGAAAGTGAACCACACCTGCAAGATATACGAGAGGTCTACAGCAAAGTGCAGCTAACCTGCAGGAAAGCCACAGGTGCACTGTGCTGCACCCGTGGTGCTGATAAACCGCAGCACATCAGTATAAAAGCAGCCTTATTGGAGGCTCAGAACAGTAAGGGCTTGTTTACATGTGTGGTTTGGGTGGTAAAACCCCATTGTTGAGGTGTTTTTTACCACCCTTCCCAACCACTGGTGCACTTGCAGGGGTCACAATGGCAACCCCACCCCATGCTGCAGGGGGCCCATGCGGCCTCTCTGTCATATTCTGTTTTACACGTGGATAGGAGAGGCAGCAGGGGTGGCATGTACAGGAATCAATCTTTTCCATTTTCCTTTTGCAACCACTGAAAGATGGATTCTCCTCTTCTCCTTCCCACTGGCATTCAGCGGTTGCAGGAGGAATATGTTCATTATTCTATTCAAAATAAAAAAAATGTAAACCATTTCATTTCATTATAATATATGTATGTTGAAATCCATGCCTGGGAACTTTCTATAGTTACTGCCACCAAAATACATACAATAAATCAAAAGAAATACATCAAATAAAATAAAATCCAGATTAGAGTTTCCAGCCACTAGAATAATCCTTCCCTCATAGGAAGGTACAAATATATATGTTATAATCCAATAAAATAATCAGTCCCCTTTCACAGTCCTATGGGATTGTTTATCCTGCAAGATTGTCTTCAACTCTCCATAAATTCTCATCACATACAAAGCCGATCAAGTATTCCAATTCACATGAATCTATAAACATATAACCTCCTCTTCCTCTTCTTTTAAAATAATATTATCTCCTCATGCAAAAAATATATACAAACACCTCATATAGTGCATTATCTTCTTAAATCCCAATTGAAATGAAGTATTAAACTCACATAAAAAGTGCAACTATTGTACCAACGTATCCACCACGTGACAACATTCTGTCAACCTTACTCTTACCCTCCAATCCAAATGTTCTTGTTTCTACATAAATAAATCTTGAAACCCACTTTCTCTTTTTCTCTCTTTACTCCTTGATACGCTTCTCCCAAAAAACAAAATGTTCCTATAGTGTAGTACTTCCGATAACAGTAGAATACTGATAGTGCTGTTGTACTCACACTCATTCCACTTTTGTGATCACCGCAAACCAGTGCTTCATCCACCATTGATGTCCCACCACCTTATAAATCAAATACCAAATCCTCCTATAATCTGGAGCATAGCAATCTCATAAACCACCGCTTCATTTCCTGTATTTGCCTCTATCGCTGGCCTCAACTTCAATATTATCCATATGCAACCAAACATAGGCAGACCATAGTGTAGCAAGTTAAAAACAAACTCATTTATTGTTAAAAAAAGTTCTTACAATGAATAAAAGAAAGCCAGCATACGACACCTGGACCGGGGCCTGTTCCAAGATGGCCGCTGCTAGACTTTCGGCATGCGTCTGATGTCACTCGCTGACGCGTTTCGTCATTATGACTTTATCAAAGGATGTGTACGTCAGACATGCGGGTTGGCCTTTTATAGCTTACTTATGCCCTCAATGGGACGTCTATCGGCCAACTTACAAAAGGGACAATGTAACATATCATAATGTGCACTGTAACACATACTACTTTCTAATCTCATTAGGAATCGACAATTTACTACACATGATCTTACATAAATTCCATATTCCTACAATCACATTCGATTACTATACGTTTTATTTCTACTATCAAATATTAACCACTTCCCATCCGGCCCATGTACATAAACGGCCAGGCATGAGCAGTGCAGGGGCGGGTGGCCATTTATAAACGCCCTCCCGCTTCCCTGTCTGTGCGTGCTCCCTGGAAGCATGCGGTACCGCAATCCAGTGCCTGCTGTGTCTGGAACACCGATCGCTGTACGGGACCTCTGTGTGAGGCCAATCAGTGATCACATGAATAGTAGTAAGCAAGATGTCACTTTGGACATCATTGCTTACTACTAGTGAAATCTGTGAATGATCACAGAGGTCACATGGTACAAGGCTATTCACAACAGCCTTGTACCATGTGACAAGCTGTGACCAATCACAGCTTGCACAGTATTTCTCAATGGCTGCAAGAAATGATTGCTTTTACAGCCTTTTTGGGTGTAAAAGCAATTAGTGTAAAAAAAAATCTTCATTACCCCCCACAAGTAGTACAGTGTCACAATGGTGACACTGTACTGCTAGGGTGACAGTATGTTTTAAAAAAACATAAATAATAATATAAAAACATTTTTTTCAAAAATTATAATTTTTGGTTATAAACTAATTTGTGTTATTTTTTTTTTCGCTAAAAAGATAGCTGAATACATTTATGAAGAAATATTGTTTGCAAAATGTTATAAGAAAAACACAATTTTTTCAAAATGTTTGGACTTTTTCATTTATATAGCAAAAATATAAAAACCCCGGTGGTGAATTAATACCACCAAAATAAAGTTTTATCTGTCTCATAAAAATGCTAAAAAATTCATATGGGTACAGTGTTGCATGACCGTGCAATTGTCATTCAAAGTGTGATAGCGCTGAAAGCTGAAAATTGGCCTGGGCAGGAAGGGGGTAAAAGTGCCTGGACAGGAAGTAGTTAACCCCCTCATGATGAAAGGTAAAACAACACCTGAACACAAATTTGCAATACCCTTCATATCAGATGATCTATACAATTATCAGGAGGGACACAGCTCTATACCTTGAACTCATAAATACCAAAGGGAAGGAAATTAAGTAAAATGTTTACATATGGACAAGCCTATGAATTCTATATAGATACTATGTGAGCCTGGGGGGGGGGGGATATGAAAACTTAATTTCTTCTCTAATTAATAATTATGTCCAATCCCATCCCTATTAATATATCAAAGAGGCCTATTTACTCTCATAAGTCAACTAATATTCTTCTTATTCATATCATGCCAAATATAGCCTTTTCCAAAAATTACCCTAATTTACAGATTGGAAATGAAACAGTTAAGATGTAGTTCCACATTCAACCCTTTGGGTTTCATGGTATCGAATTCATAAATCCAAAATGTCTCGTTTTTTAAAATTTTTCTCATTCTGATACTTTCCCTCCAATGTTCATCCACCATATCTATGCCACAAAATTTTAATAAGGATGGATTGCAGTTATAAGCCTCTCTAAAGTGTCTAGATAGACTGATCTTTTTTGCCATCATTTTGGCAACATGTCCCTCAACCTGACCTGTAACTGTCTTGTCGTTTGACCTACATACTGGAATTTGCAAGGGCACTCTAGTAAATACGTCACAAAAGATGTAGTACATGTGATCAATTTCTTAATAGGGTATTCCTTTGCTGTAGCCTGGGATGTAAAATGTTAAATTTTTCTTGTTTTTATTCCGGTGGCAGAGAAATTGTTCTAAACTAGAAGACTATATAACACAATCAGAAATGATTAAAGCATGATTTATTGAGAAAGGTTATGATCCAGACAAACTAGAAAAAGCACGATTTGAAATGAGTAAAAGATATTTGGGGGGAAAAAGAGAAAAAAGTAAATCAAAGAATAAGATTAACACAGAAAAAAATTTGGAATATGCATTTATTTTAGATTTTAATCGTCAATATAAAGACATGGAAGCTATCATCAGGAAATATTGGCTTATCATTAGGAGAGATAAAATATTGGGACCTTTGGTTCCCAATAAACCACATTTTATCTATAGGAAGTCATCTAATCTATACTAAATTAGTTAAAAGTGTTACTTCACCACCTAAGAAAAATAAAAAAATGTTCGATTTGAAAGGTTTTTTTCCTTATAAAAATGTAGCATGTGTAAAGCTACCGGAATAAAAACAAGAAAATATAAATAAGTAAATATAAAGAAAATATAAAAATAATGCACTATATGCGGTGTTCGTATATATTTTTTGCATGGGGAGAGAATATTATTTTTAAAGAAGTGGAAGAGGAGGTCACACGTTTATAGATTCACGTATGAATTGGAATACTTGATATGTTTAGTTATGTGGTGAGCATTTAGGGAGAGTGGAAGACAATCTAGTAGCATAAACAATCCCATAGGACTGTGAAAGGGGACTAATTATTTTATGTTGGACTTGTACACTGGATTCTAATATATACATTTAATTTCATTGTGGCCCGATCGGTTACTTCACTTCACTTACTAGAGCCAGTCAAGGAAAGCAACCATCAAGATGTTACTCTGTGAATAATTGGAGATACAGTCTCCTATTTCATATTCTTTTACAGCTATAACTCCCACACAGTTCACAGTACCCTCCCCCCCACTATACACTCACTGGCCACTTTATTGGGTACACACGGTCAATTGCTTGGTAACAAAAATTTCGGATCAGTCAATCACATGGCAGCAATTTAAGCATTTAGGCATCTAGACGTAGTGAAGATGACTTGCTGAAATTCAAACTGAGCATCAGAATGGGAAAGAAAGGGGATTTAGGTGACTTTGAAAGTGGCATGGTTGTTGGTGCCAGACGGGCTGGTCTGAGTATTTCAAAATATCCAGTGAGTGGCAGTTGTGTGGACGAAAATGCCTTGTTGATGTCAGAGGTGAATGGGCAGACTGGTTTGAGATGACAGAAAGGCAACTCAAATAACTACTCGTTACAACCAAGGTATGCAGAACACCATCTCTGAGTGCACAACATGTCGAACGTTGAAGCAGATGGGCTACAGCAGCAGAAGACCACACCGGGTGCCACGCCGCTCAGCTAAGAACAAAAAACAGAGGCTACAATTTGCACAGGCTCCCCAAAATTGGACAATAGAAGATTAGAAAAATGTTGTCTGGTCTGATAAGTCTCGATTTTAGATGGTAGGGTCAGAATTTGGCATAAACAACATGAAAGCATAGATACATCCTGCCTTGTATAAACAGTTCAGGCTGGTGCTGGTGTAATGGTGAGGGGGATATTTTCTTAGCACACTTTAGGCCCTTAGTACCAATTGAGCATTGTTTAAAAGCCACAGGCCTACCTGAGTATTGTTGCTATGTCCATTCCTTTATGACTATAGTATACCCATCTACTGTTGCGTACTTCCAGCAGGGTAATGCACCAAGTCACAAAGCTCTAGTCATCTCAAACTGGTTTCTTGAACATGACAATGAGTTCACTGTACTCCAATGGCCTCCACAGCCACCAGATCTCAATCCAATACAACACTTTTGAGAGATTCACATCATTGATGTGCAACCAACAATGTCAATATGGACCAAAATCTCTGAGGAATGTTTCCAACACCTTGTTGAATCTATGCCATAATGAATTAAGGCAGTTCTGAAGGCAAAAGGGGGTCCACCTGGGTAAAAGTAAGTTGTACCTAATAAATTGGCCGGTAAGTGTACTTTCTGCTTTTCTTTCAAGAAGGATGGAGCTATCTTTGCTTGGGCATTACACAGGGTCTGCATCTAGGTCCAGGACTAAGATGCTGGGTCATAGATGACACAGTCATGTACATTCTAGTGCCCGTGTTACTCTTGGATGTGTTAACGAATGTCTGATACTACTCCCTCATGCAGCTTCTCACCTTGTGAGTTTAAAAAGTTACATTGTTGTAGTGTGTTTGCTTACGAAGAAGAAACTAAGGAAATTCTTTCTTCTCTCCGCAGCACACTAATGTCATCCTCTTAGCCTAGACAAAGTTGCTGGACTGGAGCACAAAGACTTCTTTGTAAATAGTACAGCTTTCTTAAAAAAAAAAATCATACCATTGACTCTATATCGTGACATGTTAACATTTTATTCATGATGTTTGGAAATGTACTGAAAGGCCTACTTTAGGTTTGTAAGGAATATATAATGTTTTGTGTATTTATCTTTAAATGGTATGTTTGGGACAAAAAATGTAATCGTGTCAGTAAAGCAATATTTATTAGCTAGTAACACACTAACACTTACACCTAATGTTTTTCTAGCGGTAATTTACAGGGATTGATTTAAGTGTGTGGAATTTTGTCAACAGACTTTCACTTAAATGCTTTACTGTATATTTAACCTCCTTAGTGGTATTCCCGAGTGTAGCTCGGGGTAAAATTTCAGTACCAAGAGCGGTAACCCTGAGCTACACTTGGGCTTACCATGCGGCGTTGCTCAGGGAGTCCCTGCAGCACTTACCTTGTCCTTCGCTCCCACGATGTGTTCCCTGCAGCGTCCCCGGCCATCTCCTCTGGCCGATGCCGGCATCCAGCTTCCGTGTTACGGTCCCTGTGACGTCGGGACGTACGGGCGCCGGAAACGGCGGCAAATTTGAAATTTTTAAAAAATTTAATTTTTTAAAAAATGATTATTACATAGTAAAACATTGCTGTTTCAATGCATTTCACATACATTTTGTCCCTACTGCTTTGTCCTGTGCCCTGCCTGCATTTTGACTGTTCTTTCTGCCTGGAAACTTAGAAAAGTCCATGGCGTCCAAAAAGCGCCCCTTTACATCAAAAGCAGTTTTAGACCAGCTAGAAAACAGCGATAGTAAATCAGAACCACTTGCAGAATTGAGTGATAATGATTTGTGGGGAAATTCGTCATCAGACACTGAAAACGATTTTGCGACTTTGCTCAGCGATGTGGGAATTTGCCTCTGTATTTCAAATTTCAGTGTTTTTGGTTTGATTATATTATTGAATTAAATTTATTATGTTATTATTTTTTATGATTATTTATTAAATTATAATTTATGATTTCGGGTTTCAAATTTTATCCTACCCGGGATGTTTACTAGACTCTTGTTCGTACAGATTTCAGTGAGTTATTCCTAAAAATTACAGCCTACAATAAAAAACTACATATTTCCATGCAAAAAAATGGTACCGCTTTCAGCACAAAAAATCAAAAATAATCATTCCGCCGACGAGGTTAAACACACCTTCTGTTTGGCTGTGGGTCACTTGATTTTTTGGAGTACGAGATATATTGGGGATGAGATTTAACAGGGTATGCTTTAACAATTCACCTTCTGTAACCAGTCTCTTCTTGAGACCTCTATACTGTTTGGCCAGGAACTGCCTTTTTTATGAAAGGAAAATCCTAACAATCAGTAAACCTGCCAAAACCCAAAAAGATGTATCATATCAGTGTAATACATTCTCTTCTGTTAGCCCATTAAGTTGCTGATCAGGGGACAATGATGGTAAGGGGTTGCCTTCCTTTAGGTGAGGTGGGAAGGGACCTACTTTGTGTTCTGCAGGAAGGAATTCAACTGGTCAGAGGACAAAAGGACCTTGTTACCAGTTCACTGAGTGGATTGGTTAGTCAAGCAGAGTCCAGATTTTATAAAGTTGATTAGCTCAGCACTGTGAAATCGTTGTTGGATGCAATAGCTTCGTGCATACACTTGTTCTTTGCATGTGCTATATGAAGTATACAACACAAAGAAAAGGCTCTGTCTATATGTTTATTGGCTGTGAAAATGCTAAACATTTTTTTTTATCAAAAGACCCCAAACTGTATATAAATGAAAATAAATTTTTTATATTTTTATTTTTGCTTTGCACTATTTGCACATTGGACTTTATGAATTTATTTTTAATGAGATATTTATAATTTTTGTTTTGCACATTTACACAGTAAACCATATGAATTTATTTATATATTTTAATGAGATATTTATATTGTAAAATTATCATTATTGGATTTAATCACACACTTCGTATTTTTATGTTTTACTAAACACTGTGGTAATATAATTAGATTAATTCAGGTAATGCAGTCGTTAAGTTGATATTGACACAGTATATATTAATTAATGGTACATTTTTTAAAATATATAGTATCGGCACGGTAATATTAGAGCGCGGTTAATTATTTATTATTTTTACGTAGCTCACATCTTATGAGGGTGAGGAAAAAAATTCCAGCGATCTAATATACTGATCTTTAACTCCAGTGGCTCACAAGTTCATTTTAATAATACTTGTATATAAATGGTTTATTTTTTCAGGCTGCCTCACTGACTTTATGTTTGTTATTGAAAATCATTTGCTTTTCCTCTAATCAGGTGTGCTTGGCTATCCAAATTCCAGGACAATAGTCAGTGGCTACAGATTGACCTGAAGGAAATAAAAGTTATCTCTGGGATTTTGACACAAGGAAGATGTGATACAGATGAATGGATGACTAAGTACAGTGTACAGTACAGAGTGGATGATTCTTTGAACTGGGTTTACTACAAGGACCAAACTGGAAACAATCGGGTAGGTTCTCATTATTTTAGGCAATGGTAAAATGTAATCTGTAAATGATTATTTATAATGGGTATCAATTAAATAAAGTATGAAGGCATGGATAGAATGATTTCATTTACACAGAGCTATGCCAGTGAGGCTTTTCAGGCTGGAGTTTACTTCCTATTCTCGTACAGCCTCAGGAACACTTTCTGTATTAATCTGCAAACATGGAGGTTGCCTTACTTAGCTCTCTTTCTGAAAATGCTTAGTTGCCCTACTTGTGCTAATCAAGTGGCTCCAGTACCTTCTGGTATGGTCATACGTTCCAGGAGGGCTGACAACACTGATTGAGATTTCAGTGCAGCAGAGTCAGCAGTGCCAACTCATTAAAATAATTTAGGAGCTTACTGGATCTGTGGTTGGATCAACGAGCATGATTCTGTACCTGCAGTGTTTTTAAATAAAAAATCAAGGGAAAAGTGCATGTATTGCAGAGATGTTGCTTCACGATTTATGTATATGAAATATAGTCACAAAGACATGAAAACTATTATTGTTCGATCCCCTTCCATTTGAATGTGTGCGTTTTGTGTATGTTTTCATTGGTTATGTCTGCTATTACCCATATGGAAGAAAAATATATTTTGAATATATCTTAAAAATATTCTTCCCAAATATATTGCCATATATTTGAAATACTACAATTTTGGCCATAATCAATATGTTTCAATAAATAAATTATATATATATATATATATATACACACACACATACACACTGCATGTTGAAATGCATTTTTATTACAAAATATATGAAAACAATT
This sequence comes from Staurois parvus, assembly GCF_062004578.1. Lineage (NCBI taxonomy): Eukaryota > Metazoa > Chordata > Amphibia > Anura > Ranidae > Staurois > Staurois parvus. Next base: position 5,006,940 of record NW_028318123.1, on the reverse strand, counting down.
TTAAAAATAAATTTCAAATATACTGTATGTCTTGAAAAATACAACTCTACATTTTTGGAATGCATTTCCAAATATATGTAAATAATATGTTAAAATTACTTTTTTATATGTTAAAATTTCAAATATACCGTATGTCTTTAAAAATACAACTCTACATTTTTGGAATGCATTTACAAATATATGTAAATAATATGTTAAAATTACTTTTTTATATGTTAACATTTTTTTAATATATTTTTTTTAATATATTCTTCAGATTTTTACCATATAAAAAAAGTCACTTTAACATATATTTTTAGATCTATTTGTAAATGCAGTCCAAAAATGTAGATTTGTATTATTAAAGACATACAGTATGTTTGAAATGTATTTTTAAAAATATTTTTCATATATTTTGTAATAAAATCGCATTTCAACATGCAGTATATTATATATATATATATATATATTGAAATATATTGAATATGGCCAAACTTGTAGTATTTCAAATATATGACAATATATTTGGGAAGAATATTTTTAAAATATATTTCAAATATATTTTACTTCCATGTGGGTATGTAACCTTTCCTTCACATTTTTCACCAGGTGTTTTATGGGAACTCAGATCGTTCATCTACTGTACAGAACTTCCTGCGACCTCCAGTGATTGCACGATACATCAGGATTATCCCACTAGGCTGGCATGTTCGCATTGCTGTAAGGATTGAGTTATTGGAATGTATGAGCAAATGTGCTTGAAATAAAAGCTAAACCAGTTAAGGATAAAAATGTGTAACATGAAACATAAGATTAAAGCCTCTTCTTTATGTCTTATCGCATAAATACATTGAACATGCTAACAATATTCACTTGCCGACCGTGCACTGTAGTTTTACTACTACAGTACAGGCCGGCTCTGGAGAATCACGTATATATAAATGATTGTTTATTTCCAGGTAGGGGACGTGTGTGCCCACCCACCCGCCCACCCACTTGTCTCTACTCTCACTGGCTCCCTTAGATGTCGATCAACAGGTTCCTGCCAATGATTCATGGCTGGAACCTGCCAATAGGCGGAATGAATGACAAGAGAGAGATCTGTGTTGCTAAACAGCACAGATCTCTCTACTGACAGCAGGGATGTGCTTTTTTTGTCTCCCTGCAAAGCAGGGAATAAAAACCATCACATCCTCTAATAAAAACAGCACACAGTTAACAGAGTAACACTTGCTAGGCACACAGTTAACCCTTTGATTTCCCCAAATGTTAACCCCTTCCTACCCAGTGTCATTAGTACAGTGACAGTGCATATTATTAACAGCATACCATCATTTGTAGATGCTATAAAGTTTGCGCAAACCAATCAATATACACTTATTGGTATTTTTTTCACTAAAGACATGTAGCAGAATACATTTTGGCCCAAATTTATTAAGAAATTTGATTTTTAAAATTTATATGGATATGTTTTATAGCAAAAAGTAAAATTTTTTTTTCCCTTCAAAATTTTCTGTATTTTTCGCCAAAAAAATAAAAAAAACAGTGATGATCAAATACCACCAAAGAAAGCTCTATTTGTGTGAAAAATTATATAAATTTAATTTGTGTACAGTGGTGTATGACCACGCAATTGGCAGTTAAAGTAACGTAGAGCCGTATAGCAAAAAATGGCCTGGCCATGCAGGGGGTAAAATCTTTTGGAGGTCAAGCGATTAAACCCCAAAACTTCATGTGATATACCAAATCATTGTAGGCTGTGGATCACCAACCTATAGATTTTTTTTTTTAAGTTTTGACAAATGATCACATTTTACATGGTGACACAGGCATGTTAAGAAGAAAACATGCTGGCCATTTTTTTACACTTAGCTTTGAAAGTGTACATATTTACTAACTGATCTTTTAATAAAAATATATATTTTACAAAAATTGAATATTTGACTTTACAAAAATTGACACTTTGACTAAAGACTATTTCATGCATGCATTTTATGTGACAGTTTTGGATCTAATAACTTAGCAGGCAGTATAATGAATGCTTAGTGATTTGTATTTCCATGCTAGGTCCAAACAACAAGGCACTGTTTGTATATATTCATCTAGACTTGACTGCTAGCCTAGAGAAGAAAAGATGTGTTCATCCTGTGTGTTATTCTACAGTGTGTGTAATCTCACTGGGTCCATATTAGAAAAATAAAGAAAAATGCTACATATTTATGAGTGTCTCAGCTCTTTAATAACAGCAGTTTTCATATGAGATTATAGAAAATCGTTGCTTTTGCTTGGCATTAGCCACTTGTAATACAGGCGTACCTCCTTTTATGAATTTAATATGTTCTCTGTGTTTCAGTTTACGAATTTTTCGCAATACAAAATGTCCCGGTTCCTCATAGGAATGCTTTAAAAAGCAATTAATCCATTCCGGAGGTCAGAGAAAAGTAAAAAAAAAGTCTTTTATCTGTTCAAAACTCTTTATAAAGTGCACTTTAAAGGCATAAATACTGTACAGGGACATGATTAAAAATTTCCAGAATGGCTCCTAAACTCGATGCAAAAACTGATCCAACACCTCCACACTTGACTCCACGTGCTACCCACTGACTCCAGCATGCACGGGGCCGGCGCTATAAACCTCCAAGGTGCAATGCATTCTGGGGAAACTTGCTTTGTATTGCGAAAAAAATTTGTAAATGCATTGAAAACCAAATAATCCGTTCCGGAAGTCAGAAAAAAGTAAAACAAGTCTTATCTGTTCAAAACGCTTTATAAAGTGCATTTTAAAGGCACGGGGCTGGTGCTATAAACCTCCCAGGCAGTGCATCCTGGGGAAACTTGCTTCGTATTGCGAAAAACATTTGTAAACCGAGGCATTATTTTCATTGGATTTTCATAGGTAAACCGAAAATTACGTTAATCGAGGTGTTCATAAAACGAGGTACGCCTGTATTCTGTACTTACCTGAACACAAATACATAAAAAATGTTCTAGACATAGATTAAGAAATTATAAATAAATATATATTTCTTTGAAAGCTTGGATCATAATGCATTACAATATTTCTTAGTAAATTGTATTTCCAAAAGAATTGGGTTGAAGCATTTTTAGAATTATCATAAGTTGAAGAATTTACATTAAATTCAAATTATAGCCATGTTTGTTCGTACAGTATATCCAAAGGCAAAACTGTGCCCCTGTTCAGGAGATTCACTCTCTCTATTTGTCTTGTTTACATTTATCACCAAAAGTGAATGTAAAAGAAAAACCTGAATTTGTGGTTATCCCCAGAACAGTAATAGGAAATCGTCCAATGGGGACACTGGTTCCAATGGCTCTGGAGACAACCAGGAATTCCCTCACTTTAGAGGGATTTCCTCTCCCTTCCTGTTTTGGCTATGGGACAGGAAGTGAAGGAAAATCTCTCCAATGGGAAACAGATGGCAAAAATAAAACTGACAGAGGTAATATCCCTCCCTAACTCTATCCAGCATAAGAAAAATAGTTTTGCCTTTAATTCTGCTTTAGGATTATGTATTGAGCTTTTGTAATTTAATCACAGATCAAGGCTTAGCTTTCCTACAGTGTATACAGATACTCCTCACTTAACAACCTACCTGTTTAGCGTCCACTAAGATTTGGGACCTGTTCTGCGATGGATACAGTTCCTCGCTTAGCGACCAACTCTTAGACTTATGACCTGTTGTCTGATGGTACGTGCATACAGTTCCTCGCTTAATGACCGTCTCTCAGACTTACGACCAGCTAAGTTCCTCGCTTAGCGACCAACTCTTAGACTTATGAACTGCTATCTGATATGTGCATACAGTTCTTCACTTAATGACCGTCTCTCAGACTAACGACCAGCTCAGTTCCTCGCTTAGCGACCAACTCTTAGACTTATGACCAGGGGCAGACTGACAACTCATGGGGCCCCCGGGCAATAGGGGATCATGGGGCCCCAGTGTCCTTGCCCAAACGCAAAAAAGCCTATGAAAAAGGTACCAGAGGCATCTCATGGGGCCCCCTGCTGACCCCGGGCCCTTGGGCAGAGCCCAAGTTTCCAAATGGTCAGTCCGCCCCTGCTTATGACCTGCTGTCTGATGATACGTGGATACAGTTCCTCGCTTAATGACCGTCTCTCAGACTTACAACCAGCTCAGTTCCTCGCTTAGCGACAAACTCACTGACTTACGACTTGCTGTCTGATGGTACGTGCATACAGTTCCTTGCTTAATGACCATTTCTCAGACTTATGACCAGCTCAGTTCCCCGCTTAGCGACCAACTCTTAGACTTACGACCTGCTGTCTGATGGTACGTGCATACAGTTCCTCGCTTAATGACCATCTCTCAGACTTACGACCAGCTCAATTTCTCGCTTAGCGACCAACTCTCTGACTTATGACCTGTTGTCTGATGGTACGTGCATAGTTTCTTGCTTAACGACCGTCTCTCAGACTTAGGACCAGCTCAGTTCCTTGCTTAATGACCATCTCTCAGATTTATGTCCAGCTCTCTGATGGTATGTTTACTGTATACAGTCCCTCACTTACTGACCAATTCACTTAACGACCAATTAGTTGGAACGGAATTCAGTTGTTAAGAGAGGAGTATCTGCATGAGTTATGATTGTATGTACTATGCACTGAACATATACAGTAGAGGCATTGGTAAAGGCAATCAGGCCTGAGATAAATGTCTAAACTAACGTTGTCTTCTTATACAAATGCTAGTTGTTTGGAAATCATGCTGAGCTGGCTTCAATATGTTCAGAGATTAGGAACATGTATGCAAAAAGTGAAGTCAGAACCTTTGTCCTGCCACAGTTCCGGATCAGTGACTCAGAAAGTATTGAAGCTACAGGAATGACATAAGAATGCAAGTAATGTTAGTCTATGGTTGCCTATCATGGCAAGCTTGGGAGACATAACAAATTGAGCAACACATGATCCCAGGGTCAGGGTGAGTATATTAAATAATGGACATTTTTCACCTCCATGTGCTTGACCCAGAGATAGCATACTTCTGCCCCCCTCTCCATTCTTTGTTACTGTTAGCCTGAATTAGCCATCACAGAGGTCTATTGATCAGTTGCAGAATACAGTGTGTTTTTGCTTTAAATCCTTTAGGATAAACAACTTAGGATCTGCTAAGTAAGCGTTTCTTTTTTATCATCAAAATCACTTTTGGATTATTTAAAATAAAAATGTGTAGAATGTGTACAGTCAACTAATATCTGTGTTCTAGTGGGATAATAATCTAGTCATTGCTAAGATTTATAGCAACCTGGAAATGAGAATAAAATGGGAATAACTGAGGTTGAGTTAAAGTCTATGTTTAGGTATTATTTTTTTTTAATTAAGCACTAGGGATGGTGCATACATTTACTGAGAAGTGTCGCTTTGCTGGTGCCAGCTGTCTTTACTGAAACTCAGATTCAATCCTCTGACCACCCCCATCCCTGCAGCTGCAATCTTTCAATGTTGCGGGGATTATTACAAGTGCTGGATGAATGGAGGAGGTGGACCTATCATTCATGTACCTGTCCTCTATTCACAGATCACTTTTCATTCATGGAAACTTTAGTACAATTTCTATGAATAGAGGTGGGGAGCGGGTGGAAAGGACAGGCATAGCCAGCATAGGAAGCCCAAAGAAGCAATTCTTGTAGCAAAATTATTTAAGCATATACTTTATTATTATACTGAGGCTGGATGGTCAGGTTATGGGTTGTGCTATTATAGTATAGACCAGCTTTAAATGGGTAGAACTCATGCAGTTTTAGTATATATTTGTATGGTGCAAATGTATAGCTTATTGAGGTCCAAGAGGGCAGATCATTCCGATTTTTTAATTGGAATTAAAGTATCTCATAACCTTGGCATTCACTGTTTATAGGTAGCTCAATTATTGTGATGCATCAAAAAAGTGTTTCTTTGTTTGGATGACAATTACATAAGTGCATATACAATGAACATCAATTATTATTCATATTTTCCATTCTTTTTACAGCTTATGTTTATAATCTAATATATACAGTTGTGTATGTAGGTGCCTAGCCATATCAGGAAGTGTTTGCGCAAGGACCTTCATGGCATCACAACTATTGGAAATTTATGAAGACTGAAAACCACATTTGAGAGCACATTATTATGTTACCACTTACAGTTGTGTTCAAAATAATAGCAGTCAGACATCACTAACCTGATCAATCACTGTTTTTGGTAAAAATTATATTTCTACATGGCAAATAATTTACTTGCAGGTGTAGTAGAGTAATAGAAATCCAACAGACCCAACAGTCATGACATGCATGCTGCTGATTCTGGGTAATTGAATCACTAATTGAAAGGAGCATGTTCAAAACAATAGCAGTGTGGAGTTCTATTAGTGAGGTCATTCATTCTTTGAAAAACAGGTGGCAATTATTGCCCTTATTTAAGGAAGGAAGGCAGCAAATGTTGTACATGCTGGTTACAGTGCATTTCTCTCTGAAATTCTGAGGAAAATAGGTTGTTCCAGAAATTGTTCAGAAGAACAGCGTACCTTGATTAAAAAGTTGATTGGAGAGGGGAAAACATATAAAGAAGTGCAGAAAATGATAGGCTGCTCAGCTAAAATGATTGCAAATGCTTTAAAATGGCAACCAAAACCTGAAAGACGTGGAAGAAAGCGAAAAACTACCATTCGAATGGATAGAATAGCCAAAATGGCAAGGACTCAGCCAACAATCAGCTCCAGGAAGATCAAAGAAGGTCCAAAGTTACCTGTGAGTACTGTTACAGTTAGAAGACACCTATGTGAAGCCAAGCTATCTGCAAGAAGCCCCTGCAAAGTCCCACTGCTGAAAAAAAGACGTGCTGAAGAGGTTACAATTTGCTAAAGAGCACATTGACTGGCCTAAAGAGAAATGGCGCAACATTTTGTGGACTGATGAAAGTAAGATTGTTCTTTTTGGATCTAGTGGCCGGAGACAGTTTGTCAGACGACCCCCAAACACTGAATTCAAGCCACAGGACACTGTGAAGACAGTGAAGCATGGTTGCGCAAGCATCATGCTATGGGGATGTTTCTCATACTACGGTGTTGGGCCTATTTATCGCATACCAGGGATCATGGATCAGTTTGAATACATCAGAATACTTGAAGAGGTCATGCTGCCTTATGCTGAAGAGGAAATGCCCTTGAAATGGGTGTTCCAACAAGACGACGACCCCAAACACACCAGTAAACGTGAAACATCTTGGTTCCAGACCAACAAGATTGACGTTATGGAGTGGCCAGCCCAATCCCCGGATCTTAATCCAATAGAAAACTTGTGGGGTGACATCAAAAATACAGTTTCTGAGGCAAAACCAAGAATTAGAGAAGAACTGTGGAATGTAGTCCAATCATCCTGGGCTGGAATACCTGTTCACAGGTGCAAGAAGTTGGTTGACTCCGTGCAACACAGATGTACAGCAGTTCTCAGAAATAGTAGTTATAAAACGAAATATTAAATAAGTGATTTAAAGGAAAGCAAAATCTTCAAACATTTTTCAGTTTATATAGTGAATGTTTGAGTTTGTAAAGAAGACTACAAACACTGCTATTTTGTTGAACAATATTCACTTATATATAGTCTAATATTCACTTTTCTTCAATTTGTTTAGAGAAACAACACACATTTGATATATTTTTCTTGTTTTGATTTGGAATAGAATGTGTAATGTTCCCAAAGCATTTGTGTGTATTTGAAATAAAAGCTATTAAAAGGATTTTGAGCTTTATTCACTTTTTTCAACATACTGCTATTATTTTTAACACAACTGTATATCACTTTTTTATTTGCTGAAATTTTTTAAAGCTATTCTGTAGGTTGCCCCAAATACATACAGTATCTTACAGAAGTGAAAATGCTTGGGCCCATTTAGCCATTTTCCCTCCCCAGTGTCATGTGACTCGTTAGTGTTACAAGGTCTCAAGTGTGAATGAGGAGCAGGTGTGTTAAATTTGGTGTTATCACTCTCACTCTCTCATACTGGTCACTGGACTTTCAACATGGCACCTCATGGCAAAGAACTCTGTGAGGATCTGAAAAAAGGAATTGTTGCTCTACATAAAGATGGCCTAGGTTATAAGAAGATTGCCAAGAAAATGAGCTGCAGCATGGAGACCAAGACCATACAGCGGTTTAACAGGACAGGTTCCACTCAGAACAGGCCTCGACATGATCGACCAAAGAAATTGAGTGCACGTGCTCAGCGCCATATCCAGAGGTTTTCTTTGGGAAATAGACGTATGAGTGCTGCCAGCATTGCTGCAAATGTTGAAGGGGTGGGGTGTCAGCCTGTCAGTGCCCAGACAATACGCCGCACACTGCAGCAAATTGGTATGCATGGCTGTCATCCTAGAAGGAAGCCTCTTCTAAAGATGATGCACAAGAAAGCCCGCAAACTGTTTGCTGAAGACAAGCAGACTAAGGACATGGATGACTGGAACCATGTCCTGTGGTCTGATGAGACCAAGATAAACTTATTTGGTTCAGATGGTTTGAAGCGTGTGTGGCGGCAACCAGGTGAGGAGTACAAAGACAAGTGTGTCTTGCCTACAGTCAAGCATGGTGGTGGGAGTGTCATGGTCTGGGGCTGCATGAGTGCTGCCGCCACTGGGGAGTTACAGTTCATTGAGGGAACCATGAATGCCAACATGTACTGTGACATAGTGAAGTAGAGCATGATCCCCTCCCTTCGGAGACTGGGCCACAGGGCAGTATTCCAACATAACGATCCCAAACACACCTCCAAGATGACCACTGCCATGCTAAAGAAGCTGAGGGTAAAGGTGATGGACTGGCCAAGCATGTCTCCAGACCTAAACACTATTGAGCATCTGTGCGGCATCCTCAAACGGAAGGTGGAGAGTAAGGTCTCTAACATCCACCAGCTATGTGATGTTGTCATGGAGGAGTGGAAGAGGACTCCAGTGGCAACCTGTGAAGCTCTGGTGAACTCCATGCATAAGAGGGTTAAGGCAGTGCTGGAAAATAATGGTGGCCACACAAAATTGTGACACTTTGGGTCCAATTTGGACATTTTCACTTAGGGGTGTACTCACTTTTGTTGCCAGCGGTATAGACATTAATGGCTGTGTGTTGAGTTATTTTGAGGGGACAGCAAATTTACACTGTTACACAAGCTGTACACTCACTACTTTTACATTGTAGCAAAAGGTCATTTCTTCAGTGTTGTCACATGAAAAGATAGAATAAAATATTTACAAAATGTGAGGGGTAATATCACTTCTGTGAGATACTGTATGTATCCTCCCAGCTGCTTTTAACTAATCGCCAGAAAAAAAAATCCTATCCATCCAACCTTTTTTATCAACTGTATCTGTAGTCACCATGGTACTTTTTGATACTGAATATTATAAAGAAGTAAAGCATTAAACTGAAAAACTGTAAACATTCTTTTTAAGCTTTTCAAAGTCAAATTCTGTATACAAGCTGTGGAATATTTTGAAATACCAGACTGTATATTTTTTTAAAATATATGCATGCAGCAAAGAAAACATGGTTCTTAAGAAATTATTATTGAATTGGGTATACAGTATGGGGACATTTTATAAATAATTATCATTTGCATATTAAATAAAGAAATGCCAGAAAAGACATGTTTAATGTTGTATAACTTTCCTGTAGAAAATAAGTCTAGTGTTTGTCATGCTCCACATCTTGGCAGAATAACATTTGGCTTACAAAGCAGAATATATATTTAGGAAAAACACATTTGAAATCTTAATATTCTGCAGTACATTTGTACCCTGAGGGATTTTCTGGCCGTAGTTAAGATAATTAATCAGGCCTTGAAACAAGAAGTTAGTATTAGATAAAAACAAAATTGTTCAGGCTTTAATAACCTTTGCACAAATGAGAACATATTACTGCTTATTAGTTATGATTGGCAGCTAGTAATTAATGGTGTTGGTTTGCTTTTCTTTTTTTTTTTACTGATAGCATATTTGGCAACCCAAAAAAGTTGAAGCTGAACTCCATGTAGATATTAAAGATACAAATTCATGCAGCTCTGTACGTATCCATTAATACATCATGAAATTTATTTTTCAAAATGCAAGCTTTGCAAGTACTTGAATTTGACTTGGTATCAGCCTCTTGCAATACCTGTACTGTACTCAGACTGGGAGAGAGAGAAGTATAAGTCCTCATACACACTGGACGTTTTACAGCTGCCGTTTTTGCCTTTTGATGTTTTTTTCTACAGCCAGTAAACCCCCCAGCATGTTATCCTATGTGTCTATGCACACAGACTGTAATTAACATTTTTTAGCAGGGACGTTTTTGGCTGGAAAAAAACCCCAGAACTAGTGGGTTTCTAGAGGGGTTCTTTAGCTGTAAAAAATGATCTAAAATGTGGGAAACGAGCTTTTTTGGACTTTTTTTACATAAAAAAATTGTTATGGTAAAAAAAAAGTTAAAAAATGCAAACGCGAAAAAACAGCGCTAAACGCGAATACAAAAACGCTAAAAATCTTTTTAACGTGACTTTACACAGCTAACGTTACCAGCGTTATTAAAATGCCCAGTGTGTATGGATCCTTACAAGAAAGTGGAATTGTAATGTTCTAACAAAGAGAGATGAGCCCATCAGCAATCTGTTTCTCCTTTCCCTCACCAGCCACTAGTTGGAGACTGGGAGGAGACATGTATGTGTTCGTGTCTTCTGCTCCAACAGGGTTATACTGGGTAGCAGAGCTGTGTAAATCACAGGACTATGCATTTAATATTTGTATTTGCCTGTTTTCTAAGAGTTCAGTTTTAAGTACCCATTTTCATTGTAAATTGATATAATACAAATCAAAAAGAAAATAAGATTTATTTTTTTATAATGATTGGAATATTATGTAAATTTATGTGCACCGGTTTTCATTCCTTAGCCACAGCAGCAAACCTTTACCATGCAAGCTTTCCTCCATGTCTTGAAAACTAGATGCGAGGAATAAAGAATATGTAAACCCAACATTTCATATGCCTGTTGTACCATGTATGAAAAAGTATACTGTTCTTTGTATTGCTTCCTTTGTTTGAAATCCCTGGTGTTCCTGCCAGTCCCTCCACTCCCCTAACAAAATCTGACCACACTATGCATGAGAGAAAAGCGTGGTCAGTTTTCTAGCTGTGCTGGGAGCTAATCTAATGATCAGACCTGTGCTGACACCCCCCCCCTGCAAAGCCATTCACTGGGAAGATCAATGTGCTGATGCTTCTCCTTCCCCAGCATTCTGAGGTCCTTATGCAACTGGGAACAAAGAGAATGTGATCACTTACAAAATAGGAAAAAAAAAGTATTTATAATGGTTTTATTATAATTTTTTGCCTTTCATTTCTATTTTAAACTGAATGAGTTGTTTTACATGGTGAGGTTTCACTTATATTTTAAATACAGCTCCTGTTGTAATTTCGGGCCACTCCAGAAGTAAGCCCTGCAGATCTTACGGACCCCAGTGCTGTGGCTCTGCACCCCATTTCCTCCTGGCCATTCACAAAATACATGATCCCAGGCTTTAACAGGAGGAGAGGGACCTGGTATGCCTCCTATGTCCTGCGTACTAATTAGGCCTCTTGAACACTGCAGCTTGAAAAAGCTCAGTATAGCATTTTTGTTTTTTACCGAGGTAAAATGTAGTCCATTATTTACAATGTGCCTTTGCACACGGGTACATAAAGAAGTGTCGGGTATTCTTCAGTAAGAAAAAAAAAAAAGGAAAATCTGCATTTTTGATAATTTACACATTTGTGCACTTGCACACAAATATGTGCGTATCAGAATAAATACTAATGAATTTTCTCTAAAAATACACTGCTCAAAAAAATTAAAGGAACACTGTGAAAACACCTCAGATGGGAAAAAATATGCTGGATATCTATACTGATATGGACTGGGTAATGTGTTAGGAACGTAAGGATGCCCCATCGTTTGATGGAAATTAAAATTATCAACCTACAGAGAACTGAATTTAAAGACACCCCGAAAATCAAAGAAAAAATGATGCAGCAGGCTAGTCCATTTTACTGAAATTTCATTGCAGCAGCTCAAAATGGTACTTAGTTTGTATGGCCCCCACATGCTTGTATGCATGCCTGACAATGTCAGACTATGCTCCTAATGAGACAACAGATGGTATCCTGGGGTATTTCCTCCCAAATCTGGACCAGGGCAACACTGAGCTCCTGGACAGTCTGTGGTACAACCAGGCAGCATCGGCTTGACCAAAACATGATATCCCAGAGGTGCTCTATTGGATTTAGGTCAGGTGAGCGTATGGGCCATTCAATGGTATCTAGCCTGTAGAGGTCTGTGTGTCCCTCCATGGATATGCCTCGCCAGACCATCACTGACCCACTACCAAAACGGTCATGCTGAACGATGTTACAGGAAGCATAATGTTCTCCATGGCTTCTCCAGACCCTTTAACGTCTGTCACATGTGCTCAGGGTGAACCTGTTCTCATCTGTGTAAAGCACAGGGCACCAGTGGCGGACCTGTCAAATCTGGTGTTCAATGGCAAATGTCAATCGAGTGCTATAGTGCCGGGCAGTGAGCACAGGGCCCACTAGAGGACGTTGGGTCCTCAGGCCACCCCCATGAATTCTGTTTCTAATTGTTTGGTCATTCACACCAGTGGCCCACTTTGGTCATTTTGTAGGACTCTGGCAGTGCTCATCCTGTTCCTCCTTGCACAAAGAAGAAGATACTGGTCTTGCTGATGGGTTGAGGATTTTCTACGGCCCTGTCCATCTCTCCTAGATTAACTGTCTGTCTCCTGGAATCTCCTCCATGCTCTTGAGACTGTGTTGGGAGACACAGAGAACCTTCTGGCAATGACACGTATTGATGGTGCAATCCTGGAGGAGTTGGACTGCCTATGCAACCTCTGTAGGGTCCAGGTATCGCCTCATGCTGCCAGTAGTGACACTGACCCTAGCCCAATGCAAAACGAGTGAAAACCGTCAAAAAAGATGAGTAGGGAGAAAAATGTCAGTGGCCTCCACCTGTAAAACTATTCCTGTTTTGGGGGTTGTCTCATTGTTGCCCATCTAGTGCACCTGTTGGTAATTTCATCAACACCAAAGCAGCTGAAACTGATTAACAACCCCCTCTGCTACTTAACTGACCAATATCTTAAGAGTTAAACTGACTTGATGCTACACTCTGATTATATAACCCGTTCCACTGGTTTTTGGGGGTTTGAAGGAAGTCAATCTTCCGCCTCCGTGCTCTGGGGATCCTCTCTTCTCCACCTGATTCTCCACCTCTGGGCTGGAGATTCTGTGAGGAAGACTTCTTGCAGAGATCACCAGTGAGGTGCCGAGATTGCACCTTCATAAACTGGCTGCTTCCGTGCATGTCAATGACAGATTCTCTGTGTGCTGAAATGATCAGTGTAGAACATGGGTTACTCCTGCAAGCTATAAAGTGGGACATTCATTTTATCACAGTTTAGGCACACATGAGCTGTAAACTACAATATGGATAAGCATACTGCACCTCCTTTTTTCCCACTGATATTAGAAGCCAACTTGGAGTTTCATAACTTGCAGCCTTTAAAATAGTTCAGAAATTCTAATTGACATCTAATATGTTCACAAACTATTCTCCACTGATCACCTCAGTTTCATAAACTGCTAATAATCTGAGATGAGTTGCAATCATCAGGATCGCAGCTCATCTCAGCTTCATAAACGGACACCTTATTCATTGTTATCACATTTTAATGTTTTGACCTTGTAACTATGACAACACTAGGGGTGTTCTGTTCTTGTTCGTATATAGATCACCCCAGAATTTCTCACTCACTAATTCTCTTCACAATCCTACCTTTATTGTATTGCTGATCCTATAATTCTAGCAAACCGACCTTTGCATTGGGAAGTAGTAAGCAACAGGAATGCATGCTACAAAGCAGTAGCAGCTAAAATTCAGAGATTAAAGTAGATAAAAAAAACAAATCACAAGAATCTCATATAACTGGTAACATGATAATGTGCTCTCAAATGTGGTTTTCAGTCTTCATAAATTTCCAGTAGTTGTGATTGTGCCATGAAGGTCCTTGCTCAAACATTTCCTGATATGGCTAGGCACCTGTTTCCCAATTGTACACTTGTGTTGTTAGCATGTCCCATGTTGTATAAGCAGCCATGCTTACATGTATTGTGCCACAAGGTCCAGCGTTGCCATTATTAGAAAGCCCATTCTATGACAAACATGCAGCTAATGCTGTAGTGAGTGCACTTATACAGAAAGTGGCTGGAAAACGTTAGATAACAGCAGCACTGTGATGCAAAAAAAAAAAAATGTATAATACACAATGCTTTAACAAACTAAATGTCATCTGTGCAGAAAGGCATAGTCAGATGGCCATCCCACTTCCCTATCTGACCATGCAGATAGAAGATGGTGGAGTTTTGACTGATCACACTCTTCTTTGGCAGCAGGGACCGCTGGATAGGAGCGCAGTCATTGAGTCATCATAGCTTCATTCAAGTGTTTGTAATTCCTGTGTTGAAAGTACCATGTACATGGCTCCTTGACAGAGGGTTGCTGAGACACAGGGAAGACAGATACCTCTACAGACTATTACAGCAGCAGTGGCTGACTTGCAGCAGGCGGAATGAAGATAACGAAATAAATTACGTGAAAGGGGTAACCCAAGGGGATGCTCACTGATGATCTGAGGGAACGTCTATGTGATCGGTCCGGATGCTAGTAAACACAGTGCACTAACAAAAGGGGAAAACATGTTGATTCTGGTAATCTATCTGTCAGCTGATAAATATTATATATATATATATAGATGTATATACTATCATATATAAAAATAAGGTATGAAGATCTTTACTTTTCAGGGTTAGAGAGACTAGGCTTAGAACCAGGGTGGGAGTAGGTTTAGCCTTATTTAGATTTTTACTGAACTTCCACTTTAAATGCTATACACATACCTGTTGCCAGACAGGACTATTTTAACCCCTTTATGCCACAGCAGCCCATATGTGCGGCAGCACAAAGCTGGGCTTTAATGCCCACATATGCACCGCTGGCGGGGCAATGTTTATGTGCTCTCAGCACAAAGACTGAGCTACCGAAAACAGCTTTGGTCCCAAGAAGTCTTCATGTGACCACTGTGATAGCTAATCACAGTGGTTACACGATTGCCGATCCTTCCCGCCCCCCTGGGTGTTAAGGACTATTAAAGCGGAAGCCAGAGCAGGTGGGAATGGGTTAAAAAAGTTGGAAAAAAAGAAATTTACCATGATAGATTTACCTTGAGCACATCAGAAGCTGGAGGTCAAAGACTGATAACAGATGTTAAAAAAACAAACAAACAAAAAAAAAAAACAACAAACTCCTTGGGAAAAAAGACCTATAAATATAATTGACCCCAGACCCTTAGACTTAAAGACTAGTCTGCACATCGATACCAATCACTGAAATATACATTTAGATAAACAATGTCTACCGAATGCATGCAATCTTCTGCTCCTTTATAAGGCAAAGATCTTTCCCCATATAAAATGATCTAATAGCACCACTCCAAATATAATATGTACTTTTAACCAAATGCTTAAGCCAATTTCTGGAGATAATTGTCTTTCAGTACTCCTGCAGGCTATAAAGTGGGCTAATAATTTTATCACTGTTCAGGCACACTTGGGCTGTAAACAACACTATAGATAAGCATTTGCAATGATATTAGAAGTCAACTTGGGAGTTTCATAACTTGCAGCCTTTCAAATAAGTCAGAAATTCTAATTAAGTGTTCTTGCATGGCAAGACCACTTACTGTTATCTCACATATATATTCTATTATAGCCAAATTTACCACCGTAACTCCTCCCACAGTTATTACACTACATAGACAGTAATATACCGAAACGTGCGGATTGTTCCCGATTGGTGTGCTATTACTTTGTGGAACGTTTCGCCAATTGGTTTATGAAATATCGGCGTTTTTGTGGTGAAATTGGTCCCATAGGAATGAATGGCGGAATGTTCAAAACTAGAGTGGGAGCCGCCCACTCCAGTTGTAGACTACTGGTGGAGGCAAGAACACTTCACACAATTTCCCCAGAAATTGTAGCTTTTCTAGTTGACATCTAATATCCTCACAAACTATTCTTAAGGCAGCAATACTATTTGATTCTATTACATTCAAATACCATGCAAAAAATCAGACAAAACACTCACAACTATTGCCACATTATGAAATGATTTCAATAAAGTAATACCATGAATGTTAATCAATAATAATCTGTTTCAGTAACGAGATTTCTTTTAAAACAAACATTTTATTGGACAGTGTTTCTGAACGAGTTTCATTAAATGCAAGGTTTGAGCTGTGTGATTGTCTTTATAGTCCTTATAGCATCTCAGAAGATTTATACAGACATTCACATCTCATTGTAGACACAGGTAGGTGTTTCAAATTCCATCTCCAATAGAGCTTACCGCCAAAAGAAAAAATACATTAAGACAGATTTAGCAGAGCAGAATATTCACTGTCTACGTTAGACTTTTGCATTGCATATATTCACTCTTTTACATTAAAAATGTAAGTAAAAATTTATCCATATTCCATGAAGGAAGGTCTTAAATATATGTATAAAAATATACTTTTAGGTTTTATTTTTGATAGTAAAATTGAAGCTGTGGCTATGCATTAATCAGTTTTCTCCATCAGGTTATACATTGGCTAGTATTTCCATCATAGATTTCTCTTCAAGGCCACTGCAAAATATATTTGGCAGGTCCCCTTAAAACATTAGCGAATAAAAACAAACATTTGCTCTGCCCTTTCATTCTGTGTGTATTGTTGAAACAGTTTAAACAGAAATTGATAACCTACTTAAGACTCTTTTGTGCTGTATCATGGAGAGAACCCTAAATCTGACAGCCACCTAGTAAACCATCAATAACTGTCAAATTGTTAACAGTGCCCACTGGACAGGTAGATGAGCATTCTGATCCAGTGCTTTATAGTTGTGATGAGATATCAATATACCAGTAGGTGATGCTACAGATAACAACTGTATCTGCAGCTCCTCATACCGGTAGACCTGGAAGCTGTAGAGAGAGGATACCCACAGCGCTACAACACAGAAGGGTCATTTGTAAATAGGGGACATACATTTTAACAGGAAAATCCACTTTAAATAGACCAGGGCATGGCATGCACAATGTCTGTGGTGTGTTAAGTAGTAATTTCTGCAAGTATTTTAACTGCCCATAGATAGCTGCAGTAAGTCTAATGTTCCCAAGCAGAAACAACTATATTGGCCACAGACAGTGGGTATGAGCCCTTTACAAAACATAGCCGTACAATAAACATGGTTCTGAAAAGAACAGTAACAACTCTTTGCAGGCTATTAAACACGTCATGAATACAATATATATATAACCAACAGTAGCATTGCTTGTTGTTTCAGATATACAGTGTTACATTCTATAGACCATTATAACATGTATATAGACAGGAAAAATGAAAAAAAAATGCCCGTTGGTTCTGTTAACATAAAGCTATATAATATATGTCTCTAAAAGATTAACCCCTGACCGCTGTTGTTGTAAAGATAGTTAAGATATTTAACCCTGTAAATGCTTTATATCTGTCTTCTAATCAAAATAATAAATAAGAGATACATACAGTAGAATGGATGTATTTACAGACAGAGTGACAGACTGTATGAAACAATTCTTTTAATAAAGACAAATTGATTAAAAAGAAAGACAGACTAGACTAAAAGATAGATAGATAGATAGATAGATAGATAGATAGATAGATAGATAATCAAAGGCAGAAGCAAAGCATTTACAAAATATATTGGAAAAAGAAAACAAATATCTAGATTTGTTTCATTGTTCAATATTATTATGCATTTGTCCTTGTATTACACAAAATATAATTTGTTTGGAAATGCAACCTAAATAAAAAGCATGTAATTCATAATCTTTGGTCTATGTCCTACTGTATGAGTGGTAGAATGAATATCTGTTGAGTTACGTCCACTGATCGCTGCCTTTCCAGCTGGGAAAAAAGCATATTAAATTGCAAGGTCATTTTACCTTTCAGCAGCTCTTTGCATTGTCCCAGCAGCCACATAAAGCAGGAGCAGTTATGTTTTAGTTTCCTAAGTTTGTCGAAATAAATCAATCGAATCTGCTCTTGCAGTTACACAAGATCCATGCTGCTGCAGGCACACTGACATCCATAGCCTTACTCCCTTTTATTAGACATACATTAATACTGCACAAATGTATAAAAATATGGCAGAGTTGTCATCATAACAATACCTTCTTATATATATGCCTATAGATATAAAAATTACAGTTAATTTAACATATAAACAAACTACACACACAAATGTCTGAGTGTGCAGATAATATATATAATTATAGATTTTTATATATATAATACTTTTAATGCAATATATAAATGTTATACTGTAAGTTTTTATATAAACTACTTTTGCTGTTGTACGGCTTCACAATGTTTTAAACAGCTCAAAATAACTTGACGTTGTAACAATGATATGACTCTATGATAAGAATTAATCATAAATACATTTTACAAAAAATATCAAATATGGAAGTGTTATTTCCTTAAAAAATCCTTTATCTGGATAAATTCACTTTTTTTTAGCTTTTAAGCCTAAAATAGCATTGTATTTTAATAAGGCTACGCGTTTCTTTCCTATAAATAGATGGGTGCCAAACAGGGAAAAATGGTTTGGGGGTTCTCTTCGTTTCATGGAATTGGTAAAATTCCTCAGATACACATCCGACATTATCTTCTTAACTTATTGCACATTCCAATGTCACGAGGAAACTGGCAGCGGAGAACCAGACAATCAACAAAAGTATTTGTGGGTAGATTTGCGGCACAGTGTAACCTCACACAAGCATATTGCACATATCAGTATAACTATAAGTACTTACTTACACATACCTCCCGCATACCATAATTATTATGAGGGGAATTATTACTTTTCAACCAGTAAAACTGTGAGGCTTGGCAAAATGAATCAAATCTGAGATTTGGTGACTCTGAGATAAGGCTTGAGTTAATAAAAAATGGAATATAAATGATCAGACACCTAAAACTGCTCATACAATTGCCTGTCTTGTCATATAAAATAAATAACAAAGTAAAAAAAGAGCATGAGATCCCTTTATATTGGCCATAGCAGGTAAACATCACTGCCCCGAGCGGAACTCTCGTTGATCCGGGTGGGTGTCATATGACGTCCTTCCCGGATCGCGCCTTGCGCGTGCCCGCAGGGCCGCACTGTGGTGAGATCTGTCACCGGCTGTGTACCTCGGACACAGCCGATGACAGATCTATGTACCGGCCAGTACCATGTGACCTGCTGTGACCAATCACAGCAGGTCACATGACAGTTGTAAACAATGGATGGCTTCCTTTCATGTCATCCAATGTATACAATTGTGTCACTAGCTGTGATTGGTCACAGCGATCACATGCACAGACTGGGCCAGTCACAGCCCATCTGTGTCATGTGATTAGCCGTGGCCAATCACAGCTAATCACAACAAAAAACCTGAATGGATCGATTTCATTCAGTTAAATGCTTGCTTAAAGCAAAGAAATTCTTTGATATAAGCATATACTGATCACTTCCCCAAAGTAGTACAATGTTACTATGTAACATTATACTACTTTGGTCATAGCGTAAAATTAAATGAAAATCGTAAAAAAAAAAAAAGAGAAAAAAATTTAATTAAAAAATAAAATGTCACCAGTCAGTGTCCCTGATCACCGCCACACCAGTTATATGATGTCGCTGTACTGCACTGGTGACAGTATGTAAAAAAAAATTATGTATTTAATTTCTTCTCTTTCCAAAAAATTATGACAAAAAAATTACGACTTCAAAAAACTCGCCATGCCTCTTATTAAATACGTCGGACTGTCTACTTTGCAAAAAGGGGTCATTTGGGGGATATCTGTACTGTTCTGACATTCTTGGGCCTCACGAAATTTGATTGGCTGTCAGTACTTCAGGATTCATCAATTTTCAGATATATCCCAGAGTTTGTGAACTCTATAACTTTCCTACAGACTAAATAATAAACACTGATTTGGGTTATTTTCACCAAAGAAATGTAGCAGAATACATCTTGGCCTAAATTTATGAAGAACAGTTATTTATTTGCAAGTTTTTGTAACAGAAAAAAAGAAAAACTTGGGTTTTTTAAAAAAAATGTTTGGTCTTCTTTTGTTAATTTAGCAAAAAATAAAAACCCCAGTGGTGATTAAATACCACCAAAAAAAAGCTCTAGTTGTGTGAACAAAATGATAAAAATTTAGTTTGGGTACAGTGTTGCATGACTGTGCAATTGTCATTCAAATTATGAGAGCACTGAAACCTGAAAATTGGCCAGGGCAGGAAGGCCAATTTTCCTTAAAATTTATTTTTAAATTTTTGTTAGATTTACTTTCCTTTTTTTAAGTTAGGATGGCCGTAGGTATGCTTAAATATCCCTTTGAAGCTCTTTCACCAAATTGCTATTCACCCAGTACTCATTTTCATGTATACACTGACTGTTTCACAAAGAAGTCAACTAAAGAGCAGTCTCTTTAAGGTCATTCAAATTTGGCAATCGGGTTCTTTTTGTCCGGTTAAAAGGCAGCCCATTCTGTCCAGGTTTTGATGCCAACTGGTCGGGAAAAGAAGCTCCTTCACTTGTCCCTCTGTTTACCGGGGAAACATGCCAATGCGACTCCGGCTGTCCAGGAAGCTGCAGGCCCTGCCGACTCTTTGACTGCGCCTCCTGTCGATGGGAGGAGCTGGAAGGTTGACCCATTGGGTGTATTCTGGCCTCTGAGAAGTTGGGTGTTTTAGGCGGTTGGTTTGGTAAAGGTTGGAAATGTGAATTTGGGGGAACTGAGTGGTTTGATGATGATGGGTGTAAGAGTTTCCAAAGTGACTTTAGAGGCTGACTCTGCAAAGTAACAGGTTTGTGAGTGAAGATGTTGCATACATCTAAGCAGCCCATAAGATAGCAAACGGTAACCAATAACATCTGAGAAAGTTAAAATCACACGTTCCTTTGCCCATTATCCACTATGGGATTACATGTACATATTATAAAAGGTCTGACCAAAAGGACTATGATTTAGTTTTCCCAATGATGGTGAAGGTATGAATTGTGAGAATATAATGAGCATGTCAATATGGCAGTATTGAGCTTGGCACAGGCAGCCTCTTAGCAATCCTGCCACTGGTGAATTGTCAAAATTAGCAGCAGCAGGATCACATAGGGGCATAGTTGCCCATCTGACATCAGTCTAGGGGAAATAAAATCCAGAGGTTATTAAATATCACCAATTGAACAAAAATAATACAATAATTTATACTATTGCATTGCTGAGTAACTGTCAGTCAAACTATTACAGCACTAAAACTAAAAAATTGCCTGTTAAGAAGGGGTGTGACATGCTGCTATTGAGGTAGTTCAAGAGATTTGTAAATGCAATCAAAACTCTCCTGCTAGACAGCATAGTTGGGTCCTTGATCTCCACTACAATTACAGCAGAGCTTGGTCCTGAACACACCCCCATTGTGCTGACTAGACAGTGAAAAAGCAACAGCACAGTCATCTCTATGTTCACATTACTCTCTCTTCTTCTTGGCATGCTCACTGACAGCAGATGTGCACTGCACTGCAGCATGGCATGATTGGCTACTAGTAATAACCTTTTCGCTCCGGTTTTCAAAAAATACAGGAAGTTGCTAGACAATTCAGGAACCTACACTTACATCTGACTGATTTTATATATACAGTGCCTTTAAAAACTATTCATACCAATTTAAATTTTCCACATTTTGTCATGTTACAACCAAAAACGCAAATATATTTTATTGGGATTTTATATGATAGACCAGCACAAGGCGGCACATAATTGTGAAGTGGAAGGAAAATTATTTTCAAAATTATTTACAAATAAATATCTGAAAAGTGTGGCGTGCATTTGTATTCATTCCCTTTTACTCTGATACCCCTAACTAAAATCTAGTGGAATCAGTTGTCTTCAGAAGTCACCTAATTAGTAAATAGAGTGCACCTGCATGTAATTTAATCTCAGTATAAGAACAGCTGTTCTGTGAAGCCCTCAGAGGTTTGTTAGAGAACATTAGTGAACAAACAGCATCATGAAGGCCAAGGAACACACCAGACAGGTCAGGGATAATGTTGTGGAGAAGTTTAAAGCAGGGTTAGGTTATAAATAAATATCCCAAGCTTTGAACATCTCACAAAGCACTGTTCAATCTGAAAATGCACAACTGCAAACCTACCAAGACACCTAACCTGCCATCCACCTAAACTGGCAGTCCGAGCAAGGAGAGCATTAATCAGAGAAGCAGCCAAGAGACCCATGGTAACTCTGGAGGAGCTGCAGAGATCCACAGCTCAGGTGGGAGAATCTGTCCACAGGACGACTATTAGTCGTGCACTCCACAAATCTGGCCTTTATGGAAGAGTGGCAAGAAGAAAGCCATAAGAAAGTCCCATTTGCAGTTTGCAAGAAGCCATGTGGGGGACACAGCAAACATGTGGAAGTAGGTGCTCTGGTCAGATGAGACCAAAATTGAACTTTTTGGCTAAAAAGCAAAACGATATGTGTTGTGGAAGACTAACACTGGACATCACCCTGAACACACCATTCCACCATGAAACATGGCGGTAGCAGCATGATGTTTTGAGGATGCTTTTCTTTAGCAGAGACAGGGAAGCTGGTCAGAGTTGATGGGAAGAAAGATGAAGCCAAATACAGGGCCATCTTAGAAAAAAACCTGTTAGAGTCTGCAAAAAACTTGAGACTGGAGTGGAGTTTCACTTTCCAGCAGAACAATGAACCTAAACATACAGCCAAATCTACAATGGAATGGTTTACATCAAAACATATTCATGTTTTAGAATGGCCCAAAGTCCATACCGAATTGAGAATTTGTGGCAAGACTTGACAATTGCTGTTCACAGATGCCTTCCATCCAACCTGACAGAGCTTGAGCTATTTTGAAAAGAAGAATGGGTAAACATTTCAGTCTCTAGATGAGCAAAGCTGGTAGATACATACCCAAAAAGACTTGTAGTGAAAGGTGGTTCTACAAAGTATTGACTCGAGGGGGCTGAATACAATTGCACATCACACTTTTCAGATATTTGTAAAAAAATGTGAAAACCATTTATCATTTTCCTTCCACTTCACAATTATGTGCCACTACGTGTTGGTCTATCACATAAAATCCCACTAAAATAGATCTACATTTTTGGTTGTAACATGACAAAA
Organism: Staurois parvus; assembly: GCF_062004578.1. NCBI lineage: Eukaryota > Metazoa > Chordata > Amphibia > Anura > Ranidae > Staurois > Staurois parvus. Next base: position 4,983,592 of record NW_028318123.1, on the reverse strand, counting down.
TGTGGAACATTTAAAGGGGTATGAATTTTTTTTCAAGGCACTGCATATATATCATCTCTTAAAGTGGAACTTCACCCTCGAAAGGGAAGTTCTAATTTTCTACCTCCCCTCTTCAACTTTTGACCTATTTTGTGGGAGTTGGTACCTGGCTTTGACAGGTACTCCACATCTGCCAGGAAGTTCACCCCCCCCCCAACAATGCCCGCCCACAGCCTCTAGGGACACGTCACAGGTCCCAGAGGCTGCAGGATCATTTATAGGGCATAGCGTGGCTTACGGTGGGGGAGTGGGCTGTAAAGCCCCAAGGCATCACAGCTGGATACACACAGTTACCATGGCAGTGCTGGGGACCTGAAGACCAATGAAGAACTGGCCCGGGTGAGGACACTGCTAGATGCCTGGACAGGTAAACATTATTAAAAGTCAGCAGCTACAGCATTTTGAGCTTCTGACTTTTAATTTGGGAGGGCCTGAAGAACCTCTAACTTCAGTTCACTTTTAATATAAACAAAACAAATAGCATTTGTGGTATACAAAGAACCAGAGTTTGTGCTGCTCTGGATAACAAAATGTTGTTATGAATCATTGAGCCAAAAAGCTTTAAAGTAGGAAAACACTTACATGTGAGTGGATTTCTCCCATCTTGTCGGGGCGCCACTCCTTGTGCCGGCTGCTTTTGTGACTGGAGGAGAGGACACCTTTCTGTATGGCCAGATGTTCCTGACCTTCTGTATTAGGCATCTAATACAATAATAAAACAAATTATATTGCACCAGGAATATACAAAAAAAAGCACCAGTGTCATTTGTAAACCTTCCTACTGTAAATATATGTGGCGGCCACAGAGGGTTTTATTCAAGTCTCAGACAGTGATATTCAGTTTACAGCAGTTAAACCTCAAGCATAAATCCACTAAGTTTTATTTGAACCTAGAAGGGATATAATACATAACCCCATTATCATTTTAAAATCATACAACCCTCTCTATATGGGAAAAATAAATATTCCATGTTGAATAATTTGAAGTGAATGTAAACCCAAACAATGTATTTCTCTTACTTGCTCCCTTTTAGTCTATTGACGATACCATATTTTGTTATAGATGTTCAAAAGGTATAACACAAGTACTTGATCCTGCCAGAAATCTTGTGCTCTCTACCTGTGCTGCCATTTTATCAGTTAGCATTGTTTACAGCTATCTCTGTGGGCTACAGAACTGGTAAGGGGGAGGTGTTCTGCTGTAATCCGAACACATTTCCTGTCCTGTGAACGTCGACACCCTAGTAAAGGAAGTGTGTTACTGGCAAAATTGCTTGGTGAAAATAAATGAAAAATGCCTGGGGGAAAAAAAAAGCTAATAGGGCTTCTATGTCGAAGGACTGGTAAACTGCAATCTATTACATTTGTGTTTTAAGTTTTGATATTCTTTAAATGGTTTCTATTGGGTATTGCCACTGTGCAATATAGTTACTATAGAACAATATATTTCAGTTGTTTCTTTTTGTGATATCAACAGCTGCTAATATTTTAAATAACATCCTGCTCTCAGGCAGTTCTGTGCCATTAGTTGAGCTAAAAATGTGGTATTGTGTATACTTTTCCATTAAACGTGATCATTTAATAATTCAGAGCAAATATTATATTTTTGTATTGCTAAGGATAACCCAAGCTGTTTTTTTTTTTAAATATGTTTACTAATTATCTGCATTTCTAGTAAATTACACATTTTCATTTATTTAGCAGTGTGCTACAGACCGAAAGCAAATGTCCCGGGCTACAGGCAAACTAGGAATAAAAGTTACAATCTTGACAATGATCACACTGGCCCATCTGAAATGTAAAGCCCAGCTACTTATAAAATCTTGCTTTAGTATTGGATAAAGTAGGGAAAGATTGAAAAACTCTTTAAGGGTTACAGCCATTTGTATACCAGCTAACACAGGGTTTCTCAACCAGGGTTCCATGGAACCCCATGGTTCCTCCAGAAGTTGCTTGGGGTTCCTTGAGCAATGAGCAATTTCTGCCTTCGATAAGTTTCTACTGACACCATTGGTCCTTTTAGTGATCTGTAAGCGGGCAATTCTTCCCAATGACAACAAGTGTAAGCAGCATTCTTCCTTCTGACCATCACGCTAATGTATCATGAGTTAGATGTAGTAATTTTTAGCAGGGCTTTCCGGAGACCATAAAGGTATTTCAAGGGTACCCTTTTGCTGAAAAGGTTGAGAAAAGCTGAGTTAAGAAGATTTCCTATCACTTTCTTTCTAAAAGTACCTGTCACTCGGTCAGGAATAAGGGGGGTCTCATCAGCGGAGATACAGACAGCAATCATACCTGAAAGAGGTTCTGCTCTTCTGCAGTCCACATATAATTCTCTAATCCATTGTTATTCCTCTATGTGTCCCTATTAGAGTGATTTAACTTCTCTGTTGGCCCTGGTGACACCTATCATTGACATATTAAGTCAGGGGAGACCCCCAGCAGCCATATGAAAAGGCTGAAAGTAAGGGAAAATCCAGATTGGAACATAAGGTAAGGAGAAATCTTCCAATCGGGAAATCTATTTTTGTGACAACTGTCAATGGTTGAATTTTCCCTTCCTATGTGGAGCTTTCCTTTTTACTCTCTGCCATGTCTCTAGTACAGGAACAACAAAGAAACCTCTCCTAAGGGGACACAGACAGCAATAAAACCTGACAGAGGTTCTAACCCATTCATACTCTATAAAAGTAAAAAAAAAACAAATCAAAAAAATTGTTGGCTTTAGTTCTAGCTGTCAATTAATAATAGAGATGCATTTTTCTACTATTAATTGCTGATAATAATGCCTACAATGTGCGTGAAGTTTTCAAGGAAGCTAACAAATGACACTGGTGCACAGGTAACATAACTGCAGAAAATGAAAACAATTTATAAAGTCACATGATTTGTACCATCTTTCCAAGCAGATTTTAACCAATAGGTTCCCTTTTTCCAGAAATAAAGACAGTGTTTGCCATGCAGATCTCAACACCACCCAATGACCACCCATGCTGTTAGTTCCGAGCAAAAAAGAAAGTGAAAGAGAAAATTTAAATTTTTGTGAGGGAAACAGTCAGCTTGAGCATGATGAAAAGAAGTTTTAAAACTTGGATTTTGTTTGGAAGTGCATGGGGTATAACAGAAAATGAATGTCTAATGTAGTAAAATGTCAAAATACAGCCAAGATTTACAGTTCAACTCTACCTTTCTTATTAGAAGTAGAACTATGAGGGCTATATTTATCTTCATATTCTTACTGCAATCCTGTTGCTATAGAAAGAATTTTCTACCAAGTCTCACCTGTCAAAACAGTGCATATTCACTTTTTCTGCTGTCTATGTCACTGAACACCTCAGTATTTTCCTGAAGTCTGCACTAAAATCATCACTTCTGAGAGTGTCAATTTCCATGGTTCCCCCATAGCTCTCACTTTTCCCTGCTGCTGACCTTCAAACATTCGAAGATAGTGCGGATGTAAAGGTCATCAGGAAGGAACCAGTGACATCTGCAGTGGACCACGTAGACCGACACTACCAGAAAAGTTGGTTTTATTGCAGACTTGAGCCAAAGATTAGTCAGCATTGGAGAGAAGTTTGGCGGTGTGAGCAGCAGGTAACATGGAGTATACATTGGTAGAACATGTTTTGTACAGTGATAGGGCCATTTTAACAAGCAGTAAATAAGCTTTAAAACAAGCTCATGCTGTCCTCTGTAGTTACAGGTATTGTTATGCAATGCTCTTCTATTCTTCCAGCAGAAGCACTAATGTCTTGAGTGACTTTATAGGAAATTCTTTTTCTTGCTTTAAAACAAAAGAGGGTATGCTTACCTGCTCTGTGCAAACAAACACAATAGTACACCCAATTTTTTGTTAAAATATAAAAGACGGGGTTGTGGCTAGCAAATAGATACTAAAAATGTCAAGTCTTAAAACTGTGCATGCCTGTGGAATCACAAAGAACTATGGTACCCAAAATTCCCCATAGGTGATGGTTTAAAAGCCTTTAAGTTTAAAGTTAACCCTGAACTTTGGTCCTAGAAATACTGCTCTAATTCTGATATTCACAAGGATACCTCACATGTGTAGCGCAGTTGATGTTTACATACATGTGCTTGCCCTACATTTCGCTTTTTATATGAGGTGTGTGCCAATGTGATGGGGGTGCTTTAAAAAAAAATATTATTTTTATATATTTTATGTCATTTTTTTTACACTTTTTTTTCTAACTGGCTGTACTTCTCCTTTAAAGTTGGGTCCCAGCAATCTGCTCTCTCCCTTTTTACCTGTTCACTGCTCTGTGTGAACATTAGAGATTTAGAAGGCTGGTGTGTTGTCAACTCATTGCTGATAGGAGGGAGCAAAATTTATGGAGCCGGTGCAATCAATCTGAAGGTACTTTCTCCTGTACTCTACTGTACCTACAGTTAAAGCGGTCAGAGGGTTTGCTTTAAGACATGTTTACTGCTTTATAAGAATATGAACTGATTTGAATGTCCAAGCCCAGCCACAGTTTTACTTTAGTCTAGGACAGTGATACTCAACTTTGTAAATAAAACAATTAACTTAATTTCCTTATGCCCATTCAGGCTTTTGAAGTCTCCTTTGTGCCCACTAGAATATAGTTTGAAATCTTTTGTTGAATAACCATAAACTCTTGGAATGTTTGAACATCCCATAGACAACTGCCAAAAAGTGTGTCTACAATTTAGCCATGGCAAAGAACAAAATATAAACTGGACCCAAATGACAGTTCAAATCCTGCACAAACACAACAGATGTAGAAACAAAATATATATAATTTCCCAGGTTTATTATCCAATTCACCTGCAGATTTGTTAGGAAGGAAGAATCCTTTTAAAAGTGTAACTAACCCTCCAATTGAAGGATTTTCCAAAAGAAAGCTCAAGTTAGAAATGTTCAATTAATTTTACTAAATCCTTTGCTTACTAATGCTGTTTTCTGAAATGTTTTCATTTCTGTCTACCTGCCCATCTGCATTGTATGCTACATTCAAGGCATGCTTCTGGCGATAACTGCCAAGGTTGCCAGTGTGCATATGTCAGCTCTCAACCACGGCAACTGCAGTTTAAATAAAGGCTAAGATGGCACCCCCTTCAGTGAATACAAGAGTATAGTTCTCCTTTAAGTCTGCTAATCTTGCTATTACAGGTGAATAATTAACATTGGATCTTGCAATAGAGTATTATATAGAGTGGATACATTTTTATGAGTAACTTATAGACATGTACATATTGTGTTTCTCGGTTTACACTAAATGGCAACATATGGAAAAATTATCAAAATTAAATAATGTACTTTTTTATATATTTACTATGCATTATACTGTATTTTGAATAGTAGTGTGGAGTCTATGCATGCATTCAATTTACTGTATAATGAAAATGTGAAACAAGTATACATAATGCAATATAAAGTAAAGTAGGAAACGATTGCCCTTACTTAAAATGACCCTGATGCTTAGTTAAAAATATGTAACAAAGCAAGGTCTACAAAAGAAGAGTTTTTATGCTTTCCTGTCCAGCTTTTCAATCGATTTTCACTGCCTTGTAATAAATTCACTCTCTTCACACTGAACACACTTACGGGCATGTCAGATGTCTCAACCGCCCTGTGCTCTGTGGCTCCTTCCATTGGTCCCTATATCACTAGAGGACGCATTAGAGATATATGGGTCAGAGGAAGGAACCACAGTGCGTGGTGAGGGATGCAGGGATCCGATACTCCTGGAAGTGTCCAAAGTGAAGATATTTTTGGCAGTCATAATGGATGAACAAAGCAAAGATCAGAGGAACATACCGTATGGTGGGACAAGTGAATATAAAGTGTCTTCTTTTGCAAGTCCAGATTTGTTTCATTTTTTTAGGGTTGCTTTAATATGGTAGTGAAATGTGTGCTATGTTTTAAGTGCAGTAACTCCTGGCAACCAAGTTAGAAACTGCCTTCAAAGTTTGGCCCCATGTGATGCAAAATTGCACCCACCATGTCTACAGAATTATTTGGCTTGGCATACTCCCATAGCTTTACACTTGTGTCAGAACTGCTTGAGAAGTGCCCCTAAACTGCTAGATTCTAAAAGTGATAGCTCATTTTCTCAGCAAAAGCTTTTGCTGCTCAGGATAATTAGTCAAGTTGTCTGCCGAATTTAAAATGCTCATAGCTTTTCTAAGATGCTTTTTCAGCACTGAGTGACAAAGGATAGGAAAGATTAAATGTTCCTAATTTGCAACTGTTTTCAAAAACAAACTTTTCTGTTACATCTATTTTGTCGCTCACGTGTCACACCTTACAGAAGATTTACTACAATTATGAGACTGGACTGTCTGGCCCATCTGCAGCAACAACCCTGTGCCATTAATCTGACATCATAAATGATGTCATACGGGACCATTTACTACTATGAACGTCATGTCATCAAGTCTATTAGATGATAGGAGGTGTAGCACGTATCAAATCTATTGAACATTTGACTAAATAGTTCTCCAAATACATTACTATATACTACAATACTAATAGTAAAGCACTTGAGATACTATAACACATGCCAAGAGGTACTCAGTAAACATTGTTTTTCATATTAAAGGGTACATACTTTTAATGAGCTGAGATAAACACTGCTTTAGATAAAGCTAACTGATGCTTGGAAAACCCTAATGGCATCTACTATGGTTTGACAGAAGTTTAAAAAACAAAACTATTGTAAGCAGCTCTTTAGGCTTAAAAGAGAGAATGAATTGATGTCAGCAGCATCACATAACAATTAGGATACCTAGTGGCACATCAGCAGGCAACCTAGCCTATCAATCTTAGAAGCATGGGGGAAGGGGGGTATTAGCGTAGCTAGGGTACAGTTTTTTTTTTTTAGCTAAAAGCCTATTCTTCCTGTGAGATAAAAGTAATGCAGGGGCTGTTTGCTGAGCACATATATGCAAATTTTTACAATAAGATGAGGAATTCTTATGGTTGCCGTGGGTTACTGCACTCTTCAGATCTTCATTGCATTTTATTAGATAGCCCAAGCAGAATAAAAAAATGCTTAATCAAGGCATGAGAACATCACCCTAAGGCTCCATTTACACTTCCAGAACCTTTTTTGGGCGTCGCGTGGCCTGCGATTTTGGTCACACGATTGCGGCACATTTGTCGCGTGGAAAAACATGATCGCGACAAAAACACCTCACCTTTTCAGGTGACATTGAAATGAATGGCACTTGAACACGCGAATGTGCGGTTTCACATTTTCACAGTGTGTTTTCAAATCGCAGGCAGAATTGCAGGAATTCCACCCATGCTTTGAAATGGCCTAGTGTGAATAGAGCCTAAGGGTGTGAGTGTAGCAAAATCTCCCTTAAGTGTTTGGTGGCAATGAGGCAATACAGAGCTGCCAAATGCAGCTAAGCAAAAAAAAAAAAGGGGTGGGGTGGCGATGATTAATTAGTGTCACTGCTTCATCTGGCATTGGAAAAGTTTTGTGAAATAGTGGCAAGAATGAGTTACTTGGAAAGGAACAAAGTCTCTAGACAGCCCATATCCATGCTGTTTCATGTGATGGGAGAGGTATTAATGTTTTATCGCCAGCTTATTTAAAGAAAAAAATACCATTGGCAGATTGACTACAGGCAGCTTTTTCAAAGAAGAACTACTCTTTAAATTGTTCTTTGAACTAAAAAGAGGGAAGAGGCTTTTCTTGATGCTCGGTTTCTCAGACTCTGTGGATTCTGTCTGCAACATAAGATACAAATAAACTAATGCATTGATAAAGCATTTGTAATGAAACCTTGTAATAATCAGGAAATGACCTCTATTGCATTAGATACCATTATGAAATATAAACGCATGCATTCACAGTGAATATCTAAGCAGTAATCTAACCAATAATTCATTCCAGTACCATGTGGGCAGAATGGAAGCAAGGACATTAGTGGTTTCCTGGAGCAACACAGTGGGGGGAATTCATCAAAACTGGAACAAAGCTTAAGGCTATATTTGCATGGGTGTTTTCCACAGTGAAAATGACAGCGGCAGGAATCTACTGATTCCTGCTGCTGTTTTTGACAGGTGTGAGTGGCTTGTGCATCCAACAGTGATTACTGCAGACAAAGTGTGTGCATCAGCTATTGGATAGTCACTGCTTATGCAAACAGCAACAAATAGCTGCAGCCGCTGCTGACAACCCATCATTGAAGTGTACAGGTTCACTGGCCACAGCTATCTGCCCGCACTTGTCAAAAAGAAGCAGAAGAAAAAGAAGCGGAAGTCAATAGATTCCTGACGCTGCCATTGGCACCATCTTTCTGCCACTTCTGATAAATTCCCTCCAGCGTTATTCCTTTTGCAACACTAATATAGGAGGACCAGGGACAGTACTTGTATGTGTATGTTGAATAAAAAACAACCAGGTATGTCAGGCCTTGCTGCCCTCAAACAGCTAGGGTGGTTCAGATAGCAACTGCAAAGAGACAAACAGAAAGCGCAACAGCCTAGTTGGGTAAAAGGATATTCACAAACAATGCTTAAAATGTGAGAGATCCTGCACATTTGGCTCTGAAGAAGACAGTTTCCCTCGAAACGTGTAAGGCTTTTCTTGAAACCTGGACGGCACCCCTTTGAGATTTCTCTGGGTCTAATTTACCACTGCAGCCTGACATATGGTTTTAGTACACATTGTTTGTGAGTATGCTTTTATCCAATTAAACTACCCTTAGGATGATGCTCTAGGTTGGTGAACTTTTTGCTTGTCTCTTTGCAATTTCACAGGGGACCCCACACGGTTATTCCGGGGTGAGCTAAGGTTCAATTCAGTAAATATTATATGCAATTATTAGATTTACCTGTTATTACTGAATATATCCACTCAAACAGGCTTTTAATTCAGTTAGGATAAGACAGGTGTATCTAATATGTTAATTAGGCATCATCTGGATTTTAAAAGTACATAAGCAGTGGTATTTGTGTACTGTATATCACTACCGAATACTGAATTTATTACGGTTTCAAAAGCAAGTATTAGATTTTACTGGATTAAGCTTGTAGCATTCTGCCCAAACCAGATTAACAATAGGGTCAATTTAGTCAGAAGGCTATAAACTTACTATTATGTGTAGGCTATGGGAGCAAACCCATGTAAATCCGTGGAGAACACACATGTATACAGTAAAAAAAATTAGACGGCACTGCTCCAAAATACCATCTGACTCTCTCACACAGCTCCAGTTACAGATTCTAGCTGAATAGCTCATCCTTGCTCCAAATCCCGTAGCAAAAAAAACACGTCTGCCACACACCAATCTCAGCTCAGTAATCTTTACACTGGAACATTTCAAACAACACTCCCAACATGGGTCCATGGCTATGATGCGTTTCGCCCTGTATAGGGCTTAGTCATAGAGATAGCTGGACACAGGGAGGGACTGGTAGATTTGAACACCAGTCATTACAAGTTAGAGCTGCATCTGATTGTTAAAGGAACAGCTGATATTATCTGATATATCGGATTGTGATCCTTTTGACACAAGGTTGCACCTACTTCAAAAATCTTACATTTTTACAGCAACATTCATTAATTTAATATACCCAGGTTAACTAATACATATAACCTCGGATGTTCCTTCTAATTTGAAAGTATTCCTCATCCATACTCTCATAACTGCTCGCCTAGTGAATGCATGGAACTGAAGTCTCGCAACACCTCCATCAATCCAGGCAGTTATTCAAACCTTCAACAACAATTTCCTCTTGGAATTTTCTTATGCCAAGGCCCAATTTCAAATTCCCAAATTCTTGAAAAACTGGGACCTTAGGATAAAAGGTCACAGAAGCATATCTTCTCATATAGCGCTCCTTATGATCTTGAATAGCTCTCTTTACAACATATCTACAGTACCTACAAGAGACAACCACCCTGAGTAGACTGCACCTTTCCCTACTAATCCACCAAGTTCATAACACAATCTGTTTCTTTCTAATCAAGTTTAATGTATTCTGCCATACGTTATTATCCAGAGATATTCCTTTCTATCCTTCAGCCAACAACTCCATCTAGGCTCCTATTTACTAACATAAAGCAACATTCCCTAACGTTCCACAAATTCAAAATTGTATAGCTCATTTAAACTCTCTTTAGCCTCTGTAACTTCAAAGGTTGAAGTGATACTATGAATATTTCTGACATACTCCTGTACTTCAATATTATCAGATGTTAAGAGATACAGTGTATCATTGTATCTAATATATCACTTGTTTTCTCCTTAGTTTCACCCCCCTCTTTGCCTCATACTTATCATACTTGTTAGATGATTTGACAAAATACATGTATGCTCATCCTTCCTGTATTTTTGAAAACAAAATCTTAAAGTTTAAGCCCTTTACAGCATGAAGCATTTTGGAGCCCCATGGACCCAGGAGGAAGGTGTTCTCCAAATATGTCCTAATAAAAGGATTACTGAGTAGAGATTGGTGTGCAGCAGTCATATTTGTTTACTGCTTGCAGAGCAAGCCCAAGCCTTAGCCCTACAAGGTAGAAGTGCTACATCATATACCACAATTTACGTCATCAATTCTAGTCCTCAAAGTTGTTTTTTAGGAAATACATTACAATAAGTTAAAATTATTATTATTATTATACAGTATATAGCGCCAAAGGGTTTTCTCAGCGCTGTACAATAGCTGTACAAAATGTTAAGGTTTATAGAATTTTAATGTACCACCCATCTAGTTATGTCAACAACATGCTGAATCAGTGAAGGGAGAAGATATTTCATTATTTTTGTCTCTGGATTGTCACATGCATGTTTAAAGTGCACTTGGCTTTTTTTCAGAATGATTAGGCCTGTGCATATATGTGCTTGTCACCGTATACACCCAGAACAGCTATTTTAGGAGATGATTCACTGAGACTTGCCTAAAACACAGATACACTATATTGCCAAAAGTATTGGGATGTCTGCCTTTACACGCACATGAACTTTAATGGCATCCCGGTCTTAGTCCGTAGGGTTCAATATTGAGTTGGCCCACCCTTTGCAGCTATAACAGCTTCAACTCTTCTGGGAAAGCTGTCCACAAGTGTGTCTGTTGGAATGTTTGACCATTCTTCCAGAAGTGTATTTGTGAAGTTAGGCACTGATGTCAGAAGAGAAGGCCTGGCTTGCAGTCTCCGCTCTAATTCATCCAAAAGGTGTTCTATCGGGTTGAGGTCAGGACTCTGTACAGGCCAGTCAAGTTACAGGCCACCCCAAACTCACTCATCCATGTCTTTATGGACCTTGCTTTGTGCATTGGTGCGCAGTCATGTTGGAACAGGAAGGGGCCACCCCCCAACCTGTTCCCACAAAGTTGGGAGCATGAAATTGTCCAAAATGTCTTGGTATGCTTGGTACGCCTTAGGAGTTTCCTTCACTGGAACTAAAGGGCCAAGCCCAACCCCTGAAAAACAACCCCACACCATAATCCCCCCTCCACCAAACTTTGCCCTTGGCACAATGCAGTCAGACAAGTACCGTTCTCTTGGCAACTGCTAAACCCAGACAAGTCCATAGGATTGCCAGATAGAGAAGTGTGATTCGTCACTCCAGAGAACACGTCTCCACTACTCTAGAGTCCAGTGGTGGCGTGCTTTACGCCACTGCAGCTCACACTTTGCATTGCACTTGGTGATGTAAGGCTCGGATGCAGCTGCTTGGCCATGGAAACCCATTCCATGAAGCTCTCTACGTACTGTTGTTGTGCTAATCTGAAGGCTGCATGATGTTTGGAGGTCTTGTGCGATGGATTCTGCAGACAGTTGACGACTTCTGCACACTTCAGCATGCGCCGACCCCACTCTGTCATTTTATGTGGCCTACCGCTTTGTGGCTGAGTTGCTGTTGCTCCCAGTTGCTTCCACTTTGTTATAATACTACTAACAGTTGACCGTGGAATATTTAGTAGCAAGGAAATTTCATGGATGGACTTATTGCACAGGTGGCAACCTATCACAGTACCATGCCTGAATTCACTAAGCTCCTGCGAGCAACCCATTCTTTCATTTCAATGTTTGTAGAAGCAGTCTGCGTGCCTAGGTGCTTGAGTTTATATACCTGTGGCCATGAAGGTGATTGGAACACCTGAATCCAATGATTTGGAGGGGTGTCCCAATTATTTTGGCAATAAAGTGTATTTGCAAGCAGTGCAACCTGAATATCACTTACAATGGGGCACCATATTTGTTAGGTAGCATCTGCAAACAATTGTGGAGTACACAATCACATTTTCTTCCATAATGCAGTGGGGAAAAAAAATATTCGATCCCCTGAAGATTTTGTAAGTTTTCCAACTTACAAAGAAATGAAGGGTCAATAATTTTTTTTATCATAGGCGTATTTTAAATGATAGACACAGAATATCAACCAAAAACCCAGAAATAAAACACATCAAACAAATGTTATAAATTGAGTTGCAGTTCAGTGATTAAAATAAGTATTTGATCCCCAAGCAAAACGTGACTTCGTACTTGGTGGAGAAACCCTTGTCAGAAAACACAGAGGTAAGACATTTCTTTAGTTGGTTTCCAGGTTTACACACCGCTCAGGAGGGATTTTGGTCCACTTTACAGATTTTCATTAAATCCTTAAGGTTGCTTGGCTGTCACTTGGTAACTCGAAGTTTCAGATTCCTCCATACATTTTCTATAGGATTAAGGTCTGGAGACTGGCTAGGCCACTCCATGACCTTAATGTGCTTCTTCTTGAGCCACTCCTTTGTTGCCTTTGCGGTATCTTCAGTGCTCTGGCTGAGGGAAGAAGGTTCTCATCCAACATTTTACAACACATGGCCCCTCAATGCGGCAAAGTTGGCCTGTACCTTTAGTAGCGAAACAGCCCCAAAGCATAATGTTTCCACCTCCATGCTTGACTGTAGGAATGGTGTTCTTAGGGTCATAGTCATCATTTTTCCTCTTCCAAACACGGTGAGTCAAGTTAATGCCAAAGAACTAAATTTTGGTCTCAGATGTTCATTGGCAAACTTCACAGAGGTCTGTACATGTGCCTTCTGGAAGAGGGGGACCTTGCGGGCACTGCAGGATTTCAATCCATGGTGGCGTATTGTGTTACCAGTGGTTTGTTTGGTGACTTTGGTACCAACTGCCTTGAGATCATTCACAAACTCCTCCCATGTAGTTCTGGGCTGATCCCTCACTTTTCGCATGATTATCCTTACCACATGAGGCAAAAACCTTTATGGAGCTCCAGACCGTAGGCGAATGATTGTTATTTTGTATTTCTTCCACATGCGAATAACCGCTCCAACAGTTGTCTCCTTCTCACCAAGATTCTTGCTGATGGTTTTGTAGCTCATTCCAGCCTTGTGCAGGTCTACAATCTTGTTCCTGACATCCTTTGACAGCTCTTTGGTCTTGCCCATGATGGTGAAGTTTGAATGGAGAAAGAATCTGTGGACAGGTGTCCAGGGGATTGAATACCTACTTTACGCACTGATCTGCAACTCAATTTTTAACATTTGTATCATGTGTTTTTTTCTGGATTTGGTTGATATTCGGTCTCTATCCTCTAAAAAACACCTATGATAAAAAATTATAGACCCTTCATTTCTTTGTAAGTGGGCAAACTTACAAAATATTCAGGGGATCAAATAGTTATTTTCCCCCTTTATTTTGTATTTGATACATATAAATGACAGCTGAATCTAAAAAAAAGTTATGACAGGCTCTGGTGATGTGCAAACCAGAGATTACAAACTGACTGTGGGTGTAATATATGCATGGTATTAGAAATATTTATTATTCTGGTTTGGTTTCACTGCTTTTATGTTCCATCTAAAAAAACACACATTTGGACTTTGTACATCCTGTAGCCTAAAGAATAATAATGACAATATAAAAAGTCAAAGATAAAAAGTCTAGTAAGTACAAAAACTCACAGGTTGGGGTTTCTTCTTTTTCTTTTTTATGACTCGGAAAAAACTTTGCTTTTCTTTGTCTTTGATTTGTTCTGAATGGCTTTTTTCTACTCCTTTCCTGCAAGTAAAGAAGAACTGTGAATTATGAAAAAACTAATCATTTACAACATGTTTTTTTCATAAGCTACATTAAACAATTGTATGGCCAATCACCTTGGGGGTAAGTACAAGATTGACATTGCAGGGGGGGATTTACTAAAAACTATTGTCAAACCTTAATTGAACAGGCTGAAGTTAGAATCTGATTGGCTGCCATGCACAACTGCACCAGATTCTGAGTGCTCCGATTTGAGTAAATCTCCCCTGTAGTACATTATTATCAACCCTCTTATTCAGACTTTATTACATGTAAATCGCACCCGATTCTTTTCTGCCCATCAAGAAATAATGGAAGGCTGTGTGAGTAGCTGCTTCGTTTGAAGAGGATCATCCATGTCTATTACCCAGGAAGCACCCACCTGTTTTTACTGGTTTGGCTTTGAAATTAGGAAACTGAGCAAACTAGTAACAGTGGTAAGAGCTATGCATAATTATACACCTGTTCATTAAGTACTGAACATTCTTTTTGAAGATGTAGAATCCATGGTTGTCATCCTTATTCTTTCTTCACCACTTGAGCTGTAAGTGACCTTAAACAAGTGTGTGCATATTAGGTGTTTATGATACTTGATATGTGCAGGTTTGTCCTGGGTCAGAGCCTCACTAAGTAATTCAGTAAAAATCCTAGAATCATAGCCTGGAGATTGTAACTTCAAAACCAAGTAAGAAATGCCTGTATCCATAGTCTGACAGGTTCCCTTTTAAATGTCATTACCTATATTCGCATCCCTTCTGTGCACACTACCATACAGTCTAAAGCTACTGTTCCTTCACTGGCCACTAGGTGTCTCCAAGATCACATGGTTCAGACAATATACATTATTCTGCATTCTGATGGGCCCCAGCAACACTGTTTTTTTTTCTACATGTTTGCACATTTGCAATTTTATCATCTGTTACTGCCCTGTTTGAGTATATTTTATTAATCTCTTTACTTTGCACTGTATTCCCTCTTCTTCACTATATGACCTCCGTCCTGTCTCACTGTCATCTTGCTGTGTATGGGCTCAGTAGCTATCCAGTACTTTAGATGCAGCAGCTAGACATGCAAGCTGTTGAACAGCCGTCTTACCTCCTATCTGTGTGTGTTCAAATGCAGTGATAATTGCCAGTAGTCATTGAGAAAACTAGATAGCAGTATTTCACTCATGCCGCATTGCAAACATAATCTGCCTCCCTGCTGATCTGTATCACGAACCAAAGAGACAGATTCTGTGCATTATATTTTACCAGTTTGATTATCAAAAATGGTTTACAAAATGTTAAAAAACTATACAAGCCACAGTCTGGGTGCACCTGATAAACATTCTGGTGCTTGTGCTCAGCATTCATTTACAGCAACTTCCAGGTGGGTTAAATAATCTCTTCAAACACTCCAACTGAATGGAGAAACAGGTTCATTATATTTTTACCAAAGCTCAGCAAGATTCCTCTGAGAATGCAGCTATGAATTCCTGTGCTTAGGATTTCATAGATAAAAAATTCTGACTTTTAATTTTTTCCAGTTGTGACATGGAAAGTATGAGAATACAGTGCTTTGCATAAATATTCATCCCTCTTGTACTTTCCCCATTTTGTAGTGTTAACATGGAATTAAAAAGATTTAACTGGGGGGGGGGGGGGGGGGGTTGTGTCACTGCTCTACACATAATAGCTTATAAAGCTGAAAGTGGAAAAAATATGCAGCTTTCAAAATGATTTGCAGATAAACGGAAAAGTCTTGATTGCACAAGTACTGTGGTGTATTTAGGTTTTGTGTTGCGCTAGGCAACATAAAATTAGTCTGCCCCCACAGACACTGACAAACACCCCCCCCTTTCCCCCTCCTGCGGAGAAAGCCTGACACTGACCAACAAAATCCCTGCCCCCACCCCGGAGAGTCTTCTACTAAACCCCTCCCCCCCGTCGATAGAGAGACACTCATCTTCACAGCTCCGAACATCCCCGGGAATGAGAGTCAGGCTCTACATACACCATCAAGCAGCCCCTTTCCGATCCCAACTGGTTCCCATGGTGCGCATGTCCCTTCTTTCATCCCTTCTTCTGGTGGGAGGTGCTGCCTCCCTGAAAAAAGCCACCCTAGGCAAGTGCCTTGTTTGTATTGTGATAAATACACCCCTGCACAAGTATTACCTCCTTTACTGTGAAACTCCTAAATAAACTGGTGCAATAGATGATCATATATTTAAGTAAAAGGGTTTCTACCTGTGTGCTTTTAATGTGTCACATGGTCTTTAGCCACTTGCCATCCGCCTGCTGTTTATAAACGGCAGGACGGTGGCACTCCAGGGGCGGGTTGCCGTTCATAAACAGCACCCGCCAATTCTAGCTGTGCAAGCTCCCTGGGAGCGCGCAGCACCGCAATCCGGTGCCCGCTGTGTCCTCCGGACACAGTGAAACACCGATCGTCGGACGGGACCTCTGTACGAGGTCCCGATCATGTGATCACTGATTGGCCAATCCGTGATCACATGCAAAGTAGTAAGCAAGAGGTCACTTGTGACATCATTGCTTACTACGTGTGAAATCTGTGAATGATCACAGAGGTCACATGGTACAAGGCTATTTACAACAGCCTTGTACCATGTGACAAGCTATGACCAATCACAGCTCACTCAGTATTTATCAATGGCTGCAAGAATGCAGACAGAGAGAAAGAGAAATGATTGCTTTTACATCCTATATGGGTGTAAAAGCAATCACTGTAAAAAAAAAAAAAAAAAATCTTCATCACCCCCCACAAGTAGCACAGTGTCACCATGGTGACACTGTACTGCTAGGGTGACAGTATGTAAAAAAAAAAAACATAAATATAAAAAAATTGTAAAAAAAAAAAAAAAGTTTAAAAATTATAATTTTTGATTATAAACTAATTTGGCTTATTTTTTTTTTACTACAAATTTAACAGAATACATTTTGGCCAAGATTTATGATGAAAGATTATTTATTTGCAAAATGTTATAAGAAAAACACTTTTTCAAAATTTTTGGACTTTCATTTACATAGCAAAAAAAATTAAAATCCCAGCGGTGAATAAATACCACCAAAATGAAGCTTTATCTGTCTCAATAAAATGGTAAAAATTTCATATGGATACAGTATTGCATGACTGCGCAATTGTCATTCAAAATGTGATAGCGCTGAAAGCTGAAAATTGCCCTGGACAGGAAGGGGGTAAAAGTGTCTGGACAGGAAGTAGTTAACCCCCTCATGATGAAAGGTAAAACAACACCTGAACACAAATTTGCAACTTTGACATAAGTTACTACAACTGTACATATCATTGCAACTTGGTGTATCCAGTGGTGTATTTAGGTTTTGCGCTGCCCTAGGCAATACAAAAATCGGACGCCCCTCCTCCCTGGCGTAGACTCTGACACCAATACCAGACCCCTCCCCCCTGAGGAGAGAGCATGACAGTGACCAACAACACCACGACCCCATCGCCCCCCCCAGCCAAGGTGCTTATTTATGGACAAATTGGGCTTTCATTTGGTAGTAAATGGTAATAACTATCTTTTGTTTTTTATTGTCAAAGAAAAACTTGCACAAAGTGAGTGAGGGTGTCCAGGGGAATTGCTAGATAGAACAAATGGCTCCCCATGATGATGAGCTGAATACTATAAGTAGTGTGTAGTCGTGTTTAACTGCAAATTATTGTTCAATGCTCAGAATGTTAGCAGTTTGATGCTACTACATGCCTAACCGTGTTGTGTGCACTATAGAGAACTATTTGTTTCATCTGTTCTTTTTCATCAAAGTATTTATTAACCACCTCCCGCCCGCCATATAGTAATATAACGGGGCGCAAGGTGGTTCTCTCGTTCTGAGAGGACGTCATACGACGACCTCCCATTCTCACTGCGCATGTGCGGCTCAGGGAGTGTGCAGCGTGGCGATCGGCGGTGCGCTGTGTCCCTCGGACACAGCGGATCACCGATGATGGAAAGAGCCGAAGATGTCGGCTCGGTCATGTGATCAGCTGTGTCCAATCACAGCTGATCACATGTAAACAGGGAAATGCCGGTTACACTGTTCAACAGGTAAAAAGTTTTGGGCATAAAATTAGCTAATCTTATATAATTTTGGGGTGCTGAAAACGAAAATGACCCTAAAAAATGTTGATTGGCTCTAGTTTTCATGATATATTCACCCATCTAATGACGTAAGCCATTCAAAATTATGATGCAACTTCAGCTGCATATTGCGTAATTGATACTGGTGACCAATAGAAAATTGCATGTATACTGAGATGATGCAATATTAGCCTTTAATTGCATCACTTCACTGCATAAAAGCTGCAGTATCTGTAGCTGATTGTAGTTCGACAGCGTCTTTACATTTCGTTTTATGCTTATATAGGCTACTCAGTAATGCCTCGAACTTGTGTGAATAAAGCAGATAATTTCTGCTATATCTGCGGTGAAATAACTTTTATCTCACAAAAAAGGAGGATAACAGGAATGATTAAGAAAGCCTACAACTTGTATTTTGGCTGCAAGATAGGAGACCAGGACAAGAGCTGGGCACCACATATATGCTGCAATTCTTGTGGGACGGCACTGGAGCAATGGTTGAATGGAAAAAAGGCATCTATTCCTTTCGCTGTGCCAATGATTTGGAGAGAGCCAACAGATCATGTTAGTAATTGTTACTTTTGTATGGTGCCTCCAATTGTAAAAGGGCTAAATAAGAAGAAAAAGTTATCTGTGCACTATCCAAATATTCCATCGGCAATACGTCCAGTTCCTCATGGAGAGGGGCTACCAATTCCTAAAGCACCAGAATCCTTCGTGGTTGAGTCAAGTGAGGAAGAACCTGAAGCGTGTAGTCACGTGCAGTTGTAAGAGATAGCCCTTTCCTCGAATACAAGAGAAAAGCCAAGAGAAGCAAAACCGACACAAACTGAAGACAAAACTAGTGAGAATCCTAAATATTAAAATGATTCAACTTAGCTTATGGCTATAATTTTTCTTGGTAATCCTATGCAATATATTATGCCATTTAGGCTTTGTTATGTAGTCAATATCACTTGCTTTATATTTGTGGAAAAACATCTATCTATATAATTATTGTGCATTATGTAGTCATTACGCCTATAGTAGAAAACTTTCCGTTTACAGAAAAACTAGAGCCAATTGACAAATTTCATTGTTATATTTGAACTCAGAATGTGAAATTCATTAAGAAATGGATCCTTTTGTTTCCAAAACTGGCAAAAAAAAAAAATTTGTTGAACAGTGTTATCTGCATTTCTCTCCTCTCGAGCGGTCACGCTGACAGCTCGAGAGGAGAGGAGAGCCGGTAATCGGCTTTCCGCGGAGGGGACATGTACACTGATCATCAGGGCACTGATCAGTGTGCCCTGATGATCAGTGTGGCCCCAGCAGTGCCACCTGTCAGTGTCCATCAGTGCCTTATGTCAGTGCTCATCAGTGCCTCGTGCCAGTGCCCATCAGTGCCATATATCAGTGCCTACCAGTACACATCAATGCCACATATCAGTGCCCATCTGAGCTGCCTTTCAGTGTCACCCATCAGTACCAGTCAGTGCCACCTATCAATGCCAATAAGTGCCACCTATCAGTGCCAGTCAGTGCCAGTCAGTGCTGCCTATCAGTGCCTGCCAGTGTCGCCTATCAGTGTCAGTCAGTGCCGCCTAACAGTGCCAGTCAGTTCCGCCTATTAGTGCCAATCAGTGCTGCCTATCAGTGTCATGTATCAGTGCTGCCTTTCAGTGCCCATCAGTGATGCCTGTCAATGCCCATCAGTGCCACCGACCAGTGCCTCCTCATCAGTGTCCATCAGTGCAGCCTATCAGTGCCCATCAGTGCAGCATCATTAGCGCACATCAGTGAAGGAGAAAAATCACTTATTTACAAAATTTTATAACAAAAACTAAGAAAAAACGTTTTTTTCAAAATTTTCAGTTGTTTTTGGTTTGTTTAGGAAAAAATAAAAATCCCAGAGGTGATTAAATACCACCAAAATAAAGCTCTATCTGTCTCAAAAAAATGCTAAAAATTTCATATGGGTACAGTGTTGTTTGACCGCGCAATTGTCATTCAAAGTGTGACAGCGCTGAAAGCTGGAAATTGGCCTGGGCAGGAAGGGGGTATAAGTGCCCTGTAGGCTAGTGGTTAAGAACAAAGTTTTAAAACAAAATTCAAGTTTTTGGGGTTTCATACAAAAGATAAAACAAGAAAACAAGGAATAGAGCCCAAGACTGTATGACTTACAACATGAGAAGAATAAAAGAAAGCAGCATTCAGTATACTTGGTACAAATGTACTTGATGTAAACTTTGAACACAACCTCGACCATTGTAGTATATGGTACATGCAGGGGAATGCAGGGACAATTGAACTGTAATTGAGAACTTATTAAAGAGTAGCCCATTTTCACTGTACCAAACATACAAATGAGTTAGAATGTGATGTATGTAGAAGGCGGTGCATATTGACTCTCTATCCGAACAAGCAGGATTTCCAGTCTATTCATGACTGAACCATTAGGTGCAAGTGCAGGGTCACTCAGCCACCAATGTCACCTCTTCTCAAACTTTTGAGAACTACCAATATGGACATAGATTAAGCTTTCCAAATACAGTATAGGGTAGAGTTTCTTGTTTCAACCAAAGGCCTGTAGTGGGAGTTTGACAAGATAGCCAGTGTTGTGTGATAGTTTTCCTAGACAGGTATAGGGTTCTGGCTACCAATATTTCCAGATGAGAGTCATCAGAGGGAATCTCAAAAGTCTCAGTTAATTGTATCAATTAACAGCATTGTAGTACAGAGTACATGAAGGAGAATGCAGGGACAACTGAACTGTAATTGAGAAATTAATAAAGAGTAGTCTGTCTTTACTATACGGAACATACAAAGGACTTAGAATGTGTAGTATGCGGCAGGCGGCGCATATTGACTCTTTATCTTAATAAGCAGGATTTCCAGTCTATTCATGACTAAAACATTAGGTGCAAAATCCCAGAAGGCCCATAATTGGTTCTGGTGAACAGTTCAGTTAAAAAGCAAACATATCATGAAGGTATTGGGGTCATTTTGGGTATCTCCAGAACATGAGATAAGATCCCCGTTACCTGGTGCATCTAGGAATCAATGGAGAGTCTCTATGGAAAAGGGAAACATTCTTAAGTGTGTCAAATATACTCTGTGCAAACTGAATAATTGTGTAAGCCTCATGGAGGGGTATATAAACAACCAGGGGTTATTCTATGCAGTGTTTCGAGCCACTGTTTGTAAATGGTCCTGTATCTTCAACTCACTTTTCTTTACTTGCTAGTGCCAGTGGGTTATAAGAACTAGTAAGTGGAGAGTAATATATTTTACATATGAGTCATCTCTTAGACTGAGAGTGAGCTATTTGAGTGTAATCAATTCTATTATGAGTAGTATAGGATCAGTAAATATTTGTAGACCTGTAAGAGCATGGTATAGTTGGAGATATCTGAAAAACATAGCCTTTATGAGAGAGAACTCCAGCTGTAGTTGTTAGGATTTCAGTGTATTAGCTTGATATAGTTAAGAGACGAGAGCTAGCTTTTTTCAATAATTCAGAACCTTCCAAACTAATCAAATTCATATGATATCTGTTATCCCAACAAGGTATGCCTTGATAGTTGAGGACCGAATGTCGATGTTGCCAAATGTTATGATACACATTGTGGTAGCCTGTATATTTAAAATTGTAACAGTTAGATATTAGGCTGCTCATACAGAAGGAATGATACCAGTGCGTGGTTAGGATCATCTAAAAGAAGGAAGTGTCATCTTCCTGTGCTGCCAGGTAATACATCCAATTATGGACTGCCAACACTCCTTCCTCTCTGGGGAGATATGTTTCTAATTTAATTTGAGGGTGTTTCCCTCTCCAGATAAGTTCATTTAACTTGTTTTTTGGTATCCAACTATGATTGTTGTGACTGAAATACAAAAGTTGGGGTTGTTTTATCTGTTTTGCAGACAATGTGCTTCAACCTCAACCTGGTCTTTATAGAAGAGAAGAAAAAAGAAAAACAGGTGGATTGAAAAGCATTGTTTGTACAAGAATGCAAAATTGTGCACTGGTATTTGATGTTTTTACAGATGGAATAATTCTTGGATTGTATCTTTCACTCTGGGAATGCTGATCACCTTTGTCAACTTGAGTTCAGACCATCTATACTTCCCCAATGCAACCAATTAGATTTAACGATTCATTCAACGGTTCGTTCAAGTTGTCACTTTCAAGAGCTGATTGGTTAAAACAATTCTTTTACTACAAACTTTTTCATATAATGCCCTAGAGTAAAATATTAGTATAGTAGTACACAGATAGCTACAGAAATCATCTCAAGATAAAACCTTATTGAAAGCTAAGGATGACGGTCTCGCCTACATCCCACATTTCTTTGATTTATTGTATATAAATCATTCAATGTCTGTCAGTATACGTGTGAATGCTTGTATCAATCAATTGCTGTGTAAATACTTGGCTTTTTGCTTGTATATAGTAAAAATCCCCTTCTAACATTCTCATGTATCACAGAAATATCCATCTATCCTTTCATTCTTAGACTCCTTAATTGTATAGGGGTCTCAGGGGAAACCGACTGTACAGATCAGTCCAGAATTCCTTTTGACTGCACTAGTTGTATTGCAGCTCTTCCTGGAAAATTCCAAGTCATTTCTATGCCCATTAAAATATAAAAGTCTGTTCTGAGTCTGCTACCATCCCCTAGTTGCATAGTTATGGCACCCCCCCTCCCATTGGATATCATGTATGATATCCAAACCTCATTCAAAGGTGTAATATCTCATTTAATTATACTTGAAAATAAAGAAATACATGCCACTCAAATACATTTTCATAATGCGTGTAATTTGTTGGAGTTTTATAGCTTTCCCTTTAAATAATTTCTCAATATAAACCTCCTTTTTGCTGAAATACATTGAAGCTTCAGGAATGATAGCATGTTCAATTATTCACAGCATTAAGTCAGCAGCTATGGCAGGAATCCCAAGAGTAATGACTGCTAAAAGTCACAACCAGTGACCTCATTTTGAAGCTTCCCTTTCTAACACGGGAAACACACTTATTATCTTACCTCCACTTGTTTAAATTCATCAGGCAAGTGCTGTGCGTGTAGCTAGGCTGCAATAAATAATAAACCAGAAAAGATATGTAGGCAGTACACCTTTTTGTCCTTTTTGTCTAACTCTATAGGGAGCTGCTATTATGACTTCAGGATTAATAACAGATGGTAAAGACTGGATCCCATTTTATAACTCTGCTGCATTGCATTTATTAGTTACACTACAGATATTCTGTTGTCAGACTATATTTAAAAAAGGGATAAATGTCCTTACAGGGTCTGAAAATAAGACATATTATTCATTTTCATTGCTTAAAGTAGGACTAAGGTCAAACTATAAAATCACATATGTGATGTAGGCTGGTTTACCAATAGAAATGGTATTTCTGTTATTATATAAGTACCTCTGGAACATGTAAATACATGTTGATCCTGTCAGTACAAAATAGGGGGTCAACATTTTTCCTTCTGCAGGATTTTCACCCTTGCTGCTACTGTAGTTGTAATCAGTATCTAGCTCCCCGTCAGCCCTTTAGATTGACAACATGCTTCTCCCTTGTAGGAGCTTAGTGAAATGATGAGGCCCTGCTTAGTCCCCTTTAGCACTGATTAGTAGGGTGCATGAGAAATTCCAGTTTCCAGCTGCATTTATCGGAAAAAAAACATTGACATTTACCATGCCAACTTGTCTTGAAAATGCCTGATTATCACTCTTATTTGTGATTTTCTCAGGCACACACACATTTGTTTGTTGAGCGGACACTACTCAAACAAATGCCGTTTGAAATGTTTGCACACGCTGTCCTCTAATACAATGGGAATATGGGCACTATCGCTGCATGTTGGGCAAATGTCAGTTGGCAATTAGATGCTCACATTGCTACAGAATTTCTGCAACCAAGGTAAACAATTCTTCAACCAAGGTCAACAATAGCTTGATGTTTTTTACATATATGACCTATGGCATGTATGATACAACAGTGCCATCTAGAGCTCATGTGGGATTATCTACATAAACTTTCCAAATATAAGGCCAGCAGCATAAGCTGACAGGGGGCTGCATAATGACATAACAACAGAGAAGATCTATACCAGAGGAAACTTCAAAGGACCAAAGAAGAAACTTCCCCTGAGGATGACGATAGCGCCTGATTTCTAACGATCACTTGTAGAATAAGCCTGGAGCCTTAGTTGCCTACGTGAAACCATTATAACCTGAACAAAGTAACTTTTAGCATATTCCTATTGTTTACATGGGTAATGTTGGTGCATGCTTGTATGTATATATGTCCTTTTTGTATTGTATTCCTATGACTGTAATAGTTTGTATGTACAGCATTTTGTTTAGTACATGCACATTAATACACTACAGAGGTTTTATTGCTTCCTTGGGTTTACCGTACAGAACCTTAATAGACACGAAGCAAAACACCTAATTATACAAAACAAGCAAAGAAACTAGGTTGGGTGTAGATTGAAACTGGTCTCATTGTTCATACTAAATAAGCAGAAGCAGATGTAAATTACCGACTTATCAGACACTCCTACCTATAAAATATAATAGAAAGCAAAACTGTAAGCATTACATTAGGATCAATAGGATTCAGTCCAATATAGTGTATCACAATTTCAGGGCAAAATTGATTGGTAAATTGGTAGGTTAGCTCTTAAAACATACTGTATGTTTTGGGCAGGGCTATATTCTGTTCTACCTACCTCCTGGTGGTAGAGCATTATTTTAAAATTGTACCCCATCAGATCAAAAAGGACAAGCATTACAATGTGCAAATGCACAATACTACTGCTTCTACATCAGTTTGTATAGCATTAATGAATTCTATGGACAAATAATAGTTATTAAGAATGGATGCCCCAATACTGTATATGATGTAATAAAACATTAATGATAAAAATATTAATTCAAAAACGATTTGCAAATATTCTGGAACTGTCTGATGCACAACACTGCACTAGCAAAAATGCAGAAACTACTAACAGTTAACAGTGAAAAATGAAAGCAGGTGCTCACCAGTGATCAAAAGTAGTCTGTCTTTTTGAGTGATTTGTTCCTGTACTGTTGTCAACTGGGTGTGAAGAACTGCGGTTTGACATGCTATTTTCAAGAAAATTTCCCTCTGGACGAGGTGATGGAACTGTAGAAAAGAAAATGGTAGCAAAGAAATACACTAAATTAAAAAAAAAATACAGTTGTGAAAAGAAAACAATAAAAAAATAAACTCACAGTCCATATATTACCCTTCTATATTTCCTATACTTGCCAGCCATATTGTATGATCTTATGGCTATTGCCACACTACACACAGCAAGAGCATTACATAGAAAATATTTACTGTGTGCATCTCATCACTTTCATTGCAAATCCACAAAGTCTGTTTATCTATCCGTGAACCCTGAACAGCAGTACAACTACTAACTTCCGGATGACTGGTTCCTCTTCCACCCCCCTCTACAGATCCCATCAATGTGATTGGTGACCTCACTAACAGTGAGGTGCAGAAAGGTAGGAGGAGGAGGGGTTGGTCAAAGCAAGTGAAAGAAAAGCCAGCCACTGTTTTCAGGAGAAAAGTACATGATATAATTCAGAATCATGGGATTCTAGACAGAAGAACAGATCTGGTATACCGGCACCAACACCACAATTTAAGTATTTTTTTTTTCATTAAGTGAGTGGAAACAAGCATATCATTTATTCTTCTGTGGCCAACTGTACATCCAGAACTCTTAGTATAAAGAACAGATACAGGCTAAAACACAGTGCTAAATTTCCAACTGGTTTAGCCTTCTCAAGGCCTAGTTCGCAGTCTCCGCTCTAACTCATCCCAAAGGTGTTCTATCAGATTGAAGGGAGGATTATGTGCAGGCCAGTGAGGTTCCTCATCCATGTCTTTATGGACCTTGCTTTGTGCACTGGTGTGTAGCATGTTGGAACAGGAAGTGGCCATCCCCAAACTGTTCCCACAAAGTTAGGAGCATGAAATTGTCCAAGATGTCTTGGTATGCTAACTCCTTAAGAATTCCCTTCACTGGAACGAAGGGGCCAAAGCCAAACCCCTGAAAAACAACCCCACACCATAATCCACCCTCCACCAAACTTTACATTTGGTACAATGCAGACAGGCAAGGACCGTTCTCCTGGCAACCACCAAAACCAGACATGTCCATCAGATTGCCAGACAGAGAAGAATGATTTGTCACTCCAGAGAACACATCTCAACTGCTCTAGAGTGCTTTACACCACTTCATCTGACACTTTGCATTGCACTTGCTGATGTAAGACTTGGATGCAGCTGCTTGGCCATGGAAACCCATTCCATGAAGCTCTCTACGCACTGTTGTTGTGCTAATCTGAAGGCCACACGAA
This sequence comes from Staurois parvus, assembly GCF_062004578.1. Taxonomy (NCBI): domain Eukaryota; kingdom Metazoa; phylum Chordata; class Amphibia; order Anura; family Ranidae; genus Staurois; species Staurois parvus. The sequence goes on along the minus strand of NW_028318123.1, from coordinate 4,957,021 downwards.
GTTTGGAGGTCTTTAGCTGTTGACTCTCCAGACAGTTGGCGACTTCTGCGCACTGTGCGCTTCAGCATGCACTGACCCCGCTCTGTCATTTTACATGGCCTACCACATCGTGGATGAGTTGCTGTTCTCAGTTGCTTCCACTTTGTTATAATACCACTAACAGTTGACTGTGGAATATTTAGTAGCAAGGAAATTTCACGGATGGCTTATTGCACAGGTGACAACCTATCATGGTACCATGCTTGAATTCACTGAGCTCCTGAGAGCAACCCATTCTTTTACAAATGTTTGTAGAAGCAGTCTGCATGCCTGGGTGCTTCATTTTATACACCTGTGGCCAGAGAGGTGATTGGAACACCTGAATCCAATAATTTGGAGGGGTGCCCCAATCCCTTTGGCAATATAATGTAGTTTATAAGGACTACATTGTCTTGAAATAAAAAAAAATAGAGGACTGATTTATTTCCTTTAAGATGCAAAGCCTGCTTCCTATCAGATTTATATCGCATCCATCAGTGAATAGAAAGAGTCTCATTCAATTAGATGATAAAATGAAAGATGATTTAGTGAGACAAAAAAGCCAAGGAGAATTTAAAGTAGACAATTTTATTCATTTTGCACATATTTCTCCAGCTCTGCTTTCTATCAATGAACTGAACATGTCTCTTATGTTAAGAAGCTGATACATAGAACTAATAAATAACCCGAAAACCTGTTCTGCATAGAAACCAATCATCTTCCAGGTTTTATTGTCAAAGCTTAATGAAAGAAGCTGAAATTAGAACCTGACTGGATACAATGGACAGCTGCACCAGATTCTGAGTGCTCCAGTTTTAGTAAATTTTGCCCATTGTCTCCACCTCAACAGTACCGGGCGAAGGACTGCAAGGCCATCAAAAATGTTACATCAAGGGTCATGGTGCTCTTAGTTCCCCAAGGCACAACCTGTTTAACATTATACTGAATGACAGCCTTGTTACCATAAATGCATATTTCAATATTCCTTTTCCATGCATTACTTTTGAAAATATCAGTGCAGTAGTCATAATTTATACAGAGACCAACTTTTACCTCTGTAGAAGCTTCCAACCCTTCGAGGGACTGTGTCACTGTACATATGGCGGTTTTCTTTGGAGGACGCCCCATCATCTGCATGTGTATCATGATAAGGACCTCCCTAATACAAATCAATATACAAATCCATTATTAATGCTGGTATAATGATTTAACTGTGATATTCATCAAAAGACAAATTAATCAAATTAACGCCCACAGAAAATTCCATATAATGACCACCTCCAGGTAAAGCAGGGAAGATTTATAGTCTCTGTCACTTTTTTATTGCCAGCTGGATCGGGAGATTATTGGGGTGATTATCAGCAATTTCACTAACAACGACACAGATAAAAAACAAAACATATTTTTAGCGGTATGTGGAAGTATTAGAACTTTGTTTGTATTCCTGTCTGTATCTTCCGGTCTCAGTGATAACTGCTCTTCCCATTTCTTGTATTGAGTCATAGCTTCAGCAAATAATTTTCACCAATCACAGACTGAAATAAAAAAATAACAAACCCATTCTATCCAAAACTAAAAATAAATAAATAAGGAAAACAAAATTGGCTGTTGCTAGGATTTCATTGCCATTAATACCATTAGATATATCTTCTGGATATTTTTGTAAGTCAGCATTTAACTTACAGTTCATCCTGAAATTTATTTGAAGAACTATATCAACTAAAATGATTTTCAGAAAAATGACTATTGGTCAATTAAAAGGTACACATGTGTGAAAGGGATACCAGTAAAATTCACAATCATTTATGCATTATTAAAATTACCCTTAAAGATACAGAAATTGTTCCCTTTGTATCTAACATTGGTGTGCAGCCTAAATTTCCACATGTTGTCACTGTACGCAAATGAAGATTTACTCTATATGATGATCAACTCCATTTCTGATCAGAAAATTTCCCACTGGAATGGCAAATCCAACAGTGAATCCTAGTTATGAATGAATCTGTTTTTGCCATGCTGTGGCATATTTCTCAGTCCATGAAACATGATTTGCCATCTATTTCCACAGTCAGTGGCTCAGGCAATCATGCTCAAGCAACTGTTAATATGCCAATTCATTGATGGATTGTGAATGTCTTGTGTGGGAATGGAGGTCAGAAATCAGTTTTGTGCTGGAAAATATTTCTTGTTTGAATTCCCTGCTGATAGACAATTATTTATTATCTCTGAATGTTCTTAAATTCTTTCAAATACACACATATATTTTTATTAGCCCTTTCAAGTGGAACGGAACTCAAACAATAAAAACACTGTGAACATGCAAGCTCCTTATTGCAGAAGAGACATGCTATGTATTCCCTGCAATAAAATGAACTCACCTGCCTGTTCGCAATCCTCTGTAGAATGTAGACAGAGCTGTGCAAGCATCTCTGGTACAGTGTCAATGTGCCAGGATGAATTACTCTTGTGCAAGTGCAAGAGTGATGTAATCCTGCACTAGCCAATTAAGATGGCTGAAGAAGAAGAAGCTGGAGAAAGGAAGCCAGCACCAATAAGGAAATCTGTAAAATGTGCTGGCACCTCATGGACTTATCTCTTTAGTTTACATCTGACAGTTTTATTGAGCTCCATAAACGCAGCTATCTCTACACTCCCGAAGCTCTGACAGGAGAAATGCTGCCTTCTCACACACATCATCTCTGTCTGCCCCTCCTCAATGGTGCCTATTCACAGAAGCCTTTGTATTTTGTGAGTGGGTTCACATAACGCAAAGTACTCTGTAATTGGGCAGGAGGAGAGGAGGGGCGAACGCATCAGCTGCATGTGACTCTGCAGCTGTTGGAGCTGAGACCAGCTTTAGAGGTATTATGAAATCTATGCTGCTGGCACGCCATAAAAATGTCAATTGTAAATTAAAGAGATAAATTCATACAGTGGCATGCACCCCTAGTAATCCAGAACATTTTCCAAAGTGGTTAAATTCCTGGAGTTTAAGCTTTAAGTTAAATGTAGACATGCACTCCCAAACGCCGATCTAAACATGCAGTAACATGTTACTACAACTCATGGTAATGTTCTGGGGTACTTTCAGGTTTCTTCAGGGGTGCCTAGGCAAAATGCCTAAAAATTGCCCAAAAAATGTATACCAGCCAGTGGGGAAATTAACCCTTCTTTACACAAAACCACAGGATTTCATTGTGCACTATTACAACCTTCTAGTCACCTGTGTCCTAACAACCAATGACATCAGCACTGGGGTCACATTAACGGAGTGAGCGGAAGAAACTGAGGGAGAACTGAAACACTAGTCAGTACAAGTATGTAAAGGTGTATTTGGAGGAATAAATCACTTCTAATATTGGTGTCCTGCGTGTGTGAATGTTGCTGCGCTACGTAAAATTATTAACTTAGTTTTTTACATTTTAGAATAGGGCGCTTTGAGATTGTGCATTGTTATAAAGGGTGCCTTGACTAAAAAAGGTTGAAAATCACTGATATGCAGTATGGGCACTGCGGTGTATTCCTATTTATTTTTAAATGCAGCCCAATGTATATATATAGCTTGATAATTTACTTGCATTTGGAGATTGATGGGCTGTGTTAGCACCTGACTTCTTATCTGTCTTAGATACTCCAGTAATGAGCTCTGAGATTTTATTGGTCCCATCTACTAAAAGAAATATAAAAAATCTAGCAGGGACAGTGGCAACCTTCCCGATCACAGTAGGTGTCCAGATTCAGGAACTAAAATGCAGAGATCTCACCACTAAATTCCTTGAAGGATATAAGATATTTTCAAGTAGTCTAACATGAACCTGTACTTTACTCAAAGCAACAGGGCCACTTAATTGCTCACCTACCTTCTGCTTATATAAACTTACCCTTCACTTCTCTACTGCTCTGTTCTTCTGCTTTAGCAAAGCAACATGGGAATTTAGCAATATGGAACACCTTTTCCTCCCATGACATCAATGGGTGCCTGAGCAGTCAATGGCCAGAACCAAGAATGATCATGTGAGGAGTTATTAGCTTTTTATAAGCTCCTACTAGTCTGACTTAATGCTATTCTAGGATTTTTTCTCTTCACTCTGAAAGGCAATCAGAGTGGTAGTGGTTCAGAAGAATGATTACTACATGCAATGGGTAGGTGCTAGGGCAGTTAATTAAATGTGTTGCTTTGCCATTCTGGGCAGTTTTTGGTGGACTGAGGCTTTATCTCTGATTTATAAGGCCTGATGGGTTTCATGTATTTTAGGATTAAACAATTATTTAGTTCTAGGATAATCTAAGTGTAATTATTACCAAGATACATTCTGCAAGATCATGTTAAATTAAACTGAAAAACCGCAGGGTAACAGATACATTTGTTTTATAGTGCTAAATGGGTGTTTTCACTTATAAATGATCCAGCAGCAACAGAAGCACCAGTTCTGGCTAAGTAAACACATTATTACATGCTCCTGTTGGTTTTACGGGGCCAAATCAGATGTTTAAGTAGAGAGTGGAGACTGCAGCCCAAGAGACACATCACACTGTCTTGTTATTGCTAAGTGCATATACTGCCCCCAGTGAGAAAACAGGATTCTGGACTGCCGGACCTATTGAGTGGATGGTTCCAGGGATCTCAGATTGGTGGAATGAAGTGTATGGATGTTGGTGTAAGCTTTTGGACTTCTGGTGAAGGAAGCTCACATACATGTGGAAGGAACGGTTGTTCATTCTAATCACAATTTATTACAGTGGATTCATTTATTTTTGTAAACAATATTTGGTGATGTTTATATATATATTTTGCTGGCTATTCAAAATATTAGTTCGCTACTGTCAGTTTGTTTTTTATGTTTTGGATATGTATTTTTGTTTATAAGCGCTGTATTTTACTGTATATCTTAGATGTTAGTCAGAAAATTAAGTCCTGCTAGATCACTTCAGTCTGGTCCCTTTTGCAGGTACAGCTGCGTAAAATATTAAAAATGAGTGCCTATACGGTTTAAAATCCAGTAATACATGGTCTCACCGTGCTCTGCACATGCTCAGTTGCTCTCTATTTTTTGGCACTGTGTCAAAAATGTAGAGGCCGATCTGCTGACAGCCTAAAGATTTATTGCTGCTCAGGGGCTCTGGGCTTCAGCAAAATGGCAGCCTCCAGCAAGAAGAAGCAGGAGCAGTGCTGGAGGCAATTTACAACACACACTAATTTTAGTAGCATAATTATTAATGTGGAATGTGTGTTTCTTGCTAAAGAACATTAATTTTTATTAGGTTTTTAAGGGTAAAGTTTTAAAGTGACCACACAATACCAAGATTGTGTAAAAGGACTGTTCACTACAGTCACCGATTTCTATTGACTACAGCTGTAGATGCAAGTTATTCCTTCACATACATTTCAGTTTACAGAAATCATTTTTTTTTTCTGTTTTGTTAATAGCTGATTCTACAGCTACATGCAATACCAAACAGCAAGAGAACTGTGTGCACTGTGGAAATTGGGATTATACAAAGATATGCAATGTCAGGAGACATCTTAGTTGAGAGTGAGACAGCTCTTCTGAACATCAATCGTGTTAAAAGAAAGAACATGTTCAGATAGTTTACAAGTACATGATGAACAAATGGTTAATAAACTTTCATTGCAAGTGTCCAATGAAACTTGGACCAAGACTGGTAATAAGAATTATATATCAAACGTTCCTTGTACTCATGGTGATAAATAATGTACATTAATATAGGAGGCACATATAATATGGGACTCCCTACCACAGGGGTAGGAAACCTTACAGAGGTGGAGATCTACCTGAACAACATGGAGGAAATCAAAGAACACCAGGCAAATTATTGCCTCCTCATAGCTGATTTAAACCTCTAATTGCCGTACTACCGTGTCACAATCGAGTGCATTGCACGACAATCATGGGTTTAAATCAGGTTATGAGGAGGCAACATATCACCTCCTCACTACCTGTCAAACGCACTGGGATCGCTTTGCAGAGGAGTAGCAGTGCCTAATGCACCTGTGAATGAGCCCTTTGTTGTAATCAGCAGTGGAACCCTAAGGGTTTGTTCACATGTATAGTTGGGGGTAGTAAAACCCTGCGGTTGAATCATGGTTTTACCGCAACCCCCCAATCCCTACCCCCTTTAGCTGCTGAGGCAGCAGCCAAAGATGTACACATGATGCAGTAGGAATTATAACCCGTTGCTTTTGGTGGGTGCTACCGCCTGTCAACTGAGACACGTTCAAGTAAATGGGCCACTCTGCAAGTGCCCTGCAACTGCATGCTTCTGTGGGATCCAAGCGCTTAAAGCAGGTAGTGAGAAAGCAACACACCACTGCCTGTTTAACCCCTTGTACAAGGTTGCAGGGCAATTGCAGAGCGGCCTCATTCACTTGAATGGGTAATGGTTGGCTGGTGCTAGACCCACAAACCATGACAAGGCGTAGGAGAAGCACTACAGAGGAGACATCATTTTATGTGGCTCTTGCTCCCTACTACAGCTCCAACACTACAAGTAGTCCCTCTGCTATGCACTTTGTTTGATGCTCTGGCATGGCGTGTCAGCAAGCCCTGACCGAGATCTACCAGTCACCTGGACTAGATCTACTGGTTGCTGACCCCCGCACTACCATCTCCTGCTCTTCAAAGTTCTATCAGACTGTATATGATAGTCAAATGTAAGGAAGCAATCCAACTACCATATGAGTTTTTCCTCCTTCAAAGTAGCCTAGTCACAATTGAGGGCAATTCAACTTAGCATATGATGAATAAATTAAACTGCCCAGACTTGTGACAGGTCTACTTTGGTAGCTAGACTTCTAAGAATCTTTGTTGCCATCGGTGGCACCCAGAGAAAACCTGATCCCCAAGCAAACCTAATGAAGCTCCAGACATTGAACAGATAGCTATTGTCTAACAGGACCTAAAGACAGAAAAAAAAGAAACCCAGAATAGCTTTGCCGTGTATTTTTTAAGATGCGTGGATATTTCAAACTGTACATCATATGCCTTAATCAAACCTGACTCTCTTCTTACAACATATCACTGGGCAAAAAAAACCAAAACAAAAACATATTTATACATTTTGAAAGCTTAAAAAAGGAGCAATTATGCTCTGAAACATGTAGCCACATTCCCCATACTTCGCCCTCCCCCTCAGGTGTGACATCACTTCTGGTCCTGCGTAGTTCATGCGCTCCAGGGTGGTTCAAGGATTTCCAGTTTTGTTTCTGGTGTCCAGTGCAGCTCCTGACAGTAAGATCTGCTTTCTGGCTCATGAAGACACTCTGAGGCTCAACAGCAAACCACACTGGGTGCATCCGTATGCATCTTGTGAGCTGCCACTTGTGATTTTTAATGAAGTCTTTGCCTATATACTACACTTAGTTGGCACCCTCTGCTGTTTCCTATCTATTGCAGAGATTACTTCAGTCTCATTAACCACTTCCAGACCGGACACTTTTACCCCCTTCCTGACCAGGGCAATTTTCAGCTTTCAGCGCTATCACACTTTGAATGACAATTGCGCAGTCATGCAACACTGTACCCAAATTAATTTTTTACCATTTTTTTGCAACAGATAAAGCTTTATTTTGGTGGTATTTATTCACTGCTGTGATTTTTATTTTTTTTGCTATGTAAATGAAAAAGTCCAAAAATTTTGAACAAAAGTGTTTTTTATAAAATTTTGCAAATAAATAATATTTCATCATAAATCTTTGCCAAAACGTATTTCGTTATCTTTTTAGTAAAAAAAAAACAAAAACAAATTAGTTTATAACCAAAAATTATAATTTTTAAACATTTATTTTTACATTTTTATTTTATTTTTTTATATTATTATTTTTTTTTACATACTGTCACCCTAGCAGTACAGTGTCACCATGGTGACACTGTACTACTTGTGGGGGGTGATGAAGATTTTTTATTTTTTTTTTTACGATTGCTTTTACACCCATATAGGATGTAAAAGCAATCATTTCTCTTTCTCTCTGTGTGCATTCTTGCACTCATTGAGAAATACAGAGTGAGCTGTGATTGGTCACAGCTTGTCACATGGTACAAGGCTGTTGTGAATAGCCTTGTACCATGTGACCTCTGTGATCATTCACAGATTTCACACGTAGTAAGCAATGATGTCACAAGTGACATCTTGCTTACTACTTTGCATGTGATCACTGATTGGCCAATCAGTGATCACATGATCGGGACCGCTGTGTCCGGAGGACACAGCGGGCACCGGATCGCGGTGCTGCACGCTCCCAGGGAGCGCGCACAAGCAGGGTGCAGGGAGGCCGTTCATAAACGGCCACCCGACCCTGTACTGCCACTGTCCGGCCGTTTATATGCAACGGACGGTCGGGAAGTGGTTAAGGAACTGCCTCAGATATCTTTGGACCTATGGACTTTTTAGTATAATCCTACACCCCCACATCACAATCACATGTGTGATTATGTTGTAGTTTAGCTGTATCCCTACCAGCATGATTCTCGATAATTCTCTGTGCAACCAAGTGGATAATTCTCAAATTATTATTATTATTATAATACAGTGTTTATATAGCGCCAGAAAGGTTTGCTCAGCGCTGTACATTAAAGTGGGGGACAGAACATGAGACAATACAGTAACAAGGCAATACACGAGGGGTTCGAGGGCCCTGCTCTTTCGAGCTTACACCATAGTGATATTACCAGGTGCTGCCATGTTTATAGACTATACTCTTACAAATACTGGTTTGATCACTGAAATACCTATTTTTCTGCCTGTCTCCTGATTAGGGAGAACTCTCTTCACATGCTATTTCACAGGTATCAGACAGAACATGAGTTAGAGGAAGATACCCCCAGCAAGCACACAGGCAGCAATGAAAAACATATCTAGTAGAATGATGAAGGTTTGGAACCTCTGTCAGGATTTTATTGTTCCTTGTATTCCCATGATAGAGATGTCTTCTCCTGTTCATGTCAGACAGAAATAAAAGAGAGGAGAAATTTCCTCTATGCATACACAGACAGCATTTAAAATCTCATAAAACAATCATAACAGGGACACAAAAAGTATATAAAACCAGACAGAAGTTCTAAGGCTTCTCAATTCTATTCAAAACTGAAAAAAAGTCGCCAGAATTTTGGCTTTAATAGCTGATTGTTGTTGATGCATAATACAGTTTCTATGAATGACACAGTGTACGTAATCCCTGGAAACTGATAACAGTCTCCATAAAATGGTTCTATGCTGGGGACTGGTGCCACTGAGAAGCTTGTATAGAGGACTTCGCTGATGTGAATCAATACCGAACAAACCACCGTGAAAGTTTAATTTTAATACAATCACATACTGTGTAGTGGAATGGCGAAAAATGTCCTAATGTCAGAACAAGCTAATGTTAAGAATTTCTAATATAGCAGGCTAAAAACAGCAGGGAGTTTTTTCTATATCTTCATGTAATTTAGTCGTTGACTATTAAGGCATCAACACAATAAAATGCAGCCATGCTCTGACAGAGTGAGCTACAGGCATCTTATGCCTATAAGTGACAGACGAGAAAGCATATTACAATGGCACAAATATTCTGTAAAGCAAGCAAGCTTTTAGTGTTTTGCATGCAAATGAGCAATGGTAAGAACTTAAGTTAGGGCAAAATCATAACTTGAAGACGGTATCTTAAAGTTATAGGAATATTGCAGTTCTTTCCTACCACTGGCACTTTTACATCTTTTCTACCTTTTAGCTGAACCAGGTCAGAAATCAAGACAGAATGCTCACTGGCATCCTTGAAAAAACCCAGGTAACGAGAAAGCTAAAAAGCAAAAAAATGTGCTTTGTTCTTCAACTTACTATTAAATCATCTTTAAATAGGCATGTTCACCATAGCCATTGCAGGGCCCAATGAGTTCTAGGGGTTTTGACTGAATAACAAAAGGTGTCACTGTTGCATGGACATCAAAGGACATTTGTGAGTTTGTACAAAATTTCCCAATATTGATCTAAACTTCTGATCTAAACTTCAGTATGAAATGATTTAGCTGGAACTTTAGTTATCAATTTTGCCCGTCCAATGAAAGTTATGTTACTCTTTAGTTTTGTGATAAATAAATGTCACCAGTGAATTTACGAGTGGAGTTCAGTTTTGAAAATTACTTAGTCCCAACTATACTCTGAAGTTTAGCATATGATTTACCCGTATTCCGCAAATATTATATGTGATGTCATCAAAATTATATTAAATTCTAATATTGCGTGATTCAGACCTCAGACTTTTGACGCGTGTTAAATGAAGCTGTGCCTTCTCTGTTGGGCTCTTTAGCTAGTGGTCTTGAGTGGATGATCCCCTCTGACAGAGCTGGGTCAGCCTGCTAACAGCAAATAAAACATATGGATCATACAGTTTGAGAAGCAAGACAACACACATTACTTGGTGAATACAATTTAGGTAAGCAAAAAATAAAGCTCAAGTACTTCAGCACACTGCACAATGGGACACATAACACCAATGGATATCAAGGGAATAAAGCAGTTGTTAAAATAAGGAAATAAAAAGTGGGTTATTGTGTTCATAAAGTCAATAAAAATGTTATTAAAAGAGTACAACATTAGGGGTACATTGTTGGCCAGCACTTCAGAGAAAAATGACTTGAGGGTACTTATTTCAGATGATTGCAAAATGAACAAACAGTGTGGCGAGGCAGTAGGGAAAGCAAATAGAATTCTAGGATGCATCGCTAGAGGGGCACCAGCAGGAGGAAGGAGGTCCTGATTTCCTCTATATACATCTTTAGTTAGACCTCATTTAGAATACTGTGTCCAGGTCTGCAGACTTCACTTACAAAGAGATATTGATAAGATAGGAGATAGTGCAGAAATGGGTAACAAAAATGGTGAAAGGTCTGGGGGATAAAATATATTAAGAGCAACTTCAGAAACTTAACATGTACAATCTGGAGGAAAGAAGGGAAAGGGGAAACATGATTGAAGCCTTTAAATACATCAAGGGGGTGAATAAGGTCCAGAAGGTCAGTATTTTCAACATGAAACCAAAATCAAGAACACTGGGACATGAGCTAACTGGAGGAAAGTTCAAAACTAGCCTCAGAAAGTACTATTTTACTGAAAGAGTAGCTGATGCTTGGAATAAACTTCCAGCAGAAGTAGTGAGCCAGTCCACAGTAAATAGCTTCAAACATGCTTGGGACATCTCAAACAAAAAACAAAAGAAAAACAGAAAGAAAAACAAAAATGGGCAGACTCGATGGACCACTTGGTCTTTTCCTGTCATTACTTTTCTATGTTTCTATATAACTTGTTAAAACTACAAAATATTGTCAAATTAAAGAGACTGCTACATAATATGGGTAATTTTTTTAAGGTTTCATGCCAACAAGAAGTGACAAAGAACAGACCCTTGCTGTCTGAGACTAAAGTCGACAACTCATTAGCAACAAGATTGCTATACAGGACAGGGCCCTTAGCCCTGGTATCTGGGTACCTGTACTAGGCACAAAAATTCTAGCTTTAACTGTAAAAAATAAGCATTCAAAACTCTTTTTGATTGTCATGTTTAAATCAAGTTGTTTTGGTTCCTCTACAGATCTTTATCAATAACACAGAAACTACTCAGCAGGAAACAAAACATGAAGGTCCAAATGAAGACCAAGCCATCATGTCTATTAAAGTATTTTATGTATTGAGTTAGGGAGCTCAACATAGAAGTCAACTCTGCAAAGTCCTCTTACCATAAATAGTGATGTCTATTTACAGGAAAAAAAATGAATTTTTCTACTTACCATAAAATCCATTTCTTTGAGTTTATTAAGTGACACAGGACTCTGTTATTCTAAGATGGTTAGGACATTCTAAAGCAGTACAACTAAGGGGAGGGCAACAGCAATAAAATGATAGCAGGCCCATATAGAGCTGTCTGAAGGACCTTACACCTGCAACTGGCATCATATGGGGCTTGAACATTAACTGGTAAAAGTTCCAGAACATGTGAACAGAGGACCAGGTGGCAACTTTGCAAATTTAGCAAAAGATTGCCTGATGCCTAAAAGCTAAACTGGTCTTTGAAAAACGAGATACAGATGATCTGTAATCTGGAGGCCAGAAGGTCCACATCCAGCATTCCCCACCTGTGACATAGGTCCTGGAAAACGTCCAGGTGCAGGGACAACTACTCCAGATCCAATTCCTGTTGCTGAAGTAGTCTGCCTGACAATTGTCCATTTCTGTTAATTAAAAAAAAGAGGACAAGGCTGGAAATGGAGTTCTGCCCAGATTAGGATCCTTTCACTTCTCTTGCACAGTCAGACTTCTGGATGCTCCCTTATGGTTAATGTACGCCACTGCCGTTGAATAGTCAGACTGAATTATGATAGAGCGACCTTCTAGAATGGGTTTCCAGCATTGCAGGGACAGTACAATTGCTCAGAGGTCTAGAATGTTGATCGGAGGATGGTATTCCTCCGATGCCCAGCTCCCCTGCAGCAACAGGGTGTCTAGGAATCTGCAACCTGTAAAGCTGGCTACATCATGAGGATCATCCAAGAATGTGGGTGGAGTCCAGGATTGGGTTTCTAATCAACCAAGTCAGAGACAATCTGGTCCTCAGTGTCAGGTAAGTCAGGTTGCCCAGACACTGAACTATTTTGTCCCACGATGACAAAATGTTCTGTTGGAGGGGTCCATTTATTTTGTTTGCCAGTGCCAAAAATCCTCCTGCAGGTAGCAATATAACCCAATCATATCTATCGGAATGACTGTGCCCCTAATGAATGATAAAGAAACATATGATGACTTTTCTTAACATATGAGTCCTATATATAGAAGGTTGAAATGGATATTTGGGTAAAATGTCTCAAAGGGAATATTGGTTCCAACAGTTTTGCCTGTTTCTATCACTGGTCTAATATAAGGTAAAGTTCTGCAGACTTCAATTATCCAATGATGCTTATTTTTAATTTTCCTGGCATTGATTGGGTAAGTGGTAGGCAATTCTATTATTAACCTGCTTAAATGCATTAAAGGGGGTTCTGAATACAATACTGCATATATATTATTTCACACAGGTAACATACACACTCTGAAAAAGTAGATTTGTCTTATGAGAACCAAATTCAGAACACCACAGGCTGTTCAATAAGAAGTACATTTCTTAATTAGTGCTATATTTAAAAAAAAACCTTTTCTTATACTCTGTGCAAGCTGCTGTATTATAATATTCTAAGCACTGCTGTGAACAATGAACATTTTCAAAGCACCTTGGACAGATTCCATCAGTCTGTCTACTGTACTGTTTGTCTGCAGTCCCCTAGGCTAGATATGTGCACATGGTATGGTTACATGGTACCATGCACCATAATCATTTATTGCACAATTTATAATGGTCAACAATGTGACACTAGACATGCCAGCGGATAGGAAGTGGCCCATATTTGTGCAGTCATGAGATGCATCATTTCAAGGAGATTTAGTTTTGAGGTTATAAGGATTACTTTAAACACACAAAACAGCATAGAAGTAGTAGTTCTTTGTCCCAGTATTTTAAAACAGCAGCCAGACTTAGTAGCTCCTGTGGGCCCCCTGGCATTAGAGAGCTGCAGTCAGCTCTCAGTAAAATGTAGCGACATTCATAGGGACATCACAGCACTCCCCCTGAGCATGGAGGAGTAGACAGAGTTGCTGCAGCTCTGTTTAGCTTCTCCCTGCAGCAGTAGATCACCGCTAAACACAGATTGCTGCAAGCAAGAGATCACGATTAGAATCTGATCTGTTGCTGAAGAACTGCATGGGGTGGCCTGGAAACTGTTGACTTTTTCAACATATTTGAACAGGCAAACATTGGATCACTTCATTTAAACAGTGCCTACAGATAAAGGTGATATACTTGAACAAAGAAAGCATAAAACAGACGTGATGCATGCATTCTTATCATCTAAATTAATGAAAATGCAGATTTGTTACATGGAAAAAGTAAGTATACTCCTGCATTTACCACAACTTCAAATCAATGAAATTATAATCAGGTGATAGATTAGGTGCCAGTGAATGGAAGCTCCTTAGGAAGGATGTGGGTGGAATCTGTCTTATTTTGGCCCCTTTCACACAAGAGAATGGGACTGTTTGTTATTAGATGCAGGAAACTCAGGGGGGGGGGGGGGGGGGCACTGTGCTTAGCTGCAGGCAGTTGGCCCATTTAAAAGAAAGGAAAGTTGACAACTCTTGCAGTATTTGCAGCTGACTGCATATTATAAACAGTTATGGAAAGAATTATCTGCCCCGCCACAGACCATCTGCCACCAGAGCCAATCATTTGCATTTCCAATTAGGCTTCCCACCTATTGCTAATTACAGAGAACTCAGCTGGGTGTACCGCATCCAATCACAAACGGCCCCATTCGCAAATGTGAATGGGGCCTTAAAATATCAGGATTCTAGGGTCAGGTGTTTTCTTTGCTATTGAAATGTGTGGTGTCATCATGCTAATTGTGAAGCATGGTGGTGCAAATGTTATGGTTTCAGATTGCTTTTCTGCTCAATGGCTTTAAAAGTCTGCATTACTGGATCAGCTATGAATTCTGCATCAAGTCAAAGTGTGCATGAGGAGAATATGAGGCCATCTGTTTGAATGTAAAACCAGAAATGGATCTTTTCAAAATGATAATGATCCAAAGCACACTAGCAAATCTGCCAAAGAATGCTTCAATAAGAAGAAATTGAGGGTTAAGGACGAGCCTAGTCAAAAGCTTGATTTAAATCCTATTGAAATATTGTGGGGGAATTTGACCTAGGTGATTCAGGTAAAGAAACCAACAAACATCTTGCAACAGAATGAATTTTGCATGGAGGAGTGGTCATACATTTCACTGGGTGGTGTCAGAGACTGGTGGACAGTTATTGCCGACAAGTCATTTCAACTATATGGGACAACACCAGCTTCTGAGGCCAACTGTATACTCATTTTTTCCACAACACACCATTACATCTATTGATATTTTTGTTACATAAATGATCGAAAAGGGCAATTTTATGTTTTTATTTAAGAATATCACCTTTACCTGTAGGCACTGCTTGAATAGAGGTCTAATGTTTGCCTGTTCAAATCTGTTGAAAAAACCAACAAATTCTATGGGGTGTACTTATTTTTCTACACAACTATATATCTATATCCTAAAATAAAGTAATAAATAAATAACAACAATACCCACCCCCTCATTTAATGCCCACATCAAAACAATGATGTTGGATGACCTGGATTACATTTGAGATTACTGCATCAAAAGCTCACATAAGTGAATGCATTCGAAATTTTAATGATCACAAACGTGTGTGAGTGTGAACGTTCTGCTAATCTGAGCCCACATCAATCCAACTTAACCCCTTCACGCCGGCGCCTCCCAGCTCTTTAAGGGTTCCAGAAGACGGGAGGCGGGGCGGGGTTTAGGGTCATGTGACCGCTGTGAAGCGCCGTCACATGATTGGGAAAGGTCCCGATCGAAAGAGGAGATTGGGACCATTCCGTGAATACCGGACACGTGTGCTGTGCTCTAGGCACATATGTCCTTTTTTAATAGAACGCAAATGTGCGGCCACTCGGCGTCTAGGCCCAGACACCGGGAGGCCGCACATTTTTGTGCGGCCAGCGTGAAGAGGTTAAAGTGTTTGTAAAGGCTGGAGGTTTTTTATCTTCATGCATTCTATGCATGAAGGTAAAAACCCTTCTCTGTGCAGCATCCCCCCCCTCAATATTCACCTAAGCCCCCTTTCGATCCAGCGATGTGCACTGGAGTCTCAGCTATCCTGGGACTCTCTCTCCTCATTGGCTGAGACAGCTCCCGCTGCTGTCAATCACAGCCAATGAGAAGAGAGAGTGGGTAGGGCCAAGCTGCGGCTCCGTGTGTGAATGGACACACGGAGCGCTGGGGAGTGCGTATGCTGGGGTACCCCCATTGCAAGCTGCTTTTTGTGGGAGCACCCAGCAGGAGGGAGGGGCCAGGAGCACTGGCAAGGGACCTGAGAAAAGGAGGATCCAGCCTGCTCTGTGCAAAACTACTGCACACAGCAGATAAGTATAGAAATGTTTGTTTTTTTTAAGCCTTTAAAATCACTTTGATCTTATTTTAATTTTACATTAACAATTTACTCAAACTATTTTTTACTCTGCATTTGCTGAAATGTAGAATTAACAGGGAAATAAAGTTCCCCTAAAGTAAAATACATGCATTCACTTTAAAGTGTTTGTTACCCCAAAATTTCAAATGTCTGATACGTGTTTGTTGTACCATGTACTTATGTTAAAAATTATCCTGTTCTCTTTGCATTGCTTCTTTTGTGCAAAATACATAGTGATCTTGACAGTCCCCCTGCTTTCTTATTGCAACCTGACCATGCTAGGCATGACAGCACATCCATATCAGTGTGGTTAGTTTTCTGGCTTTGGTGGGAGCACAGTCTACCTGTCCTTCAATGATTAGACTTGTGCTGGCATGCCCCCCTGCACAACTCTTCACTGGGAAGATTCGTTTACTGCTCTTTCCCTGCCTCTTATTGACACCTTGCTCTGCAGTCTCCACCCCCACCTCTCTAAGCTCCTTATGCAGCTGAGAACAGGAGTAATGTGATCACTTATTTAAAAAAAGAAAAAAGGTATTTATATTTTTATATATATGTACACAAATGTTTTGCCTTGCATTTTTATTTTAAAAGGAATAGGTTGTTTTAACAAATAGGGGTTAAATTATATTGTACTTTAAGCTTTACCATTCTGCTATGTTGCATAAAAGGCGCACTGTGTTAATTATATTTTGGGCAAAATTTATGGGAGTGGGCCAATTATGTAAATGTTGCATTGAGAAAAATTACAGGAAAATGCTATTTTTTTTTTTTTCTTTTACAATTTGATAATAAAAACAAATTAATTAAAAATATACGTATCCAAGCCTGATACCAAATTAAAATCTGGGGACTAAAGTGGTTAAAAGACAATTTCATCTTTGATTTAGAAATCAATACTGTAATGGGCCTAGCACATAAATCAGTTACATAAATGTTATACAGTGCCTTGAAAAAGTATTCATACCAATTGACATTTTCCACATTTTGTCGTTACAACCAAAAACGTAATTGTATTTTATTGGGATTTTAAGTGATAGACCAACACAAAGTGGCTCATAATTGTGAAGTGGAAGGAAAATGATAAATGGATTTCAAATGTTGTGGCGTGCATTTGTATTCGGCCCCCTTTACTAAACATACCCCTAACTAAAATCTAGTGGGACCAATTGTCTTCAGAAGTCATCAAATTAGTAAATAGAGTCCACCTGAGTGCAATTTAATCTTAGTATATATACAGCTGTTCTGTGAAGCCCTCAGAGGTTTGTTACAGAACATTAGTGAACAAACAGCATCACGAAGGCCAAGGAACACACCAGACAGGTCAGGGATACCGTTGTGGAGAAGTTTACAGCAGGGTTAGGTTATCAAAAAATATCCCAAGCTTTGAACATCTCACAGAGCACTGTTCAATGCATCATCTGAAAAATGGAAATAGTATGGCACAACTGCAAACCTACCAAGACATGGATGTCCACCTAAATGGACAGGATGGGCAAGGAAAGCATTAATCAGAGAAGCAGCCAAGAGGCCCATGGTACCTCTGGAGAAGCTGCAGAGATCCACAGCTCAGAACCTGTCCACAGGTCAACTATTAGTCGTGCACTCCACAAATCTGGCCTTTATGGAAGAGTGGCAAGAAGAAAGCCATTGTTGAAAGAAAGACAATAGAAGTCCCATTTGCAGTTTGCGAAAAGCCATGTTGGGGACACAGAAAACATGTGGAAGGTGGTGCTCTGGTCAGATGCAAACCTGCAAAAGATTTGAGACTGGGGGTTCATCTTCCAGCAGGACAACGACCCTAAACATACAGCCAGTGCTACACTGGAATGGTTTAGATCAAAGCATAGTCATGTGTTAGAATAGCCCAGTCAAAGTCCAGACCTAAATCCAACTGAGAATCTGTGGCAAGACTTGAAAATTGCGGTTCACAGACGCTCCCCATCCAATCTGACAGAGCTTGAGCTATTTTGCAAAGAAGAATGGGCAAAAATGTCACTCTTTAGATGTGCAAAGCTGGTAGAGACATACCCAAAAAGACTTGCAGCTGTAATTGCAGGGAAAGGTGGTTCTACAAAAGTATTGACTCAGGGGGGCTAATTGCAAATGCACGCCACACTTTTAAAATATTTATTTATAAAACATTTAAAAAACCATTTATCATTTTCTTTCCACTACACAATTATGTGTCACTTTGTGTTGCTCAATCACATAAAATCCCAATAAAATACATTTACGTTTTTGGTTGTAACATGACACAATATGGAAAAGTTCAATGGGGAATGAATACTTTTGCAAGGCACTGTATATTTTTTTCACACTAAGATTTTGCTATGGTCTGCCAATCTTTTCCTAAAATGCTGGGGCTTTTAGAGCACACAACTTCCTGTGTTCTCATTCCTCCACAGGTGATGGTCAGTTAGTGAGCGACCAGCATTTTGGTTGATTTTAGTGGAACTATACTCACCTTCCGTCAGTCCCTTGTTGGTGTCAATACTTCGGATTCTTTGGTCATCTTGACTGGCCAGGCCAAGATGATGTAACATCCACAAACTGGTGTGGAAATCTTTTCATCATGGCTCTGAGGTTTATTATATAATGACCTGTGAATGTTAGGGTACAAGGAGGGCTGCATTAAAGAACTGTTTGCTAATGAATGACATAACAGTCATGTATGAGCCAGCAAATATCTCAATAGGCCCAGGTACAGGGAGTGTTAATGTGGTGGGGGGCTTAGGATATGGCTAAGCAGGTAGTTCAATAATCATAATAGTTAACAAGTTCATTTTGCACTTTTGTACTGAGGAATGTCTACAGTTATCTATAACTAACAGCAGAATGTAGACACAACTTTTCATTCAGTCTACTGTTTCCAAAAAGCAACAGAATCTGAACATATCAAATCTAGAGAACAATGTAAAAAAGAGCACATAAAACATAACAAGGCAAGTAACAATGCTATACTTTTAAACAGAATATATTAATTCAGCACAATTCCCAATTATTCCATTATACAGGGAGAGCCTACTTAGAAGATTTAAAAGCAGTTTGAAAATATTTGCACAACCCACACAAAAACACCCACTTCCTCACACTGAACACTGACAGTGCTGCGCATTACCATAATACATTTGTTTCTGTTTTAAGAAACTGCAGCAAGGATGAATATAGAAGGGCAAAGTGTAGCACAGAGAGAAGCAGAGCACACAAAACGTGATAAGAGAAAACTAGGCTAAGGCTCCATTATAGCCTAATTCCACAGGAACTAAAATTATATTCAGTGATGCGAGATAACAGGTGGTGTTTTTTCTTTCAGTTTATCCTGAAATCGCTTTATTATTTCTATGTAAATCAAAACCCCAGGATTGTTTTCAAAACTTAAAAATGGAAAAATGTCCTAAAAATAAGACGGACAAAATGCTAAAAATGTTTACAAAAGGGAACACTCATCAGGGTTCTTCTGGTAAAGGAAAGCTCTAATCTGAATGATTCAATAAAATGTTTCCACAAAGGTCAAACAGATCTTACTGATAATACATGGAGGAAATAAATGTTCACTTAGAACAGGTAAAAAGCATTATGAAAGGCCAAGTAGCAGTCTGGCAGCAGCACTTGTTTAGCTGTACAAATAAACAGATATTGCTTCAACAGGGAAGACAGATGGAAACTTTAGCCAACAAAGACCCTGCTCTGTTTTGTTAAAGCTGTACTTTAGTGCAGCCCTCAAAATTACCACTCGCCCGCTCGCATTGGGTGAATGGAAATAAGGTGGGGATGAGCAGCGCAGAGACAAACGGTGTGTGGGAGGGGTGGGGACAAGCAGAGATCTCCTGTATGGGTTTCAATGAAGCAGCTGAAAGCCGCGGGAGGGAGAGGGAGAGGAGAAGCAGCTGCTTCACTCAAAAACATACAGGAGATTGTTGCTTGTCACCGCTGCACAGATCATACCTGATTGTTTCATTTCTTTCCTCCCCCCGTGTGCTCCTCGGTGCCAGTCTCCTATTGGTGCGGTGGATAGGGGGAGGGGCTGGGCACTGAGGATCACACAGTGGGGTGGGGGTGGGGGCAGGAAAGAAATGGAATGATCAGGTATGATCTGTGCAGCGGTGACAAGCAGCGATCTCCTGTATGTCTTTCAATGAGGCACCTGGAAGCCGACTCTCCTCTCTCGCAAAAAAGAACACAGAGCAGCCGACACCTCTGATGCTTCTGAATGAGCATGTGAGTCCGACTGACCTACCTTCCACCCACCCCTCCCTTCCTTCCTTCCACCCACCCCAACCTTCCTTCAACCCCTCCCTTCCTTACACCCACCCTTTCTTCCTTCCACCCAACCTCCCTCCCTTCCTTCCACCCACCCCTCCCTTCGATCCTTCATTCCATACTTCCCTTCCTTCCACCCACCCCTTCCTTTCTTCTTTCCACCCACCCCACCCTCTGATCCTTCCTTTCACCCCTCCCTTCCTTTCACCCATCCTCCCTTCCTTCCACCCCTTTCATCCTTTCACCACTCCCTTCTTTCTTTTCACCCACCTTTCCTTCCACCCCTCCCTTTCT
This sequence comes from Staurois parvus, assembly GCF_062004578.1. Taxonomy (NCBI): domain Eukaryota; kingdom Metazoa; phylum Chordata; class Amphibia; order Anura; family Ranidae; genus Staurois; species Staurois parvus. Next base: position 4,936,342 of record NW_028318123.1, on the reverse strand, counting down.
TCCTTCCACTCACCACTCCCTTTCCTCCGATCCTTCCTTCCACCCACCCCTTCCTTCCACCCTCCCTTCCACCCACCCCTTAATTCCTTCCAGCCTCCCTTACCTTCCTTCCATCCCTTTCCTCCCTCCCTTCCACTCAACCCTCCATTTCCTCAGATCCTTCCTTCCACCCCTCCCTTTCACCCACCCCTTCTTTCCTTCCACCCACCCTCCTTTCCTTCCTTCCACCCCTCAATTGCACCTCTCCCTTTTTTGCTTCCAGCTACCCTTCCCTTCCTTCCAACCACACCTTCCTTCCCTTTCCTCCCTCCCTTCCTTCCACTCCTCCCATCCTTCCTTCCTACCACCCCTTCCTTGCTTCCACCCCTCCCTCTCTGCCTTCCTTCCTTCTACCCCTCCTTCCTCCCTCCCTTCTTTCCACCCCTCCCTCCCTTTCACCTCTTTCTACCACCCTTCCACCCCTTTCTCCCTTTCTTCCACCCCTCCCTCCCTTCAATTTCATTTCTTTCTTCCTTCCCTTCCTTCACTCTACATAAAACATTTAACAGTGCCATTTCATGAGATAATTTATGAGTGCGTGTTTAGGGAAGGAATTGGGGGGGAGGTTAGGGGTTGGGTGGGGCAACTGGTGGCGAGTAACTCTGAAGTCCTGGCTAGCAGCTCAGAACTTTAAATTTTGAGCCCTGCTTTAGTGAATTAAAAAAGAAAAACAAAACAGCATCAGAGATGGTACTTAGCAAGAATGATGTGTGCCCAGTGTGCTGGTGGCCACTGTTCACTTGAAATCCTAAGTATTCTGTTGTGGAGGTTACTGTGAGTGCTGACTATGCCTGCCTTTTCTGCCCCATGGTATCGGTTTCCACAATAAAAAGAAAACAAATGAAGAATGGGTGAATGAATGAAAAGTCCAACTCTTTCATGGAAAGTTTTAATAGAGCAAGGGGCAGAAAGGGCGGGCATAGTTGGCATTTGAAGATCACAGAGGAAGAGAACTTCAAATTTCAACTGAACACAGCAGACACCAGCACATGGGACAATGTTCATTCATGGTAAGTACTGTTCTTGGTAATGTTTTTTTTTTAAATATCTCAACTTCAGCTTTAAGGAGCATAGTTATAGGTGGTGGTAATGTGACAAAAAAGGTTGTGATGGGGGAAAGGCTGGGAAACACTGGGGTATCTTAGATGTCCAACAAGAAGTCACCATGCTGAACAAACCAGGAAGAAGTGTGCGAAAGGTCAAAATGACTGATAAATTAAAGCAAACTAAGAGCATACTTATAAGGGATATCCTGCACCATTCTGTATTCATTCTGTATTGCTCTTTTTACACACTGCTAAAAGGTTTGAACATAAACATGTAATATTGGATGCGGATTCATACATTTATCATGCATTGGCCATGTACCAATAAGCACAGTTGTTCTGTAGGGTGGGAATCAGGGAAAATTCTCATCAACATATCTAACTACTGAAATGACCTAAAATGGAGTCACAGGTAGACTGCCTTATGCTAAGAACGGACTACCTCTTCCACCATAAACAAAAATTGTCTCTACATTTAAGATATTTACCCTCAAATCTAAAAGCTCTAAAAGATTAGAACAGGCAACTGTTGGAAGTGGCAAAAGGTTATCAGTAATAGGGCCTTGAACAAAGCTTCACAACTTTCCCAAAGTCACAATAACATAACAGATAGAATAACATCACATTTTAAAACACAATCAAGATGTGACAAATCATTAGAAAATGCTGGGTTAAAATTAACTGCCAAAGATTAATAGCTAAGTAAGAAACAAAAAGGCGAAGAGGCTTATGAACAGGTTACTTTATAAGTTCCCATATTATATATGTGAGTAACATTCTGTATAAGTAAAAGAAGCTTGATTACGCCATTCTAGAAATGTTAGTTCCTCAGCGTTTCTGTTAAAGAAAAAAAGGAGGGGGCCATACAATCCTCTGATATTGCGTATGCTATAATTTAAAACCACAGCTTCCTACATAGCCTGTTTTATATTAGCATGTTTTGTGAAAACTAGCCCATATCCAGCCTGAATAACAATACGCACCTTGCACTTTTATTCTTGATAAACCAAAAAGACAAGAATTTATATATTACTAAACTAAAAATTAAACTAACCCTAGAAGAGTCTTCTGTGCAGTCTTCCCGAGAGGATCCAACAGATCTTGTCAATGTTCGATGTTGTACCTGAGGAGATAACAACTGCAGACTGTTTGCCCTTGATGCCATTCCCTGCCCAACACTGAGTCCTTGGTCATTGCCTTTAACTCGCACACGGTCCCGACTCACATACATTGAATGCCTGTGAGGACGCTGTTGTGAGGAGAAAGGACTAGTGTAGCCTAGGCCATATGAAAAAGACTCATGTGGAGCTGAATGGGAATGGGAATGACTACCATCCAGCTGATCAGGAAGTTTCAGCTCCTCCATGGTTCTGGAATGTCTAGTGGTAGGCCTTCGAGACTCTAGGGTCCCTTCTTTACGATTAGTCCTTCCAGAGGGACTTAACATGGCCCTACTTTCACCATGCCTAGGACCTGCAGGGCTAGTTGGAGAATTTAAGTCATGGCAACTGGATGGAAAATATCTACTGTTTGGCTCCAATGCCTGCCCTCTAGTTTCACTAAGATTTCCCACCGATTTTGAGTCTGTTAGGACACCATGATTTTTAGAATAGTTCATGTAGGAACTGCTCTTCTTTGAGGACTGTGGGATTGTGTCAATGTAGCTATGGCGAGCATGCCTTTCGCCAGGTTGTAAACTGCCAGTTTTTCCCTCCATAAATGAATGCCTGTTGTGCTGGGACCGGGAACTTGATTTCATGTATTTGCTTCCTGGTCCATCAGTTGTTTTTTGATCAATGTTAAAGTCAAATTCATTCTTCGATTTAGCTTCCTTTGGACTAACGAGATGTGGCAAATTGTTGGATAGATCTTTGTTGCCAGTCCCGCTTTGGTTACTCTTTTTTGGGTGGACTGTTGGGCTATGAGATCCTGCTGGGTGGTTTCCATTAATGAATGTTTCATTTGGAGGATGAGCTTCCTCACTTCGTTTTGCTCCAACAGAAAGAGACTGAGCATCTTTACTGTTTGATCTGTGATGTGGCTGAGAACTTTTACTAGATGGTTTCCTAAATGACAAGGATAAAGCAATGAATAACTGCAACAACAAACAAATAATAAAATAAAAACAAATCACATAAATATTTTCATTACTTTTGCTGTAGCAATATCACACAAATACTGACTTATCAAGTGTAAGCTGCTGTAGCACGTCTTCGAAAGTTAAAAGATTTCCATTTTGTAGTCAAAGGGTGCATTATCATCAATTCCAATGCTATATACAGTGCGGATGTGTAATTGATAAGAAGGAAGTTAGTAAAATAGTCTCTTTTATGGATACTGCAGTTGCTGATTATAACAAGGCACTCATGCTAGAAACTCAAGATATAGGATTGCAATATGCCTAAAATGTCAAAAGGGCTAAAGGCTAAATTTTCCTTTTAAAAAGATTATTTAAAATTAAAATCTAAAAAAGGGGAAAAACATCTAGCATTGCAGTAAAGTGTACATAGACTTCAGTATATTTAAAGTATATCTACAGCCAAGAATTCTTTGTGAGTAGATGGTTTAAACCCATTTTTTGCCATCCGTGTTTCATAAGTAAGATTTCTCATCGGGACTTGTACTGTAGACAAAACAAGAAGTGACTGGAAACCATCAAAGCATGGAAAATGGTCTCTTGTCACCAGTATATGTGTCCCCAAAGGAAGATTTCTCCTCTATTACTGTTCTGGTGACCACTCAAAGTTTGTTTTTTTCCTCACTTTTAGCCTCAGTGATACTGAACTGAATTTTCTTAATGGGGAAAAAAATGTTTTGGCTTTAGACAGACATGGGCTGGGAGAATATGTTTCAGTGAATCAGATTATCAATCTTTATCAAGTGACCTACATTTAGGACCTGCAATTGTTTCTAAGACATGAGTGAGAATGACTTATTCATGAGAAAAAAAAATACAGGCAAAAAAATTGCAATTAAACCAGAGAATACAAATAATGGATATGGGTAGCCTTAACTCACTCCACACACCACTATCCTCCACTTGTAAGGGAAAGTGGAGGTGTTCTTCAGGAGAGGCCTATGTGTTAAGAACACCCAGGAACCACACACTTTTGTCAGCTGAGCTAATATTTCTGAGGATATACTTTATGTAGCAACTGTGTCAGTAACAATAAGCCGAACAAACAGGATGTATTCTCATGAATGCTGTTTGTGACAAAAAATGGCAGCCATCTTTGTATCAGTGGCCAGACTATAGAGATCACAAGAAGTCTAGCTGCAAGTTTGGGGTTTAGAGCTGACCACTGCAGCTCAGTGCAGTGATCTGGGGTGTGTGAACATTGTGCTTGCAGAGGCTTACAACAACCCTTTCTTTGAGATGAAAGAAACTCCTCGTGTACTGTTACTGAAGAAAGTCTTCACTGAACAAGCACATGACTGGTACTGGAAAAATGTGATCAGGTAGATCAGATAGTACATTTATATTGTGTTTTCTTATATTTTTTTAAAGCTTAGAAGAAAAAAATATAAACTATACTGCTAGCACAACAAATTAAATTTAATGTGCCGCTCCAAACACATTTACAGTCCATGCACACTTGCTTAAAAAATTGCCAGTACTCTTAGCAGAACAAAATGCTAATCTTGAGTGCTTCTTGATCTAGTGTTTAGAAGCTTTTAGCATTTTTTTTCTGCCAGAGAATTGCTCTCAAAAAAGTAAAACAGACGGGGTTTTTTTCTGCCTCTAAACACTGAGCTTAAAATATGCCTCCGACACCACCTAATGTGCATGGACACATAGGATAACATTAGTTGCTTCTACAGGCAAAATGCTAAACTCCTCTGGGAGTAGTGTTTTTTTAAGCCAGTGTGCCTGGACCCTTATGGCTCTTGCACATGAACATGTACTAAGCGAATGGCCATACAGAGTAAAATATCTCAGTTTTTGTGTCTACCGAAAGCCACAGCTGCAGTGTATTTTTGCCCACAGACAGACATCTATGTGAGCGTAAACGCCGACAATGTGATCATTTTGAAAATATGCCTGCATGCATGCAAACAGTGCTGGCATTTTACAACCATATCCACAAACAGAAGTTTTTGAAATGTATGTTTATGAGAAAAAATAAACCGCAGTTGTGGTCCATGAGTCTATTTTCCTCTGTACAACTGTATGTTTAATATATGGCCATGTGCAAGAGCCCACCATTTTGTATCCAAAAGGCATAATGCATTGCGAAATTCCGATAATTATCATGTCAGCAACTGAAGCCAATTTCTACATCATATTTTGTGTAAGAAACTTTCAACCAATACAAACTTTAGACATAAGTGTGTACATAGCCCTTGTCATATAAATGAGGGCTAAAAGTGCAACACTGGAAATGCTGCAGTAGTTTTGTCATTTTCTGTTGCACCTTCTTTCTAATCAAAATCTACTGCTTATATTTACTGCACTTGATTTACCAAGCACAAATCTACTGTCCATTTTGCAAGGGAATTTGCACTTTGCAGAAGAATCTTCCCCTGAGCTTAGTCAAAGAGGTAATGCTCTGCTGACTGCTATCATCCAGTCATGTGCAAGCTAAAATGCTGTTTTTTTTCCCAGTAATTGGATTGCAAAGTGAAATTTCACCATATTTACTAAGCTCAGGATAAAACTCCCTTGCAAAGTGAACAACCTATTTGCCCCACTATTACTTAGTCCCCTGTAGATATTTTAATTTTTAAATAATCTATTAAATTACATATATCATCACATTTTATTAAAAGTAGTAATGACCTGCTTGACGAGTTGCTCTCTGAATGATGGGTTTTTCTCTTGGATGATCTGGAAGGTGAGCTTCCACCCCGATCCAAGAGTCTCTGAGTCTGAAAAGCAGGGTGGTTCAAGCACTGATCGGTCAGATATCTATCAGATGGATTTAGCTTCAGTAAGTTCTAGGTAAAACAAAGTATATGTTTATAATCAGGAACAACAATACAAAGGTATTTAAAATAATTTGTAATAAAAAAAAATACAAAACAGCTCAATGCTGGAATCTGAAGACTTATTTTGTTGGAATAGATTTTGTCACTGAAAACAAGCTACTGAGTTTAGCAACTGTGAGGATGAATGGCATGAAAGTTAGCTGAAACAGTAAATGTTTAATCGACTATCAAGCTCAGCATTAACGCAGTATCTGTCAAAATCACTGTAGAATCTTTACACAGTACAAGAACCAATGTTGCATGACTAAGAATAAAAAGCGACATTACTTTAACCACTTGCCTATCAGGCACTTTTACCCCCTTCCTGCCCAGGCCAATTTTCAGCTTTCAGCACTGTCACACTTTGAATAACAATTGCGTGGTCATGCAACACTGTACCCATGTGACATTTTTATAGTTTTTTTTCCCACAAATAGAGATTTCTTTTGATGATATTTAATTGCCGCTGGGTGTTTTATTATTTGCACTAAAAAACAAAAAAAGAGCAAAAAATGTGAAAAAAAAAGTTTTTCTTTGTTTCTATAATAACATTTTGCAAACAGGTAATTTTTCTCCTTAACTAATGTGCGCTGATGAGGCTGCACTGATAGGCAGCACTGATGGGCACTGATAGGCAGTACTGATGAGGTGGCACAGATAGGCAACACTGATAGGCAGCACTGATGAGGTGGCACAGATAGGCAGCACTGATGAGGTGGCACAGATAGGCAGCACTGATGAGGTGGCACAGATAGGCAGCACTGATGGGCACTGATAGGCAGCACTGATGAGGTAGCACAGATAGGCAGCACTGATGAGGTGGCAAAGATAGGCAGCACTGATAGGCTGCACTGATGAGGTGGCACTGATGGACATTGATGAAGCTGCACTGATATTCAGCAATAATGGGCACTGATGGACAACACTGATGAGCGGCGCTGACTGGTGGCACTGACAACACTGACTAGTGGCACTGCTGGGCAGTACTGATGAGTGGCACTGATGGGCACACTGCTGGGCACTGGTGGGAAGCACTGCTGGGCAGTGGTGGGTGGCACTGCTGCGCAGTGATCCTCAGTGCCCTAATGATCAGTGCAGATGTCCTCTGTGTCATTTGCCGGTTATCGGCAGTACGCTGTTAGAGCATGAGGAAAGTGCTGTCGATAACTGGCAACTGTATTTACATTGTGACCTGCTGTGTCATTGGACACTGCTGATCACAATGTGATTGGCTTTTTACCTCATCATGCGATCAGCTGGGTCTGTAAGGGCTCGTTCACACTTGACTGTTTTACCAACTCTTGCCAAATGCCCCTATAGCGTTTGGCAAGCGTTGGTCTGGCGTTTGCGGAGCGTTTTTTAACGCTCAGCAAACGCCGCATGCGCGGTTCAGCGGCGTTTGCTAGGCGTTTGCCGAGCATTAAAAAAAGCTCTACAAACGCCTATAATGAAGTTTGAATGGTGTTACCGCTCCGCAAACGCGTCACAACCACACCGCAAACACCGGCCGGGCGTTTGCGGAGCGGCACCATAGACTAGAATAGGAGGCTTCAACGCCTCCTGACTGAACCAGAGGCATCCATTTTGCCGCGATGCAACGCTAACGCTCCCGTTAGAATAGCACCATGTGCTGCAATGTGCAGAATTGTCCGAGGCATTTGGAAAGCGGTAAAAATGCTTCCCAAACGCCTTTCTGCTGCCTGCACACAACAGTAGTGTGAACGTAGCCTAAGACACAGCAATCACGCAGAGCGCTGGGTGCAAGCGGGAGGGCACGTTCTGGGAAGACGTCATATCACGCCCTTCAGAACTGGACAACCGTGCTGTAGCCGTCATTCGGCTATAGCGTGGTTGGCAAGTGGTTAAAATGACATTACTTTAAAATGCAGGCAGTCCCTGAGTTACGAACATTCGAGTTATGAACGAGTCCTACTTAAGAACGGAGGGAGAAACAAGAAGTGAGAGGAGATCTACCCCTAGGAAGGGAAATGCACTCCTGCAGGAGTTATCATGGGAAAAAGGCGACTCCACTGAAGGTTTATCACCAATCCTTATTTCCACGACAACCCAAAATTTCCAAAATCCAATTGTCACACGGACAGAAAGTGAGGTTAAATCTTGTGAACAGGAGCACAGACAGCAAAACAAACATTACAGGGGTGTTAACCCTTCCCTATGCTATCCAAAAACCGTAAAAAATATTTTTTTTTTTGGCTGGAGCTACACCTAAAAAACGTACCTGATCCAAATTACATACAAATTCAACTTAAGAACAAACCTACAGACCCTATTATGTTTGTAACCCAGGGACTGCCTGTAAAGGGCCACCCTTACAAATCATGTTCCTTTTAATCCATTATTTCTTTATTTATTATTTGTTATATAGACCATGGACAAAATAAACGCACAGCAGGATGCTTGCAACTTTTACACTTCATAGCTGCTAGAGGAGGGAAACAAATAATTTTACACAGCTGGATACAGGCTTTCCTCCCAAGAAACTGTTCCCTCAAAATTGCAAATATTTTGGTACAGATGTTGGTTGCAGAACAAGTAGGTCATAGTAATAAATAAATAAATAAAAATCACTTTTAAGAATACTGCAGTCACTTTTTAAAGTGATGCTAAAGGTTCAGATGGTTTTTTTTTTATAATAACAAACATGTCATACTTACCTGATCTGTGTAATGGCTTTGCACACAGAAACCCCGATCCTACTCTTCTCAGTTGCTGCTTGCTCTGGGGGCACTCATCTGTGCTCACTCCCGAGCCGCCTCTGTGGCCTGGCCCTGCCCCCAGCTCCCTCCTCACTGGCTGTGATTGACAGCAGTGGGAGCCAATGGTACCCCCGCTGCAGTGTCTGAGCCAATGAGGAGGGAGAGACCAAGGAGAGCTGCTGATCTTGTACATATTGCTGGATTTAGATCAGGCTCAGGTAAGTATAAGAGAGGGCTGAGAGGGGAGCTGCACACTGAAGATGTTTTACCTTCATGCATAGACTGGTGGTGGGACCCTCTCCTATGATGACACTTTAAAGAATCACTGAATGCAGTACAATATTTCATAATTTCCCCTAGTTCACTGGGAGTTTATATATGGACTTATTTTATGTTTTATTTTTTTAACACGCTATTTTTCACTTTGATTTATTATTCATTCAGTAAGGGTGTCTGTTTGTATAAATATACTGATCTAATTACAGTGAGATACCGTTACCGTGAGGTTGTATTGAGTTCATTGTCACATTACATGCGTTGCAGTATGTCAATTTTGTGGTTGGTTTGCGCTGCACTTTATGTGTTAATGACTTGTTTGAGTTGTGGTGAAGCCAGCAGCTTGTATTACACCTGTAGGTAGTGCAGAGGACCTTTCATGCGTTGCTTTGTGTATTTTTGTTTGTGTTGTTGCACAATGCAGTAGATTTTTCCATACTTCCTGTCTGGTAAAACTGTGAGAGGACAAGAAGTGAGGGGTAATGTTTAATTAAAACTAAAAAACAAGTTTTGGTTTCACAAACACATTAAAGTTGTTGTAAAAGCTCAAGGTTTTTAACCTTCATGCATTCTATGCATGAAGGTAAAAAAAAAAACATTCTGTGTCCAGCACCCCTAACCCCACCTCAAATACTTACCTGAGCTCCATCTCGATCCAGCAATGCGCACAAGAGCAGCGGCTCTCCCGGGTCTCTACTTCCTCATTGGCTGAGACAGCAGCAGAAGCCATTGGCTCCCCGTATTGTCAAACACAGCCACTGTGCAAATGAGAAGAGAGCAGGGGGCAGCACTCTGTGTAAGGATGGACACACAGAGCAGCAGCTTGGGAGCAAGACTGCTCGGGTGCCCCAATAGAAAACCGCTTGCTCTGGGGGCACTCAGCAGAAGCCAATTGCACTGGTGGGGAACCTGAGAAGAGGAGGATCGGGGCTGCTATGTGCAAAACCACTCCACACAGCAGGTAAGCATGATATGTTTATTTAAAAAAAAAAATTTGGCTTTAAAGTGTTACTAAACCCAGGACCCTCTATCCACTATAGTTGGTCTCTCACAGTACACAGAACATGGAAATGCAATTATTTTAGTAAATATAAACTGATAAATACCTTTTCTCATCAGCAGTTAGAGCAGTCTTGTGGCTTCTATCTGTGTCCAGCCCACCACTAGCTAAAGCTTGTAAGAGGCGTTTTCTTTCTGTTCTAAGATCCTCTTAGATCCTGGAAATCTCCTGACCTCTGTCTGGACAGTGCTGATTGGCCCTGTGCTGATCACATGCACTCTCCCAAGCAAAAAAAAACCTCTCTAGCAATATACACCAAACTGAGCATATGCATGCCTATGGTTCAGTCTGGAGATAAGTAGTGGTCGCTTGAAAAAGGGGAAGAACAGAGATGTAAGGATCAAACATCCTTTTTACACAACACAGAGGATTAACCCCTTAGGTTCCACAGTGAGTATAACAAGCATGTTTTACTGCATATAGAGACTGATTTTACTGTGGGTTTAGTAACACTTTAATATCACTTTAAGGTACCTAACCACACTGTCCACATTCCTACTATTTTCCCTAGCTTCCTGTGAATCCTTCTTTTCTTTATGATCTCTTCCTTTTTTTCTTATATTTTCTTATACGTTATTAATCATTATACTGTAAAAACTCATTAAACACAATGAAAACGAGTGAACTTCAAGGTTTTAGTTCTCTATATTCTATAGCTACTGGGCCCTATGACAGTCAACATATAGCAGAGACTTGCTTACCAAATCATGGCATATGTTAAGGGATCGAACCAGGGATGTCTTAATGCATGGGCACCCCTGGGAACTGCCCAGGGGCCCCATGATAATCTTGCATTACATCATACTTGCTAGCTGTCCTGGATTTTCAGGGACAGTCACGCTTTTCACTAAGCTGTCCAAGGCCAGTGTCCCAGAACCTGTTACTGTGCCCTCCTGATCTCAGTATTGTGCCCTCCTGACTTCCCCTGTACTGTGCCCTTCGGCCTCCCCCTGGTACTGTGCCCTTTGTGTTGATTAGTCTTTGATTTATTGCATGGTTTCTAATTGTTTCAAATCAATTTTATTGAAAGTACTAATAAATATATATTTCAGTCTATCAACTATTTATACTTTCATTCTTGAGAGTAGGCGCGTACATTGTGGCAGGCTAGTGGAGGCCCCAGTGCATTACTTTGCCCAGGGGCCCATAATGCTTTTAAGATGGCCCTGGATCAAACTCCTTAAAGAGGAACTTTACCTTTTTTTACCTTTGTCTCCACCTCCACTCCCCTCCCCCCCGACGCCAGCATCTTTGAACCTCTGGCGCCAGCCGGGTCTCGGCAGAGCATTTGGCCACATCTGTAGATGTGCAGGTAAATTCCCACGCACGTGCAAACACAGCACTTTTATTCAGATACATGGAAAAATGTAGGTGCCCGTGTGATGTAGACTGACTTTACACATTGCTGGTCTTCATATGTACAAAACTCTCAGAGAAAAGAATGTTTATTAACATTTGTACTTTTTGTCTCTGATGGAGAAAAGAAGTAAACAAAATAGACAGTGAACAGCCATGATGTGTAGAAGAAATGAAGGGAAGTGAGATTTGTGCCCATGATCATGTCTCGAAACTGAAAACCTATGTGAGAGCGACCATTCATAACTGTGTTTTTATTTATATCAAGACATTTCTGTGACACTTTTACTGGAGTGTATCTATGGCTATATAAATAAACTAGAGCACAAGTATCACTGAAATGTGTTGAAATAAATAAGATCACAATTATTGATGAATGATCCCTCTCAAATATGTCTTATTTACTTTAATTTCTGGTGTTTTTATATATACTGTACATACACTATATTGCCAAAAACACCCCTCCAAATCATTGGATTCAGGTGTTCCAATCACCTCCATGTCCACAGGTGTATAAAATCAAGCACCTAGGCATGCAGACTGCTTCTACAAACATTTGTGAAAGAATGGGTCGCTCTCAGGAGCTCAGTGAATCAAGCGTGGTACCGGGATAGGTTGCCCCCTGTGCAATGAGTCCATCTATGAAATTTCCTTACTACTAAATATTTCACGGTCAACTGTTAGTGGTATTATAACAAAGTGGAAGCAACTGGGAACAACAGCAACTCGATCACAAAGCGGTAGGCCACATAAAATGACAGAGTGGGGTCAGTGCATGCTGAAGCGCATAGTGAGAAGAAGTCGCCAATTATCTGCAGAGTCAATAGCTCAAGACCTCCAAACTTCATGTGGCCTTCAAATTAGCAGAACAGTGAGTACAGAGCTTCATAGAATGGGTTTCCATGACCGAGCAGCTGCACCCAAATCTTATACAGTGCCTTAAAAAAGTATTCATACCCCTAGAAATTTTCCACATTTTGTCATGTTACAACCAAAAATGTAAATGTGTTTTATTGGGATTTTATGTGATACACCAACACAAAGTGGCACATAATTGTGTAGTGGAAGGAAAATGATAAATGGTTTTCTAAATGTTTTACAAATAAATACAGTATCTGAAAAGTGTGATGTGCATTTGTATTTAGCCCCCCTGAGTCAATACTTTGTAGAAGCACCTTTCACTGCAATTACAGCTGCAAGTCTTTTTGGGTATGTCTCTACCAGCTTTGCACATCTAGAGAGTGAAAATTTTGCCCATTCTTCTTTGCAAAATAGCTCTGCCATATTTGGTTGGGTAGTATCTGTGAACAGCAATTTTCAAGTCTTGCCACAGATTCTCAATTGGATTTAGGTCTGGACTTTGACTGGGGCATTCTAACACATGAATACAGTGGGGATCGAAAGTTTGGGCACCCCAGCTAAAAATTTGTATTAATGTGCATAAAGAAGCCAAGGAAAGATGGAAAAATCTCCAAAAGGCATCAGATTACAGATTAGACATTCTTATAATATGTCAACAAAAGTTAGATTTTATTTCCATCATTTACACTTTCAAAATAACAGAAAAAAAAATGGCAACTGCAAAAGTTTGGGCACCCTGCAGAATTTATAGCATGCACTGCCCCCTTTGCAAAGCTGAGACCTGCCAGTGTCATAGATTGTTCTCAATCATCATCTGGGAAGACCAGGGTATGTCAATCTCAAAGGTTTTAAATGCCCAGACTCATCTGACCTTGCCCCAACAATCAGCACCATGGGTTCTTTTAAGCAGTTGTCTAGAAAACTGAAACTGAAAATAGTTGACGCTCACAAAGCTGGAGAAGGAATACTGAGATTAAATTACACACAGATGGACTCTCTTTACTAATTAGAAGACTCTTGAAGGCAATTGGTTCCACTAGATTTTAGTTAGGGGTATGAGAGTAGAGGGGGTGAATACAAATGCTTTCCACACTTTTCAGATATTTGTAAAAAATGTTGAAAACCATTTATTATTTTTCTTCCACTTCACAATTATGTGCCACTTTGTGTTGGTCTATCACATAATATCCCAATAAAATACATTTATATTTTTGGCTATAACATGACAAAATGTGGAAAATTTCAAGGGGTATGAATACTTTCCAAGGCACTGTATCATCAAGTGCAATGCAAAGCGTTTGCCAATCAAGCTTCTCTGTCTGGCAATCTGATGTACGTGTCTGGGTTTGGCACTTGCCAGGAGAACAGTACTTGCCTGACTGCATTGTGCCAAGTGTAAAGTTTGGTGGAGGGGGATTATGGTGTGGGGTTGTTCTTGGCCCCTTAGTTACAGTAAAGGGAACTCACAAGGCATCAGCATACCAAGACATTTTGGACAATTTCATGCTTCCAGCTTTGTGGGAAAAATTTGGAAACGGCCCCTTCCTGTTCCAATATGAATGCGCACCAGTGCACACAGCAAGGTCCATAAAGATGGGGATGAACGAGTTCAGGGTGGAGGAACTTGGTTGGCCTGCACAGAGTGCTGACCTCAACCCGATAGAATACCTTTGGGATGAATTAGAATGGAGACTGCGTGATAGGCCGTCTGGTCCGACATCAGTGCCTGACCTCAAAAATGAGTTTCTGGAAGAATGGTCAAACCTTCCCATAGACACACTCCTAAACCTTGTGGACAGCCTTCCCAGAAGAGTTGAAGCTGTTATCACTGCAAAGGGTGGGCCAACTCAATATTCAACCCTACGGACTAAGACTGGGATGCCATTAAACTTCATGTGAGTGTAAAGGCAGGCGTCACAATACTTCTGGCAATAGAGTATATATATATATATATATATATATATATATATACACACACACACAAACATACATTCTTCTACTTCCTCATCACATCCTGGCTTATTCTCTCTTCTCTCTCTGCTATCGCCACCTCTGAGGTAGAGAAGTAGAAGGGTAGATTATTTACATTTGTATTCATTGCACCTTATTAAGCTGGTCATTTGTATTGCTCTCACTGGCCAATTTGCATTGTGCTGTGAAGAGAAGCAGAGAACAGCATCTCCACTCCTCATTTCAGCTAAATAAACCACTGCACAATTTCTTAACAGGAACATGTAAATGGCAAATAGCACTCGTAGAAAATGTTCCATACCTTCATGAGGTCAAGTAATACGCCGCTAATGATGCCTAAATATCGTCTTTCCAAGGACTGAGGGTGATTTACAGCAGGAAACTGAAATACAAGAAAGGGAAGAAATCTTTACAAAAACAGAAACAAAATAGACGCTTTTTGCACCACAAATATATTTAGAATCTGTTTTTTCTTCAAATACATATAGCAAACGTACTATCCACAAGTAAAATATGTAATAGTACAATGAAACTCTCCATTTGGCCATCTTAGCGATTCCTGCTAACATGACACCATATGGTATATAGAAAAAATTGGTTACTAGCAGTGATCCTTCAAGGAAACTATATGATACAAATGCTTTGCAGTTTTTACTTATGCATATGCCATTTCACTGTTTGATTTCTTACTGGCTTCAGGGAGATCATATCTGTATAAAGCAAAAAGCAATAGCGCTAACTGAAAACTTAGAAGTGTATTTGTCATACATGGCAAAATGTTCACAACAGTTCATTACTTTGTATATCTTAAATAATATATCAGAATCAGAGATATGCTAATAAAAGCAGATGATTATATATATATATATATATATATATATACAGTATATATATATATACACACATATACATATACACACACATACAGAGATTTGGATCCTTTGGTGTAATTATACTGCAACTCACCAGTCCCTAGTACAGGGTTTCTCATCCAGGGTTGCATGGAAGCCTAGCGTTCCTCCAGAGGTTGCTAGGGGTTCCTTCCTAAGTTCCCACTAACACTGTCTGTAAGGGGGTAATTCTTTACAATGACCACTAGTGTAGGGAGCACTGACTATCACAATAATGTATCATGAGTTGTAGATATAGTAATTTTCATCAGTGGTTCCCTGAGACTGGAAAGGTGATTCAAGAGTTCCTGTGTTGAAAAAGTTGAGAAAGGCTGCCTTAGTATCTGCATTTGTTTTTATTTTTTCAGGAAAAGAACATTTTCTGCAAGTACAGGAAAGTTGATCAATGGAAATTAAGTGTTTTTGTATTGTCTTGTGAATTGGACTGATATATCCCTGCATTATCTGATATATCCTTGCAGGCTGCCCTTTGTAAACAACTAATTCCTCCAATCCCCATAATGAGAGGAAACATGTTAACCTGGCCATTTTTCATTCAGCCAGTGGTATGTGGCATGCAAATAGGTGTACATATTGCAGCTAAAAAAATGGCATAGTCATTATAGATGGGTCTACAAAGCACTGGAGGAGCAAATGGTTTGCTAAGCGATATGTGCTGACAGCATATGCGATCAGCTACATAGTCCTCATAAAGTATTAAGACCCCCTTCACTTTTTAAATTTTTTTATGTTGCAGCCTGATACTACAGTTGTTTACATTCATTTTTTTAAAATTATTCTACACTCAGTACCCCATAACGATAAACTGAAAATAGAATTTTAGAAAATTTAAAAATGTTTGCAAATGTATGAATAAGGAAAAACTGAAATATCACACTGGCACAAGTATTCAGACCCTTTTGAACAACACTTGAAATTTAGTTAAGGTGCCTCCCATTTCCCTTGATCTTTGCTGAGATGTTTCTACACCTTGATTGGAGTCCACCTGTGGTACATTAAACTGATTGGACATGATTTGGAAAGGCATACTCTGCTCTATAAAAGGCCATACAGCTGAGAATGCATACTGTATCAGAGCAAAAGCCATGAGGTCAATGGAACTGTCTGCAGTGCTCACAGACAGGATTATTGCAAGGCACGGATCTAGGGAAAGCTACAAAAAAATTCTGCTGCACTGAAAGCTCTCAAGAGCACAGTGGCCTCTAAAATTCTCTAATGGAAGAAGTTTGGCACAACCAGGATTCTTTCAAGAGCTGGTTGCTCAGCCAAACTGAGCAATCGGGGAGAGGGGCCATAGTAAGAGAGGTGACCAAGAACTTGATGGTCACTCTGACCGAGCTCTAGAGATCCTGTGTGGAGATGGGACAAGGTTCCAGAAGGTCAACCATCACTGCAACCCTCCACCAATCTGGGCTTTATGGCAGAGTGGCTGGATGGAAGCCTCTCTTCAGTGCAAAACACATGAAAGCTTGGAGTTTGCGTAAAAGCACCTGAAGGACTGTGAGAAACAAGATTCTCTGGTCTGATGAAACAATATTTTGGCCTCAATTCTAAATGTTATGTCTGGAGAAAACCAGACACTGCACATCACCTGACCAACAGTGAAGCATGGTGGCGGAAGCATCATGCTGTGGGGATGTTTTTCAGCAGCAGGGACTGGGAGACTGGTCAGGGTTGAGGGAAAGCTGAAAGGAGCAAAGTACAGAGATACCCTCAATACAAACCTGTTCCACAGCGCTCAGGACCTCAGACTGGGCTGAAGTATCCCCTTCTAACATGACAATGATCCTAAGCACACAGCCAAGACAACACAATAGTGACTTAGGGACGACTCTGTGAATGTCTTAGCGTAACCCAGCCAGAGCCATGAATTGAACCCTATTGAACATATTTGGAGAGACCTGAAAATGGCTGCCCACTGACGATCCCCATCCAACCTGACTGAACTTGAGAGGATTTGCAAAGAAAAATGGCAGAAAATCCCTCAATCCAGGTGTGCAAAGCTTGTTGTGTCATACCCAAAAAGACTCAAGGCTGTAATAGCTGCCAAAGATGCTTCAACGAAGTAGAGGGTCTGAATACTTAAATACATGTGATATTTCAGTTTCTTTTTAATAAATCCACAGACATTTCTAAAACTTTTCACTTTATCATTATGGGGTACTGAGTGTAGATTATTGAGAAAAAAATGAATTTAAACAACTGCAGTATCAGGCAGCAACATAACAAAACTGAAAAAAGTCAAAGGGGCCTGAATACTTTATGAATGCATTGTATGTCCTCGAAACAATAAAACAAAGCAATAAAAACAGTGCCCTGAAATACAAAAACCCAAAAGGTTTAAGAAATCCATATTGATCATTATTCTGAAAAATACAAGACATTTTTTTACAGATCAAGGCTGGATAATGTATAATGCTCTGTGAGTTAATATTCTTTGATCATTAGATTTTTGGGCTCAATTCAAAGGATTACAAATTCTTCCTTAATCTGTCTTGAAGGTACTTGCAGAGGTCATCAAGAACCAAAACATGTTTGAAAATAGCTGTTAGCAACACGTTAGCCCTACAGCTCTATGTGTGGGAATACCGGAAGGCATGAAAGCAAATTAAACAGTAATTTATACTGTAGCTGATAGTCAAGATTATTATGTTGTGTAAAAGCCAGCGTATGTTCCTGAAGCATCAACATACATTACTATTTTTAACCTAGTTAAATATATTTTGATTGGTGCCTAGTTGCACCAGGCAAGAGTTATGCTTTCTATAGAACAGTTTATTTAATTAGGCAAAGAACAAACTGCAAATCCACAAATGCTTTTAGAAAATATCTTACACGAATCTGATTTGATCTGATTATAGTACAATGATACAAAAAGCAATAGTCTCAGAATATTGATGTTATTTTCTGGCTATATAATATAGCAGGCTAAACAAAAATACATCATTTCACAGGAAGGCTTCATTCAGACGTGCGGTGGGGAAGCATTGTTGAGCTGCATTTTTGCCAGGCATCCCCCTTTAAGCTACAATAGGCAGCGGAAGGAGGTTCCTTGGTTACAATGCTTTGTTTCGCACCTGTGGCAATGTTTACCCAACATGTACTTATCAAAGGGTAGGCAAGCAAATGGGGAAGCGCTGCAAACGCCCTGCAACAGACACAGTGCATTTGTTGGCAAAAATGGGTTTAAAACAGGCGGTGAGGAGGCATTACATTGCTTCTTTGACATCTGTCAGTAGCCTTTAAAGCGCAATCTGAATGCGGATCAGGCTTCAGAGGAAAGATGCACGTCCTAGGCCTAACAATGTCTTGACCCTGAGCTCATTAAGCTGACAATAGACAAGTAGTTTTTTTCCTTCAGCCTATGGGATGCACAAAAAAAGACTAACAGATTACTCCATCTGCATAAACAAAGTGAATAAAGGAATCCCCCTTGTGGGCACATTGTACTCTGACAGTGGGGCTTGCCACTTGAAAACATTTTCCAGCATGTCCAGCATCGTCTTATCAACTTCTTTCAAACAGGGACAACCACACACTGATTGAAATTTGGCTGGTCCCTACTGAACTGGCCAAATTTCAATCCGTCTATGCCACACTTTACTCTGCAAATTAATATTGCTCCTTTATCTGATAATATACATGCAATACACACATGTGGTCTAAATCAAAGGATGTTCATCACATGCAGGAGACAATGCAATTGCCTATTGCAGCTTGTTGGGGGGGTGGTTGGCAGGCAGCAAAAACGCAACTCAATCGCACATTTTTGCTACTCCTCCCCCCAACTAAACATCTGAATGAAGCCTTCCTATGAAATTCTGTATAGTTTTTGTTCAGCCTGTCAGAGCCTTGTTTAGACTTGGACTTGCGGTTTGGGGGCGCCAAAAATGTGCGGTTGAGCTGTGTTTCTGCCACCCACCAACTGTGCCCCCTTAATGTGCAATAGGTAGCGGGTGGGGCTGTTTAGATGCTATGGCTGCAAGTCTTTGCTTTACGCCCACAGCAAAGCTGACTTGGCTTGTAGTGATGTCGCCCACCGAACACTACTGATTCAAGTCAACGGGGAATCGCCGCAAATGACCTGCAACTCTATGCAATGCACGTGGTTGTGGTGCATTTGTTGGCAAACATGGGTTAAAACAGTCAGTAGCTTGTGGAGTGCGATCTGAATGTGGATCAGGCGTCAGAGGCAAGGGAGATTTAGATGCATGTCTAAATCTACCCATACAATTTTTTTTTTTATTATTTTACAATTTTATTAATTTTTAAACAGGTGAAATTTTATTTTTCAATACTTTTTACATTTTTTTTTTGACTGGGGGACTTGGAGAGACATCAGGGATCTAAACAAAACAAAACCCCTAATGTTCCCTAACAAATCCCTAATGTCTCTTTTTTAGACAGAGAAGGGGACTGAAGAATGATGTCCCTTGCCCTGCCACTTCATCTGCACTGTAGAAAAATGAATAGGAGTTTGTATAGAGACTCCTATTGATTCACAAACTAAAGCATAGTAAACACAGTTTACTATGCTTCATTCACAAACTGAAGCATAGTAAACAAATTACACTAATCTCCCAGGCAGCAGCTGGGTGGTGGAGGAAATCCGGCCAGCTTAGCTACATAGGAGGGGGATCAGTGATAGGGGGAACAATGAAGTGGGGAGATGAAGGATATCAGCAGGGGGAATTATCTGAGCATTTTTACACTACAAGCATTCTTACACTGCAATTGCTGGCAGGAGAGGCAGTGGGGGTAGCGATTGCTACAGACCCATAGGGAATCCATGCCTGCGGGGGCTGGTGCTAGGGTGAGAATTGATAGGAGAGATCTGTGGCTGAGAAAGGGGAAAGTAAGGGGGGGGCAGACATTTAGCATCCAGTGTAGCAGGGGATTTGGAGGGGCATGAAGCAGAGGGTGAGAGGCAGAGAAGCAGCGGTGGCAGGGGCTGTCATATTTTAGGTGAATAGCTCGGAACAGCAGTATGTTACATGCTAAGTTAACCCTAGAGATATTGTTTTTGTTCAGCAGATTCTGCTGAACAGTTCTGCTATAAGTCCCTGGCTAGCTGGAAGGGGTGCTGTAGGTGCGTATGCCATACGGACCTGGCAGTGAAAGGGCTAATAGTGTGTCTGTGCAAATTCCTTTGTGCTTGTAATTTCTGTCCTTTTTCACCAACGGAGGATCCTTGGCTACATTTTTTACAAAGGATAAGATAAACTATATTACTGGAGGTAAAGCTGTATGATCCTGCGATACTGAAGGTCCCTTTTGTGTGTCACACTTTTTAATGTATTGATTTGGCTGCACAGTATTCCTTTTTTTACATTTAACTGTCAGCTGGGGAATGTCCCAACCAGCAGCTGCCTTAAACTGGCCATAGAGGGATTTTTCTTTATGATCAACCAGCCAGCTGATCAAAAAAAACGCAACCCCATCCACACATTCAAGGTAGATGAAGGAATCCTCTCTACTAGTTATTGTGTTCTGACAGCAGGACTCCTCTTGAAACATTTCCAACATTCCCTATCGAAAGAAGCCGATTGTTAGATTGACTTCTCTCTAATGGGAACAGCCATAGATGGATGAAAATTCAGATGATCCTTGCTGAACCAAATTTCGATCCATCTATGGCCAGCTTTAGGTCAGGGATGAATGCTTGCGGTAATTCTTTTGAATCTGTTGCAGTCACGGTGACAGATTCTAAATGTGGCAGTAATAAGAAGTAACTGAATCTGGCACATATGTCAGAAAGATTTATGAAACTGTTGCAAGGGTTTCCTGAATTAGGCGCAAGCGATTTCAAAGGGGCCATACTGCCAAGAACTGTTGTTTATTACTTTTAACTGAATTCCTCAATAGATCCATTGCTTTCATCTAAAAGAACATTTTTATTGTAAACATTAGTAAGAGAAAGGTAACATCATGTAAAGAGAGTCTGTAGAGTGTACACTCAAAAATTATAAGACAGCTTTAGTCATAAGAGAGAGTTGTTGAACAGTTTCCCACGGGGACTAAAGGGATTGAGTTGCCCTTCTGATATCTAATCTACTGGGTATGAGAGTTACACAGGAGAGTAAGAGAGGAAATGCATGGGAACCAAACCAGGTGTATTTAGCCATTTTAACCAAATTTTTTACAATTTGTAATATTTGTAAAAGTAGAATGGAAATTCTATGCTTAAGTTCTAATTAACATAGTTCACCCAATCATCCACAGTGAATGGGATTGTGGAGAACAATGTTTTACTCTTAAAACTGCATGTGGCACTAGCAAAATCACTAGAGCACAAAGCCTACCTTTTTCTTTCCCTTCTTATACCATCAGGTTAGGCTGGGTAAGGTAGTCAGCCCATATCAGACCAACACTTTACCACTCAAGTGTTCATTCATTTCTGTCATTTTAGGCTTACCATAAAAAGTTATTGACTTGACTGCTACATTTATAATGCATCTACAGAAACAAAAGTAATTGCACCTATACATTTGTATTTCCAAACTGTAATGTAAGGGACCTAACCTTGTTACTATGAACCAAATGTATCATTGTGTACCCAAATTAAAAGTGTCTTGATGTAGTCCCATTGTACAACAAATCAGAGGGACTGGTAACATTTTTCCACAGAAGTGCGTCATTACATGTAATTTATGGCTCATCCTAAAATAATAGATCGTGAAGGCAAGGGAATAGGAAAACTGTGTTCTGCCGAGGTGCACAAGCAAAAGGTGGAAAAATATACAGATCATCCAACCCCCCCCACCCCCCCCAACAAAAAAAACAAGGGCAGGTTTGGAAAATACAGCAATACATACATTTAACTTGGAAACAAAACAGGATGTGGTAGGAAGGTCTTATTATCCTTGTGGTTAGCATAAGGAAAAACGTGTGTATGTAAAATCTAAGATCACTGGCACGTGAAGACAGAAATTCACACCGTAGATGAAACATCTTAGATAAACTTCATAATACCTTCTTGGTCAAAACAGTAGATTTTGGTGCGGAGATATTTCACTGTACAGGAGGGGTTGTTCCTCGGTACAAACTATTCCAATTAAAGAGGTGAGTATGCAAAGAGGGGGTTACTTTTATATTAGGGAGGGTTAGCGTTGTGGTCCATTATAGCGTTAGGGTTGTTAGTGTAAGGGGGACTTAGAATAGGACATCTCTTCACGTGTCAGGAGCTCCACAGTAAATGTTATTAGCAATGAAAGCTTGTGCATTGCATTCCTGGCTTACCTGACCAAATTGTTTACAGTGTTAAATACCACTCCCCCACCAATAAGCCCTGCCACTGCATTTAGCCCCACAAGTGTACTAACAATGGAGAAATAGTATCATGATGTATATTTTGTTGTTTTCCCATGGTCTATATTAGCAGGAGATAACTTGAAACCAGAAACAAAAAATGTCATCGTACCTCTAGAGGATGCAAAATCAAACAAAGGACCCATCTTGAAGCATGACAGCAATGACCCTTTTAACTGCTATTTTAAAGGCATAAATTTGGTATTTAGATTTTCCAAAGGATAGTATATATATATATATATATATAATTGCCTTGCCTACAATTTCCACAATCCAGACTGAAAACAGTAGGTGGGTATAAAAACCTTATGGATTTAGGTATGCAATTTGATAAAAATAGGACATGATTTAATATTAACTTGCAATAATTATAACTGTGATGTATTTCTTTTATATCCCTTTTGTCTGAAAGTATTCTGTGTACACCTTGAGTTTTGAATCACTTTCTCTATTTCTAATAAAAGAATGAATGCTGGTTGGATTTATTCCCTCCCACTACATAAAAATTTTGATGACAGTTTGTGTTATATAACTTTATCTGTGATAGAGGCTCAGAGAAGTACATGTAAAAAATAATTATTTCTGGAACAAAGAGCATTTAAGTAGTTCTTAACGTAATAAAATAATTGACTGGTTGGGAAAGCTTTCTGTAAGTGCCACATAAAAAAATATTACAGATCATGCGCATATTTTTCATTCTAGGACATCTGAGCATATTGTTTACTGCACTCACCCGCATCCCATGAAACCGAGGGTTGCTGTAAAACAGCTTCATCTGCTCTGGTGGTAGAGGCCCTAATACTTTCTGAATTGTAAAAAGCTGATCAATTTCACTTTCTCCAGGAAAGAGAGGCTGGCCATCACTCAGCTCTCCAAGGATACAACCCACCGACCACATGTCAACAGCCTTTCCATATGGGGCTCTAAAAAAAGGAAAAGAAAAACAAATCAAGAGCTGTTAATATGTCACTGATGTTCTCATTAATGGTGCGTTACAAACTCAGACCTATCTCACTTAAAGAATATCTCCAGCTACCCATTTGAAACTAAAATTTCCATTCCCTTCATGTGGCCCCCGAGACCAGGGTTGCTAATAATGATCGGCCTCCTGTAGAGGGCCCATGCCCCATCAGTTCAACAGGGGGGCCCGGGCAGCTGTTCAGTAGGAGGGGGTGATCAGAAAGGCGGGGGCAATCAGGGCTGCCAATAACGTTTCCTATATTTTAGGTGTACGTATTACACATTGTATCCACTAGAGGAGCACTCTTCACCACAGATCTCCGTTTACCTCCACCCATGCCAACCAGGTAGGTGTTCTTGTCCTGCAGTATCCTCAGGCCTGGGTTACACCCCGAAAGCCAGGTCACCCTGATGGATAACTATTCCACATGGGGCAGATAGGACAGTGCCATACCGCTGACAGCCCTGGACCCCAAAACAATGACAGCTCACAGTGCAGGGTGCAGGATTAAAAAGAGCTTGAGAAACACTGTGCTACTGAGCTACAATCATATTTGTGCTATGAAATTGTTCACAATAGAAACACAGTTGTCGATTCAAATAATAGTTCTATTCTCAAACAAATGTTACAATGGATTCAATTCACAAAACTAATAAATCAGGCTAATGGTCTTAATTTCAAGAGTGTGTCATTTTCAGTTGATTCCAATGTGATTGAAAATGAGTCATATAGCTCCAAAAAAAGATTATTTTCCAACTGCTAAAGCGTTGTCAATTGAGCATATAGTCAATTTACTTACAGCAGGGTAACTGAGTTATTTGGAGGCCTCCTTTAAATCCAATGATCAAAGAGTACACCTGGCTGATATACCTAAAACACTTGTAAGTTTCACTTACATCACTCACATATGCAGTAGATTAAATGCCATAGTACTCACTACAAATACAAAGCTGCAATTGTCCAAACACAGTTTGCCAGAGAAAGGCATTGCGTATGCGGAAGCAATAGTATTTCATAATTTGTAGAACACCTTACTAGGCTGCGGCAGCCCTTCAAAATCAGTGGCTCCCTACAAAAATCTACTAAAGTGAATCCAGGGGTGCTCTGATATGCAATTAATGACTTAGAGGAGGTGGATCAATGGCTGGTCAACCAATTACTGCTTTACAAGTGGTCCTTACTGTAACAGACAGACTTGGAAACTAAGAATCCAAATGCACTGTACTTTGACAGCAGCCACAGTGTGGAACATCTCTAAATAAGACAATTTGATGAACTCAAGTGCAACTGAGAGCAACACCAAAAAACTCTAGTGTACCCTTCATTTGCTCTGTCAAATTCCATTGTTAATTTTTTGTATAAAATTTTACTGTATATCAACTCGCTTTGAATACTTTAAAATAATGCAGAATCTTGAGGCGTAAAGTACCTAACAGGGTACCTGGTTTACAATTGCCAGTTTTCTTGGGGAAAATGCAAACAACTCTGAGACCACAAAGATCTGTGGTCATGAAGAAAAAACATAATAAAAATGGCCCAAGACAGCACAAATGTGAAATCAAGTCATGTTTACTTGGCTCCTATTGTTTTAAATTGCTTCAAGGTGTTATCAAGTCCTGTCTTGAGATAGAGTACAAAGAGGTGAAGAAAGATGCTTTTGAAAGTTTGTTGCCCTCAGGCTTGTTCCATTTTCTTGTATAAGAGGTGAGTGTTATCATATCATAGAAAAAGTGAAAACCAGATGCAGAATAGTCAGGCGCTGCAACTGTTATTAGTTACATTGCAGAGCTTCACAAGTGTAAACAAGAGGCGTGAAAATACTTCTTTTAAGATCCCTACTTTCAAAGGTTCTAAAAAGGTGCAATTAAACTGCACATAACAAGCTTTGCAGCAAAACTGGGTTAATTAAGTCAAGCTATTCCAGCTTGAAGCAACTGCTTGTTCTAGTTTTTTGAGAACTGAGGAAACCTTGATTTACCTCAATAGACAAAGTACACAGGTGAATGCTCACTGTGCACACCTTCCGTTGCTATTACATGGCGTTAATACAGATAGTGAGGCAGTCTGGAAAGAAGAGATCACCTATTTGCTACATAAAAAGCCTAGCACATTATCATCCATTTTCAAAAAGTTTGTAAGCCTAAGGGCCATTATTACATTATCCAGTCTTCCAAAAGTGATGTACTGTATTATCCAAGAGCTTGTTCAGATCAGATGCAGTCAGTCTTGACATTTTCTGACTGCAATTACCACAATTTTAGCCCTGCACAACTGCTCTATCCATCGGACCATTAGAAGTCATTTGGAGTTTGTTGGCATGGACTGCTGGAAAAGTAAGAAGATGCTCCTTTTTTACATTTTATGCTTTATTTACAAGTGATCCTGATCGTTTTTAATTAAATCTGTAACAAGCCTGCGAAAATCAAACTGAGCAAAAGGATGATCAGAGGTTACCATCATTGAAAACTACTGCAAAACAATTTGTCAATCCACAGACGCAGTTATAACAAAGTTATAAATAAATTACTGCTTTTCCTGTAAAAGCTGATATCGCTCTGCCTCTTCCCAAGTCTCCCTATGGGTCCTTCATTGTGGTGGCTGGCTTCACTGACCAATAATTAAGCTCGGGAGGTGGGAAAGATAAGTCCAATGTAACTATATCATATACAGTATCTATCTTTTACATCATCTAATAAGCAGGTGGTTTGATTTTATCAAAATGAGTGTTTTTTTACTCAAATTAAAAGTTTAGATTTACATCATCTAATAAGCAGGTGGTTTGATTTTATCAAAATGAGTGTTTTTTACTCGAATTAAGAGATTAGAAATACAACACCATTATCAGCTTTAGTATTCTTGTGAGTTGAGAAAAAAAAAGGAATACTAGAGTGTATTTATAGCAATTTTTTTTTCTTTACTGCTGCTTACCTTGTCTCTGCTACATCAATTCACCTTCTCTATTGATCCTGGTGACCAGTCACCAAGATAGAAAGCCAAGGGAAATCCAAAATTTCATAGTTGTCACCAGAAAAACAAGTTAGGGTAAAGCTCCCAATGAAAACACCTGTTCAAAAGACAACTTCCTAAGAGGACTATTCCCCCCACTTTGCAGAGATTTTCTGCCACTTTCTGTTGTACCTCTGGGTCAGAAAGTACAGCCAAATCTCCCCATCAGAACACTGACAGCAAAAAATAAATTGACAGGGATTCAAAAGGGCTCATATACACTAGCCTTGTCTGCTGTAGTGCCTTAAAAACACAAGCATTAAAAACGCACCAACACACTACAATATACCAAAAACTGTACTGCAACTGCAATGAACGTAAACTGAGAAGGTGTGTCAAGAGTGCCATTCAAAACTAAAAGGACTGCATCACACCAATGCATGTTAATGTCCATGTTACTGTAACCAACATGATGCAAGGACCAGTAAGCTGCACTTTTACAAATTTGTTCTTGGGTTTAGGTACCCTTTAAAGAAAATTGCCCTTATTGACCTCCACCTGTCTGCAAGCATATCTTCGTTCATCCTTTCTCCTGCAATGAAACATGTACCTATGGGTAGACTTCAGTAATAGCAGTGGTGAATCAACCATGGCTCCAATGCCCAAGATTTACTTCCAACTATTAGAAGTAGGAACTTTCAAAGTCTTAATTGGTTTGCAGATAGGAAAGATTTAAAATGATGGTCCTGTAAGTCAGATTGAAATGCTGGGTTCTCAATTATTGGGGCCATATCAGAGGTATAGGTTTGTGATATTGATATGCATTATGTTTGCAAATATACGTCAGCATTGTATGAAATGGTGATTTTTAATTGAGGTTGGAATGTCTGTGTTGAGCCAGGGGGGGGGGGGGGGGGGAGTCTAGACAAAACATTTTTGTTTAAAATTTTGGATAGAGTGGGGGAGAGTTAAGCCCTCCAGCAGGTTTATATTACTGGCTTTTCCTTGCTGGGGAGATCTGCCATCACTTCATACTCTAGCAACCATTCAGGGGTGATGGGATATCTCCCCATTAAAAACAAAAATAGTAACAAAACAGAAAATAAAACAAAAGTCAGCTTAAACCCTTTCTCACTCTATCCAAGAAAAGTTTGCCCCTTAAGTCCACTCCACACCAATTTTAATGTATGATTAATTTTCACTTTTGAATTTTTTTTTGCTTCCCTGAAAACAAACAAGTTCATTATTCTAGAAATGGTTTGATACACTGTTAATGAAAATTTTTAATAGTTTGTTCATTTTAGTTTGGGGATTTTTTCAAAATGTAGTTGGCAGATTTGATGCCCTTTTTTAGGCATGGTAATTAATTTATCTGCATTTTAATTATTTATTTTATTAACTGTTTCCAGGGTCCGCATAGCAAACGGAACCTCAGAAAAGGTGATTTTAAAATATTTGTAAGTCCTGCTTTTACTACTTAAAGTGTAAATCCAGTGATAACTGCTATTTTTTGTTTTGAAAAAGATGAGGAAAGGTCTAAACTTTGCCAGGTTTTTATTACTAGATGTGTCCCCACCAGGATATTTTCCTTTCATTTCCTACCCCTCTTGGCAGAAAAAAGTCAGAAAAAATGACCTGCAGTGGGTCTAACCCTTCCCTGCTATAACCAAAACAGCAATGGGTTATACTTGAAAGTGATAAGAAAGGTTCAGCTTTGTTTTTTAAATAACAAACATGCTATACTTACCTGCTCTGTGCATAGGTTTTGCACAGAGCAGCCCCAATCCTCTTCTCAAGTCGCCCGCAGGCGCTCCTGGATCCCCCCCTGCTGCTGAGTGCCCCCAGAGCAAGCTGCTTGCTATGGGGGCACTTGTGCATGTCCATGAGACACACAGAGCACAGCTTGGCCCTGCCCCCTCTTCATTGACTGTGACTAATAGTAGCAGGAGCCATTGGCTCCTACTGCTCTGTCTCAGCCAGTAAGGAGGAAGAGACCTGGGTGTGCTTTTGTATGCATCGTTGGATGGAGATCGAGCTCAGGTAAATATTAGGGGGGGCTGAGGGGAGAGCTACACATTGAAGGTTTTAATAATGCATGAAGGTAAAAAACCTTCAGCTTTTACAACAACTTTAACTAAACTCTACCGAAGAATATTCTTTCCTATGATTTGCTGTACATGTAAAGGTGGAGGCTCTAAACTTCCCACAGCTAAGCTGTTTGGAAAGAAGTAATCCAAAACTTTCTTCCTTCTAATGGTTGAAAGTATATGTCGGACAATAGAGCCATGGTCGATCCACCATTGCTACTATGGCAGGAGATGCGAATAAGACATTTCCTTTCTTCCTTACTTGTCAAAATGTAATCTGGCCTGAACAGTGCTGCATAAACAAAACATAAAACCACTGTCAAAAATATTATATTTAAAGAAGGGGCTTTTCTTTGTAGCGTCACTACAGTCAGTAATACATGTCAATCACTGTGCTCATTTCTTGTTATCTGTGCTGCCAAGGATAATAGATAGTAACACATGCAGAAGAAGCAGGAGATACATGTCAGTTTCTGCAGTCTATTACAGACAAAATGGTGACACAAGGGACAACCAGTAATAGTTAAAGGAATTCTATGGTCACAGCATACACTTTGATTTTATAACATCAGCATTGTAAGAGCAATACAAACAATAGTTATCTTTGACAATCCAATATAAGCTTACTTGAAAAAAAATCTCCTTTCATGTTGTGAGTGCTGTCTGCTTGCTGGACATCTCTTTCCTCAACCTCCTAGATTTTCTACATGCTTTGCAGCTTCTGTCCTATTTACCTTCAATTTTGAAGGACTATATATCCCATGGTACCTTGCTACCTACAAACAGTGCGCCCTGTACTTACTCTGCCTTATGAAACTCTTCCTCTCAGCATCTCTGTATTTCAGAAGGCAGGCTCTGTGAATTGTGTGAGACAGCAGTGCCTAACTACAGGGCATGGTGATTAGGTGTCACAGAATTCAGGGAAGTAAATGTGTCGGGAGCGTCACAAAGGAAGTTTCCACAATTCAATTCAAGATTGTTAGATTAACAGAAGTAGGCCTAAATTTAAATACAATAAGGAAATAAATATGATTTTAAATGTTGCCCTTAGATACACTTTACAGTGCATTTCTACTGTGTAGACCAGTACTGAACTGTATAGATCAGACAGTGTCATAATGTAATATCAGAGATATTGAGGTTTTTTTGAGGTTGGGGTTTGTCTTAGTCTGGGTTCACATTTGTGTGAGTCCGGTTTGCAGCACGATTTCAAGCCATATCCAGTGTGACTTTGTTTAGCGGTTCAGGTATGATTCAGAAAGATGTCTCTTGATGATTTTTATAGTTGTTTATTAACTACTTTACTACTGTGCTATAGCCGAATGACGGCTACAGCACGGTTGTCCAGTTTTGGTAAGAGCCTCATATGATGTTCTCCTTGAACGCGCAGACCCCAGAAGTGCGTACCCGGCGCTCTCTGTGATTGATGTGTCCTACGGACACAGCTGATCACATAACAAGGTAAAAGGCCAATCACAGCAGCCTTTTACCACATGATCAGATGTGTCCAATGACACAGCTGATCACAAAGTAAATACAGTTGCTGGTTATCAGTAGCGCTTTCCTCACACTGTCACAGCGTGGGGAAAGTACTGCCGATAACCAGCATGAGTCACAGTGGACATCTGCACTGATAATCAGGGCACTGATTACCAGTGCCCTGATTATCAGTGCAGCCCCAAAAGTGCCCAGCAATGATGCCCATCAGCTGCCACCCATCAGTGCCCAGCAGTGCCACCCAGCAGTGTCGCCCATCAGTGCCACTCACCAGTACCCATCATTGCCGCCTATCAGTGCCCATCAATGCAGCATCATCAGTGCCTCCTCATCAATTCCCACCAGTGCTGCCTCATCAGTGCAGCCTATCAGTCCCCATCAGTGCTGCCTATCAGTGCAGCCTCATCAACCCACATCAGTGAAGGAGAAAATGTACCTGTTTGCAAAATTTTATAACAGAAACAAAGAAAAACATTATTTTTTAATTTTTTGCTCTTTTTTTATAGTGCAAAAAAAATAAAAAACCCAGTAGTTCTTAAATAATACCAAAAGAAAGCTCTATATGTGAAAAAATTATAAAAATTTCATATGGGTACAGTGTTGCATGACCACACAAATGTCATTCAAAGTGCGACAGCGCTGAAAGCTGAAAATTGGCCTGGGCAGGAAGGGGGTAAAAGCGCCTGGTAGGCAAGTGGTTAAAGATACAATTATACAAGTGGAGCCAATGCATTTCAGGGGAATTGCCTCCCTCTTCTTCAGAGCTGTATTTCTTGGAGAACGGTTAAGCTCTAAGTGGGTTAAATATATCCAATCAGTGGTTCTGCAGTTTTGAGAGCAACCATCAAATCAAAATCATCAAGTGACACATTTTTCTTGACACAGGGCGCTCCTCTCCAATTACCCAAGTGTTCCCTGTGGTGACAACCCCATTGTCATTATCAGAAAGGTAGCAGCCCTAGACTCCAACAGATTCTATCACCCACCACTTATAATTGGGATATAATCCATTGAAAGAAATTCTCTTTATACCATTCAAACAGTAATCTTCCAACCAAACTATGAAAACCCTGTATGAAAAGATCTGCTCCACGCTTTGCACACAGCTAGCCTCTCAATTGCTGGCCAAACCTAAGAATGGTAAGACAATATTTAAATGAGAAGTAGGGCCAAAGCACTCTTGGCCCTACTTTACCTATGGATCACAAGAGTGCACATTGTTCTGCACTCTGTGACCGATTTTCAGACAAGAGCATGCTGAAGCCTGCTGTTGGCTGACGTCACTCATCCAGTCAGACTTTGGAGAGATCCTGACTTTAAAGTCGGGATTCCCCCAGATTCCTCCCACCCTTTCCATAGCCTGACACTCCAGTAAGCGCTGGAGGGGCAGAGCAGAGAAGGCCGAAAACTTAGCGATCAGTTGTGTTTGAGCACTCAGTTCTCGGTCTTCAAGGCGGCAGGGAACAGATGAACCATCAAACCAATGCTGCATCCACCCAGGTGAGTATGATTGCTTGTTTTTTTCTCCAAAACTCATCTTTTAAAGCTGTGCACACAGATATTCACCTGTCATGTGTGAAACATATATTTATACAAGTCATTTCAGTACTCACCCCAGAAGCAGCTCAGGTGAACGATACCACCGTGTGGCCACATACTCCGTGTAATTTGCATTGCTGCCTTCAGATAAATTCCGAGCAAAACCTGATGATATAAAACATCACTCTTAGCAAAAACTGTTTATTTTATGGTTTTTCATATTTATTACAGGCATTTATATAGCACCAACAGTTTATACAGCACTTTACATACATTGTATATTCAGATTTGTGTCTGCTCTCAAAGAGCTTACAATCTATGGTCCCTATCTCACATGCATACAGATACATGCCAAGGTCAATTTAGACAGGGGCCAATTAAACTTTCAGCATGTCTTTGGAGTGTTGGGGAAAACCTGAGTACACGGAAGAAACCTATACAAGCCTAGGTAGAACATGCAATTTCCATGCTGGTAGTGTCCTTCTTGGGATCTGAGCTGGTGGCCCTAGTGCTGCAGTTCACTAGTAACTCTATGGCTATAGCTCTCACAACATGAGGAATCTTCATTAAGGCTAAACCCAGGCTTGCAAAAGATCAGCAATTCTGTTGTTAGCAAGAATTCACCAGTGGCTGGATACCTTTGGAGGACACATGCAGACGTTGAAACACTCACCTGCTTGCACGTGTCACCCCCTTGCTGGCTGGATAAGCTAGGCATCACTTTTTTGCCCGCGATTTACAGTTTCAAGCATTTTAGGCAGCAAGGGAGGGAGGCTTAGCTGCTGAATCTGGAGAGTGACACATACAAAGCAGGTAAGTCTTCTTGCATTTCTAGTAATCCTGACACTGGCACATGCTGGCTTGCAACAGGTTCATAAGTGTAACATTAGTTTAAGGCAGCAAGGAACATATGTTTCGTTTCAGATGAGTTTTTTAACAAGATAATAACAACCAGTACTGAGAAAAATACACTGCGGTACTGAAGCTTGTCAGTACACATGATAAATGCAATAGCATGGGTGGAACTGGACACCGCAAACAGAACGTGGGAAAAAATTCTCAATATGGTCAAGCTACAATCCCAGATTTAAACCAGCAGTTGGCACTCTAATTGAAATCTAAGATCTCTTTTTCTGGGTTCAGTAAATTTTAAAAGCATATTAAAGTATAACTAAAAGCAAAACTTTTTTTCTAGTTTAGGAAAGAGTGAAGAGGGATTAAAACGCTTGTCAGGTTTTATTGCAGTTTCTGCCACTGTTAAGGAGATTCCCCCCCTCTGTTTGTCCTGTTTACCATTATCATTAAAAGTGAAAGTAAAAGTAAAAGAAAATCCCACATTTTGGGTTATCCCCAGAAAAGTAATAGAGGGGAAATCTTCCAATGGAGACACTAGTTGTGGTGACCTAGGGGTCCCAAGGAATTCCCCTAATTTGCAAGGATTTCCTCTCACTTCCAGTTTGGCTATGGTACAGGAAGTCAAGGGAAAACTTTACAATGGGACACAGATGGCAAAAAAAAAGAAATCTCCCTTTCTCTATCCAAAATTAAAAAGTTTTTGCCTATAGTTCTACTTTAAGGGTATACCCTCCACATTATCTCTCAGTAATATGAGACAAAAAGTAGATTTCCTTTTAAACGGGAATTTTTTTATTTTTTAACAGTCTGGATGCTGCTGTACAGGAGCTTAGAGACGGCTGATATAAATACCAATTAGAAAACCCAAACACTAAATGTTTTGTTTATTGCAACTTACCAGTCCTAAAATGTTGTGGCTTCATTAGTTTTCTTTTTAAAAACCTATTTTTGTTTTATTTTCACCTGGTGATCCTGCCAGTAACATACTCCCTGTCTTACGGTGGCAACACTCATTCACTCCACTGTATCAATGATCAATGAAGAATCAGTGTTGTCACTATAGGCTGCTCTCCTGATTTTGACTACAAACACCTACCGCTCCCTAATCTCTATTACACAGGGAGGACGGGTTGGGCACAGAAGACTTGAAAAGCCTGATAATATTGATATTTAAATTCAGTGCACATGTTGATGTTACAAAGATATTGAATTTATATCAGGATCAACAGGTATTTTTGGAGAATGGTTTAGCCCAGACCCATCTAAACACATGACCACCCCTGGACGCTGTCCAGGAACCCCATGATAATCTTGCATTACATATGAATTCAAATTGCATGCCGTCTATTAAGAGACCTCCTAAGCTACTTTATGGCATTAATCTGATGTGAGATATTGTAAGACTTTTAAGTCCTCAAGGCTGCATACAGTATATGTTCCTTTCCTAATAAAACTTCTCTGCTCAAAGGGTTTTCCCCATATCATTCAATCCTTCTCATGGGTTGGAGAAGTGATTGAGTGTGTTAATTAGTAATTGATTTATGGCATGTTTTCTCTTTAAAATTGATTTCTATTGAAAGTACTAATAGATATACATTTAACTCGTTCTTGAGAGTAGGTGCATAAATTGGGGCAGGCTGGTAGGTGACCCAGTATATTACCTTGCCCAGGGGCCAATGATGCTATTAAGGCAACCTTGGTTTACCCTGTGAAATTTAAAAGTGTGACAGTCACCATGCACTGGTAAGCCGCAATATATTTCTTTTATGTTATTGGCTTTTACAATTCTTTAGGATACTTACACTAGCTGCATTTAAAAATATATCTAATTATTTTTTTAATGAATACACTACTGGATTAATTGGTGTATTTTTTATATATGTCTGAGTTCAGCATTAATATCTAGAAAATCGATTTGCTTTAAAAATTCAATCTCAGTTTAATGGGACTTTCCAGACTGTTCTAGGCTGCATGCCAAATCAAAGACTATCAAGATCACCATGCCAAATAAGAAAGAAGAAATTGATACAGCACCTGTCAAAGAGATCTGCTATATTAGAAGATTTCAAGTG
This sequence comes from Staurois parvus, assembly GCF_062004578.1. Lineage (NCBI taxonomy): Eukaryota > Metazoa > Chordata > Amphibia > Anura > Ranidae > Staurois > Staurois parvus. The sequence continues at coordinate 4,901,872 of NW_028318123.1, read as the reverse complement.
ATAAATGAAAGTGAAAGCCAGTACAAAATTTAAAACCAAAGATGGTAATTATGAAGCTTTGTAAATGTGTACTAAAAGTGCTGTAGATAACATGAGAAGTCAAATTGAATGAACAATAACTAACAAAGTGTACTTGTTCCTAAAGCGGCTAATTCAGAATGCTGTGTTTTATTTAACTGTATCATTAGTTATGTAGCTCACATACAGAGGAATTCATAAAGAGTGTCTATGACAAGCTTTAGGATTCCATTATGTCTCTGTTCAACAACTGTTGGTGCGGGCGACAGATTCGTCATTGAAACAGGTACATGAATTTTTGTCATGCGCTGCAGGTGAAAGTGCACTGAGACCAGAATGTCCAATTGAACAGCCACTCAGCCTGTCGCTGTACACCAACCTACAGCTGGTCATTTCTCAGTTTCAAGGCAGAAAGAACAGTAAAAATGCAGGCAGGGCACAGGACAAAGCACTAGGGACAAAATGTATGTGAAATGGTTTGATACAGTAATGTTTTACTATGTGATTTTAGTGTATTTAGTGAATGTCACTTTTTGACATTTTTGAATTTCCCACCAGTTCCGTCCTCGTACGTCCTGACATCGCAGGGAGAGGAACCCAGAAGACAGATGCCGGCATCGGCCGGAGGACATTGCCGGGGATGCTGCAGGGGGGACATCACGGGAGCGCAGGACAAGGTAAGTGAAGAAGAAATCCTGAAGCAACGCTGCAAGGTATTCCCTAGTGTAGCTCGGGGTTACCGCTTGTGGTGCTGAAACTTTACCCCAAGCTACACTCGGGAATACCGCCAGGGAGGTTAAATACTTCCCACCTCACAAACTGGAGGTAATTATATTTGATTTTGATGCAGTAATACTGCCTTTCTAATATAACTGTAAAAACGGCACTATTAGGAACTATCCTAAATTTGCCACACAGTCCTAGAGCTACCAAAATTGGTGGCAGGGCATTTTGAATCTGGTGCAAGATCTTTTAAAAAGGTGGCACAAATGCTTTCCAACCCCGATAGTGTTTTATAATACTTTTGTGCAGCCTTAACCTTTTTAACATGGAGGAAATGCATGCTTTGCATTCCCAGAGCACCCCTGGTAATAAATACTGTATCTACAGTTCAGTTCAATGCGTGGGTGTGTGTCCTCAAACACAGACAGTGTGCATTCAAGGGCACACACATGCACGACTGTCAAATTAAAATTAGCAGCTGTGTGAATGAGGCCTAAATGTACTTTTTTTCTTACAATTTTACTTACAGTGCTCCAAACAACTAAGCATTCTCCTGTGAGGCTTAATGGCATAATTCACCTTTACCAACAAATTGCTTATGGCGAAAAGATCTGTTTTATCTGTAGATAAAAACAAACTGCGTAGGTTTGACCAAAACTGAATAATGCCTTTGCTATAGATGTACTGTAGGCCATTTACACATCATGAAAACTGACTGGAAAACTCCTAGGACATTGCTAAGAAGATCCTAGCTCAAAGTGGAAGCAACTGGGAGCAACAGCAACTCAGCTACGAAGTGGTGGGCCACGTAAAATGAAAGAGCTTGGTCAGCACATGCTGAAGCGTACAGCAGTGCACAGGCGTCACCAACTCTCTAAACAGCTAACGACCTCCAAACTTTGTGTGGCTTTCAGCTATTACTGCTCACCTCCACCATCACAGGAGCAAACCCTTTCTCTGACTCAAACCCCCTCACACTCTTTTTCTCTCCCCTGATGCAGTAGCTCTGAGCTCAGCGTGTAAAAGCTGAAGGTCAGCAGTAACAGCTGGGCCTCTCTTAGCAACGTCCTGGGAGTTTTCCAGTCAGGCTTCATATGAGGTACATGAATGGCCTACACCTATAGTAAGGGCATTCGATTTTAGTCAAAACTGCCCAGTTTGTTTTTATCTATAGATGTCCTTTATCTGCAAGGACAGTTTTTTTGTAAAGGTGAACTAACCTTTAGTGCATTACAAAGTATTTATGTGTCTGAATGTACATGCCCTTTGTGATGTGTGTGCTCTGACCATGATGTATGTCTGTTTTCTGAATATGTGCTGAGCTGTGTGTGTATTCTGTGTTATATAACCATGTGCCCTGACTGTGTGCATCTGCCTGGTATTGTGTATGTGTGTCTGCCCTGCATGGATGAACACTATATTGCCAAACGTATTGGGATACTCCTACAAATCATGTGATTCAGGTGTTCCAATCACCTCCATGGCCACATGTGTAAAAATCAAGCACCTAGGCATGCAGACTGCTTCTACAAACATTTGGGAAAGAATGGGTCGCTCTCAGGAGATCAGTGAATTCAAGTATGGTATCGTGATAGGCTGCCACATGTGCAATAAGTCCATCCGTGAAATTTCCTAGCTACTAAATATTCCACGGTCAACTGTTAGTGGTATTATAACAAAGTGGAAGAAACTGGGAGCAACAGCAACTCAGCTACGAGGTGGTAGGCCACGTAAAATGACAGAGCTTGGTCACCACATGCTGAAGCGTACAGAGCACAGGCGTCACCAACTCTCTAAACAGCTAACGACCTCCAAACTTTGTGTGGCTTTCAGATTAGCACAACAACAGTGCATATAGAGCTTCATGGAATGGGTTTCCATGCCTGAGCAGCTGCATCCAAGTCTTACATCACTAAGTGCAATGCAAAGTGTTGGATGCAGTGGTGTAAAGCACGCCACCACTGGACTCTAGAGCAGTGGAGATGTGTTCTTTGAAGTGTCAAATCATGTTTCATGCAATCTGATGGACGTGTGGGTGAGTTTGGCAGTTACCAGGAGAATAGTATTTGCCTGACTGCATTGTGCCAAGTGTAAAGTTTGTTGGAGGGGGGATTATGGTGTGGGGTTGTTTTTCAGGGGTTGGGCTTGGCCCCTTAGTTCCAGTAAAGGGAATGTTTAAGGGATCAGTATACCAAGACATGTTGGACAATTTCATGCTCCCAACTTTGTTGGAACAGTTTGGGGATGGCTCCTTCCTGTTCCAACTTGACTGTGCACCAGTGCACAAAGCAAGGTCCATAAAGACATGGATGAGCGAGTTTGACCTCAACCCGATAGAACACCTTTGGGTTGAATCAAAGTGGAAACTGTGAGCCAGGCCTTCTCATCCGACATCAGTGCCTGACCTCACAAATGCGTTTTTGGAAGAATGGTCAAACATCCCCATAGACACACTTCTAAACTTTGTGGACAGCCTTCCCAAAACAGTTGAAGCTGTTATAGCTTCAAAGGGTGGGCAAACTCAATATTCAACCCTACAGACTAAGACCGGGATGCCATTAAAGTTCATGTGCATATAAAGGCAGGTGTCCCAATACTTTTGACAGTATAGTGTATGACTGACCTAGACCTGACTGTGTGTGTCTGCCTCGACACCCTTTTGTATACAGTATGTCAGACCTGACACCATGTGTGCTTGTGCATCTGCCCTTATAATGTGCATGTGTGTATCTGCACTGACAGTGTGCGAGTGCATGTGTGTGTGTGTGTATGCCTGCCCTTACACTCTGTGTATATGATGACTTGACATTGAGTGTGTGTCTGCCCCTATAATGTACACTCACTGGCCACTGTATTAGGTACACCTGTTCAACTGCTTGGTATCACAAATTGCTAATCAGTCAATCACATGGCAGCAACTCAATGCACTTAGGTATCTAGCCGTGTTGAAGACAACTTGCTGAAGTTCAAACCAAACATCAGAAAGGGTAAGAAAGGGGATTTAAGTGATTGTGAATGTGGCATGGTTGTTGGTGCCAGACAGGCTGGTCTGAGTATTTTAAAAACTGCTGATCTACTGGGATTTTCACACACAACCATCTCAAGGGTTTACAGAGAATGGTCTGAAAAAGAGAAAATATCCAGTGAGTGGCAGTTGTGTGGACGAAAATGCCTGGTTGATGTCAAAGAAGAATGGGCAGACTGGTTCAAGATGATAGAAAGGAAACAGTAACTCATGTCAATATGAACCAAAATCTCTGGGGAATGTTTCCAACACCTTGTTGAAACTATGCCACGAAGAATTAAGGCAGTTCTGAAGGCAAAAGGGGCTCCAACCTGATACTAGCAAGGTGTACCTAATAAATAGGCCGGTGAGTGTGTGTCTGTACAAAAGGCACACCCCTTTTGATAACGTGCATGTGCACGAAACGCGTCAAGGAGGAGCCGTATGCCGTGACGTCACGCCGCAGGAGCCTCACGAAGGTCCGGCAGCCATCTTAGTGAGATGATTTTATGTTGTGATTTTTTGCTGTATTCCACATGGAAGATTTATCTAACACTTTTTACCTAATAAATCAGAAATATTACTACACTACGAGCACCTTCTTTTTTGGCTCTTTTTTGAGCTAATGATTCCCAGGACCCCAGTGGAATTGCAGTTGAAGAGGAGTCTCCTATCCAGAGGAAGGATCCTTTTCCCACACTGTCTGTCTGGTCCATTTGAAGGGGGCTTCCTGCAGATTCTTGTTCAACATATTGTGCTTTAATTAGGCGCATCTGGTGAGTGTGCATTTTTATCAATCTCCCACATGGATAAAGCCACATGGAATAATTTGACACCACCTGTGCAATAGGACCCGTTTGCAACACTGTATGCTGACCCAATTGTGTCATGCCTTCACTACCTTATGAACACTCTTTGCTTTAAGACTTTCACAGTTGCACTTATTTTATTGCGCCAATCATACCGCTTCATCCACTTATATTTGCTATCACTAATATTAATTATTGATTTATTATCATCACCAATAATTCTTATTTATTATTTTTTCAGTCTTACACTGTCATTGTTTAGCGCTGCACTGGTTTCTGTTTGTATTATATGTAAGGTCTAGGGTTCCTTTTTAGTGCAATTGTGGCTGATTTAATTGGATCACTGAGCGCTTGCTGTTTCTTTGCATGACTTCAGTGAGCCTGTGTGCAAGATCAAAAGTGGACCCTAGGCATTGAGGAAAATAAAAATGCGGCGCAATAAGCGTGCCATGACAGAAAGTGGGCGTGGTTTAAAGTGCACTGAATGTTGGGTGTGGCTTAAATGGGGTGTGGTTAAATAGAGTCTGAGAAGACTTACATAGTGCAGAATGTGGTAATGTTAAATAAGGAATGTATAGTGTGGATTGTACGGCGGTGGGTAATATGTGCAGGAGTGGAACCTTCCAGCTGCTGTTTGGGGAACAACTGAAAGAGTCACTATTTTATCCCTTAAATTGGGTGCTTGCAATGTTTGCTACCACTGCTCGTCTCTGTATCCTTCTTTCTACTTTCACCTGAGTGCAAATATTCAGCTAAGACAAACTTGTTTACAGACCCACTGGTGTTTGAGGATGGTTGAATTAAGCATGCAATTTTTACAACTCTAGGGGTACCCTTACTGTGCTGCCCTAGGCAATAGCTGACAAGTGCCTAATGGTACAGTAGGTTACAGTACAAGCATAAAATGGTGAATCTCTATTTATATATTGTATTGTGTTCTTCCTTTAAAAAACAGCCATATCTTTCAGTGTTCCTTTGGATGTGTTGACTTCTGACTTACAATCTAGTCTGAGATAAAACATAATTGGCTAATTATTTATTGCAAGCATTGAAGTGTTTTTTGTATGCAGCAAAATAAGAAAAATTTCATTTTTTGACTTACCAAAATCACAGAGCTTTAAGACATCATTGTAGCTAATTAAGAGGTTTTCAGGTTTAATATCTAAAAAGGAGAAACATGATAGTTCAGAAGTCACACAGTTAAGTATCTATGCATTTACAAATAGGCAAAACTAGTTATTAATAGCTTAGCAGCTGCATGAGTAATACTACCAAAAAAAAATACTTACACAGACAAAATTATTCCACTTTGATATTCAGTCCTGGATGTGTAGGTGTATGAAAGCATTACGCTGATGTGAGATAACTATTGGCACAACATATGCAAAATAGCCCTCTCTAATTTAAGTGGAATATTATAATGTATGAAATAAATAGCATATGCAAGTTCAGCAGAAAAACTGCACATACATATGCTTTATAAAAATCACCTATATGATAAAGCCAATGGTTGTTACTTTAATCAACCCCCTTTATTAATTCTTTGTGCTGGGAATTCAGTTATGGGTCAGACAATGTGGGAAAAAGCCAGCTAAGCAGAGAGTGTGATATCAGCTCCATCTCAAGTGCATAGAAGATCTTGCAAAAAAGATCCACCAATTCACATTAGTATGGAAAGAAAATGCCTGACAGGTGGTTGGTAAAAGTGGTTGTAAATTGTTACACATACCCAATAAAGTGACAGGCCTCAAATAATACACATAGATGGAACAAATTTTCCTATATAAGTTGTACCTGTTTATATGCAGTATTCTCCTCTCTACAGCTGTATAAAATCTAAAATGTATACAGCTTATCTGAGTTTTCACAAAGCATGAGACGTGATGCTGAGGTTACCAGTGAGGAGAGTTGAGAGCTGAATGGAGGGAAGGGACACACCCCCTCCACACAGCACACAGGAAAGGAGCTGAGGCTGTCAATCATGGGCTGTGTACTGGAGCTCTCTCCCATCACCTTTTCTTTTCTTGTTAGGGAAACTTGTCACAAGTGACTAGTTGATAGTAGAGGAATAAGGTAGCAGACAGAAATGACAGTTAGTGCTCTGGATAGAGACAAGCAAAAACCATAAAGGAATATGCTTTGTTCATATTTCATGTCTGAAGTTTACAACCACTTTACGCAAGTGTGGGGGAGAAAAATTAAATTTAATTCTAATAGTTCAATTATTCATATATACACAAGTTTTTTTTATGGTGCAGCTCTGCATATAAACCAAGCAGCTACCAAGTTTTATTGCCAAAGCTTAATTGAACAAGCTGAATCTAAAAGTTGATTAGTTACAATGCACAGCTGCATTACATTCTGAGAGCTCCAGTTTTAGTTATTGTCCCCTTCGCATTTCCTCATTGAATGTAAAATGTAAGGTGGAGATCATGACGTTACCGTGCCACCCCCATTTACTTAGTTCAATCAGAGAATACTTTCAATGTCATTGGGAAAATGAAAAGCATTCTCAGAATGGCACCTATGATGAGCAAATGAACTCCTGTGTTCACTAAGCAGCAGGACACCTTGGCATGGAACCTGGAAGCTAGTGAAGATTTCTATAGTAGTGTGTCTTCTACAGTGATTTCCAGCTTCCAGAGAGATTGGCCAAGTATAGTATATCCATAGTTACATTGGTCCAAGCTGGACCAATGTACTGTAAGTATGCAAAAATTTCCATACCGGAAATTCACCTTTAACCATTTCAATACCGGGCAATTTTACACCTTCCTGCCCAGGCCATTTTTCACGTTTCAGCGCTCTTACACTTTGAATGACAATTGCGCGGTCATACAACATTGTACCCAAACTAAAATTTTATCATTTTCTTCACACAACTAGAGCTTTCTTTTGGTGGTAATTAATCACCGCTGGGGTTTTTATTTTTTGCTAAATTAACAAAAAAAGACAGAAAATTTTGAAAAAAACACGTTTTTCTTTGTTTCTGTTATAAAAGTTTGTAAATAAATAATTGTTCTTCATAAATTTAGGCCAAGATGTATTCTGCTACATGTCTTTGGTGAAAAAAACCCAAATTAGGATGTATTTTTTAGTTTGTAGGAAAGTTATAGAGTTCACAAACTATGGTATAGATCTGAAAATTGATCAATCCTGAAGTACTGACAGCCTATCTAATTTTTTGAGGTCCAAGAATGTCAGAACAGTACAGATATCCCCCAAATGACCCCTTTTTGCAGAGTAGACAGTCCGACGTACTTCATAAGAGGCATGGTGCGTTTTTTGAAGTTGTGTTTTTTTTGTCATAATTTTTCGGAAAATTAAAAAATTAAAAAAATTATTTTCACTATTTTTTTTTTACATACTGTCACCAGTGCAGTACAGCGTCATCATATAACTGGCATGGCGGTGAACAGGGACACTGACTGGTGACAGTATGAAAAAAAAATATATATATTTTTTTTATTATTTTTAATTTTTTATTACATTTTTTTTTTTTTTTAAAGATTTTTTTTCATATTTTACTATGACCAAAGTAGTACAATGTTACCATAGTACTACATAGATTGTACTGAAAAATCTTCTGTACAGGGATGCCCTGTCCTCTTCCTTTCTCTGAACTTCCAGCATTGCAATATTAACTTTGGGTTGAGCTGCTATGAAAAAGTTGCACCGGGACCTGTCCCATTCTCCTCTTCCAATGAAAACAATGTTTTCATCGTTAACATGTTAACACTGCCTGTAACAGGATCTCTGAATAGGGGGAAGGGGGGGGGGGGGAGGACGACAGTGTCTGATGAGCCACGGGATTCTTTCCCTATTTAGAGATTGTGTTACATGCAGTGAAAGCAAAGAATGAACATTTCTCAATGGAGGAGGGGTATATCCCCGATGCAACTTTATTTACAACAGCTCAGGCCAAAGCCTGACGCTATTACCTATGCAGCGCTGGAAGAGGACAGGCATCCCTGTAGTACAGATTTCTCCAGGATTCAGTTGCCCACACGATGTGGTACATACTTCATTATAGGAAAGTTAAGTGGCTAAAGCTGCGCAGAAAAAAAAAATTTTTCAACTTCAAAATGTATATAATTTTTTTAAGCTGTGTTAATTGTGAGGTTCACCATTTTGATCTATAGGCCACTGTCAGCACAAGACAAAGTGACAGGAAAACTAAATTGTTATAATTACCCCCACAACAGGAGTGATTAGATATATTCCATTGAGGACATCTGTTTGAGTGACATGGTATAAAATAGTATTTTCCTTAATTTGCAGATATTTATGTTCATTTGCTCTTGTGTTAGAAGAACTGAAAGCAAAGATAAATCTCCCCAACAGGACACAGACAACAAATGTTTTGTTGGGATGATATTCTTCAGTTTTCTTCAATCATCCGATTTCTTGTCCACTAAAGCTGGCTATAAACTAGTATCATTTTTAGAGATGAGCGAATTATTCAAAAATTCGATTCGGCTGATTCGCCGAATTTGCGGGAGAAATTCGATTCGATGCGAATTTATTCGCCGCGAATTTAACTTATTTAAAGGGTTTCTAGGCTTCAGAGAGCCTTTATATTAGTGCAGAACACTGTACCTTTCATTTAAATGCCCTTGGAGTCTGCTGGGGAAGAGAAATAATACTGTCAGTCAGTATGACATGCAGATGAGTGCCGTCGATCTTAGAATCACCGCACACTTCACTCATTTGGGCAGTCACGGGGCACGACGAAGAAGAAGAAGAAGAAGAATGAAAAGAAGAATGAAAAGAAGAAGAAGAAGAAGAATGAAAAGAAGAATGAAAAGAAGAAGAGGAAGAAGAATGAAAAGAAGAAGAAGAATGAAAAGAAGAAGAATGAAAAGAAGAATGAGAAGAAGAATGAAAAGAAGAATGAGAAGAAGAATGAAAAGAAGAATGAAAAGAAGAATGAAAAGAAGAATGAAAAGAAGAAGAATGAAAAGAAGAAGAATGAAAAGAAGAATGAAAAGAAGAAGAAGAATGAAAAGAAGAAGAAGAATGAAAAGAAGAAGAAGAAGAATGAAAAGAAGAATGAAAAGAAGAAGAATGAAAAGAAGAAGAAGAAGAATGACAAGAAGAATGACAAGAAGAAGAAGAAGAATGACAAGAAGAAGAAGAAGAATGAAAAGAAGAAGAAGAAGAATGAAAAGAAGAAGAATGAAAAGAAGAATGAAAAGAAGAAGAATGAAAAGAAGAAGAAGAATAATGAAAAGAAGAATGACAAGAAGAAGAATGAAAAGAAGAAGAATGAAAAGAAGAAGAATGAAAAGAAGAAGAAGAATGAAAAGAAGAAGAATGAAAAGAAGAAGAAGAATGAAAAGAAGAATGAAAAGAAGAAGAAGAAGAAGAATGAAAAGAAGAAGAATGAAAAGAAGAATGAAAAGAAGAAGAAGAAGAAGAATGAAAAGAAGAATGAAAAGAAGAAGAAGAATGAAAAGAAAAATGAAAAGAAGAAGAAGAATGAAAAGAAGAATGAAAAGAAGAAGAAAAAGAATGAAAAGAAGAAGAAGAATGAAAAGAATGAGAAGAAGAATGAAAAGAAGAATGAGAAGAATGAAAAGAAGAATGAAAAGAAGAAGAAGAATGAAAAGAAGAAGAATGAAAAGAAGAAGAAGAAGAATGAAAAGAAGAAGAAGAATGAAAAGAAGAAGAATGAAAAGAAGAAGAAGAAGAAGAATGAAAAGAAGAAGAAGAATGAAAAGAAGAAGAAGAATGAAAAGAAGAATGAAAAGAAGAAGAAGTAGAATGAAAAGAAGAAGAAGAAGAAGAATGAAAAGAAGAAGAAGAAGAAGAATGAAAAGAAGAAGAAGAATGAAAAGAAGAAGGAGAAGAATGAAAAGAAGGAGAAGAATGAAAAGAAGAAGAAGAAGAATGAAAAGAAGAAGAAGAATGAAAAGAAGAATGAAAAGAAGAAGAAGAATGAAAAGAAGAATGAAAAGAAGAAGAAGAATGAAAAGAAGGAGAAGAATGAAAAGAAGAAGGAGAAGAATGAAAAGAAGAAGAAGAATGAAAAGAAGAATGAAAAGAAGAAGAAGAATGAAAAGAAGAATGAGAAGAATGAAAAGAAGAAGAAGAAGAATGAAAAGAAGAAGAATAATGAAAAGAAGAATGAAAAGAAGAAGAAGAAGAATGAAAAGAAGAAGAATGAAAAGAAGAAGAATGAAAAGAAGAAGAAGAAGAATGAAAAGAAGAAGAATGAAAAGAAGAAGAAGAAGAATGAAAAGAAGAATGAAAAGAAGAAGAAGAATGAAAAGAAGAATGAAAAGAAGAAGAAGAATGAAAAGAAGAAGAAGAAGAATGAAAAGATGAATGAGAAGAAGAATGAAAAGAAGAATGAGAAGAATGAAAAGAAGAATGAAAAGAAGAAGAAGAAGAATGAAAAGAAGAATGAAAAGAAGAAGAATGAAAAGAAGAATGAAAAGAAGAAGAAGAAGAATGAAAAGAAGAAGAAGAAGAATGAAAAGAAGAAGAAGAAGAATGAAAAGATGAATGAGAAGAATGAAAAGATGAATGAGAAGAATGAAAAGAAGAATGAAAAGAAGAAGAAGAATGAAAAGAAGAATGAAAAGAAGAAGAAGAAGAAGAAGAATGAAAAGAAGAAGAATGAAAAGAAGAATGAAAAGAAGAAGAAGAAGAATGAAAAGAAGAAGAATGAAAAGAAGAAGAAGAAGAATGAAAAGAAGAAGAAGAAGAATGAAAAGAAGAATGAAAAGAAGAAGAAGAATGAAAAGAAGAAGAAGAATGAAAAGAAGAATGAGAAGAATGAAAAGATGAATGAGAAGAATGAAAAGAAGAAGAATGAAAAGAAGAATGAAAAGAAGAAGAAGAAGAATGAAAAGAAGAAGAAGAAGAATGAAAAGAAGAATGAAAAGAAGAAGAAGAAGAAGAAGAAGAATGAAAAGAAGAAGAAGAATAAAAAGAAGAATGAAAAGAAGAAGAAGAAGAATGAAAAGAAGAAGAAGAATGAAAAGAAGAATGAAAAGAAGAAGAAGAAGAATGAAAAGAAGAAGAATGAAAAGAAGAAGAAGAATGAAAAGAAGAAGAAGAAGAATGAAAAGAAGAAGAAGAAGAATGAAAAGAAGAAGAAGAAGAATGAAAAGAAGAAGAATGAAAAGAAGAAGAAGAAGAATGAAAAGAAGAAGAAGAAGAATGAAAAGAAGAATGAAAAGAAGAATGAAAAGAAGAATGAAAAGAAGAAGAAGAATGAAAAGAAGAAGAAGAATGAAAAGAAGAATGAAAAGAAGAAGAAGAAGAAGAAGAAGAATAATGAAAAGAAGAAGAAGAATGAAAAGAAGAAGTATTCCAGTACAGCAAAAAGTGTATCTGCAGAGAGCTCCGCTATTTCTGACAGTTCTCTGACAGTTCCTTCACATTTACAGCGGTTGAAACATTGTATCTATTTATTTCCGAATAAAAACATCTGTATCCTAAATGGAAACAAATAGATACAATGTTTCAACCGCTGTAAATGAACTGTCAGAACTGTCAGAAATAGCGGAGCTCTCTGCAGTGACACTTTTGCCGGTTGATCGGGAAAAATTTGATTCGTGCACCCGAAGTTTGCTAAAATTCGGATTCGATGCGAATCGAATTTTTCCTGAAATTCGAAACGAATTCCACTTCGCCAGGTTCGATTCGCTCATCTCTAATCATTTTATTAATTTTTTTTTTCCATTTTAAGAATGTTGGTTTGATTTTCTAAATGTTAGTGGGGGTCAAAATTATATTCATTTTCAACCACAGCAACAAGAAAATTTAAGGGTGCAGGATGGAATTTTTTTCTCAAACAAATGAATTTCTAACTGTAAATGTGGTTTTCGTTTGGGAAATTACATTGCTTTTCACATTTGATTTTGGAATGAAACAAAATTTTTAAGTCTTTTAAAGAAGTATTCACCAAGCCATGGAATGTACAAAGAATTTTGATATAATGTTTGTACGAATACTCATCTGAATATTTGTTTGAAAATCTACTAGAGTATAGCCAGCATACAACTGAAGGATATAGACTGTGTTGTCTAAACTATTTTGGACAATTAAAGCTGAAGTTCAGGTATTTCATGCATTTCAAATGTAAATACCAGAACTTGACCTAATCTCAGCATTTTGTATTATAATCTCTCAGAGGAGAGAGGATGGAACTATCTGGGGCTAATTATGTATCCTGCATTCACATGTGCTGACAAGAAACATGCTGACAGGAGGAGAGAGGGAAGAGATGACCTCACCAATCTGTTGCTGCTCCCTCCCTGTCTAATCACAATCTGGAGATGGAGAGGCGACCTAATCGTGCTGCTTAAAGCGAAACTTCACCTAAAAAGGGGAAGCTGATCTTTTCCGCCTCCTCCTTCCCTCTTCTGCCACTTTGACACGTGTATTTTTTTTTTTGGGAGAATGGGTACCTAGCCACCTAGGCAATCTGAGCGTAAATTGCCCCCCCCCCCCCTTTGCCCACAGCCTTCTGGGACACATCACAGGTCTCAAAAGGCTACAGGACCATTCACAAAGCAAAGCATGGCTTGTATATAAAAAAGGTGCAGCGCTTATATATTAAAACATGCAAGATATCAAAAATGCAAGAGTGTATCCCTGCATGTCCCCTATAGCTCTTTACTCTGCAGGTAGTTGGAAGCTCACCAGAGATAATGCATATATTAAACGTCCTGCGCCCAGAGCATACCCCCTATGAGTAAGTGCGGTTGCACGAAACGCGTCAGGGAGGAACTGCGGCACAGTGACGTTTACCACCGTCGGCACCATTGGGGTCCCGGCGGCCAACTTTATTGTCTGGTCAGTATTGTTTTTATTATACCCTGTTGCTGGATGAAATAAACGCACGCATGCTTAAGCGGTATCACGCTATTCTGGCCTCCTTGTTTCTTTCTGGGGCTCTCTGGTGAGCTTCCAACTACCTGCAGAGTAAAGAGCTATAGGGGACAGAGCCATGCATGACAGCTGAGGGTCCACATCATAAAGTTTGACCAGATCTTGCCTTTGATGAGTCCTGGAACCATACCTTGAGAGGGGTTATCTCTTACATGCGCATATTGGTTGTGCATCTGGTGAGTGCACAATCTTTTACCAGTTTTGGATATCACCATACATCACCTTTTTTGGCTATCACCGTGTGTCAATAGAGATCCATCTGATCCTTCACCTCACCCTACCCACTGGGAATTGTGAACTATATATTTGTGTGTTATTTGAGACTATAAGGGGCAGTATAATAACTATACCTTGCCTGCGTTTTGCAGGGATACACTCTTGCATTTTTGATATCTTGCATGTTTTAATATATAAGCGCTGCACCTTTTTTATATGTGAGTTTTTGGAGGTTTTTTTGGTACTTTTTTGTGTTCAGCAGCTTTGTTACCTTTAGCGCTCACTTATACCTATTTTAAAGCATGGCTTGTGCATGCACAGTGGGAAGCAAGCTGTGAAGCCGCATTTATGTTAATGTTTATTAACATAAACATTAACATGTTTATGTTAATAAACATACTGCAGAAACCCATAGACTAGTGAAGAATCGGCCCTGGTGAGGACAGCACTGGATCCCTGGCCAGGTAAATGTCCTTTTATAAAAAGTCAGCAGCTGCAGTGTTTGACTATATATATATATACACACACACATACACACAATTTTTTCGTGAAGGTGTGGGGGGGGGGGGGTTGAAGCTCTTCGCTATCACAAAAATACAGCAGAGTAAAGTAAGGCTGCACTATCTGGCAGGACTGTATAAATGTTAGCACTGGATAGCAGGAATACAAGTTCCTTAAGAGGAACAACCGCTCCTATATATCTATTTTAAATATAAATTTAATGGTTTGCCTGGAATTCAGCTCTAACTGTTTAACAGCATTTAAATTACTTATTTATAGTTCACATTAAATTTAATCAATAATTCTTTTATATAAGCCAACTTTATTTGTGAAGGGGAATCAACCTACACCACAATGTTCTCTACTGTGGAACTGTAGGTGAAAGACAAATGAGTACGGTAATTGGCATACAGAATTATACTCTCTGGCAACTCTTTAATAAATATATGCTCAAGGTGATGTGGCTATGAGCTCTATAGTTAACTAAATTATCTAACCAATGAAGAAGGTAGCCACACACTCTGAATTGTTTGTCAAATTCTCTCTCATTGTTTCTCTGTGAACTGTTATATAGTGTTGCTTTTGTGATTTTTAGGTTTCTGTTTTTGGATACTTTATATTCAGGTCCTATATTTTCTTTTCCTACTTCCATTTTTTGCTTTTTGGAATATTGCAAAAATGCAGAATCAATGTCTACATAAAGTTCAATACCTCTATCAAGTGATTTGGCACTAAAGACATACCGTATTTTTCGCTCCATAAGACGCACCTGACCATAAGACGCACCTAGGTTTTAGAGGCGAAAAACAAGAAAAAAAAATATTCTGAACCAATGGACTGCAGACACAGTACAGGGGATGACCAGAGACTGCGGACACAGTACTGGAGATGACCAGAGACTGCGGACACAGTACAGGAGATGACCAGAGACTGCAGACATACTACAGGAGATGACCAGAGACTGCGGACACAGTGCAGGAGATGACCAGAGACTGCGGACACAGTGCAGGAGATGACCAGAGACTGCGGACACAGTGCAGGAGATGACCAGAGACTGCGGACACAGTGCAGGAGATGACCAGAGACTGCGGACACAGTGCAGGAGATGACCAGAGACTGCAGACACAGTGCAGGGAATGACCAGACACTGCAAACAATGCAGGGAATGACCAGAGACTGCAGACAGCGCAGGGAATGACCAGAGACTGCAGACAGCGCAGGGAATGACCAGAGACTGCAGACAGCGCAGGGAATGACCAGAGACTGCAGACAGCGCAGGGAATGACCAGAGACTGCAGACAGCGCAGGGAATGACCAGAGACTGCAGACAGCGCAGGGAATGACCAGAGACTGCAGACAGCGCAGGGAATGACCAGAGACTGCAGACAGCGCAGGGAATGACCAGAGACTGCAGACAGCGCAGGGAATGACCAGAGACTGCAGACAGCGCAGGGAATGACCAGAGACTGCAGACAGCGCAGGGAATGACCAGAGACTGCAGACAGCGCAGGGAATGACCAGAGACTGCAGACAGCGCAGGGAATGACCAGAGACTGCAGACAGCGCAGGGGATGACCAAGAGACTGCAGACAGCACAGGAGATGACCAGAGACTGCGGACACAGGGCAGGAGATGACCAGAGACTGCGGACACAGTGCAGGAGATGACCAGAGACTGCGGACACAGTGCAGGAGATGACCAGAGACTGCAGACAGTGCAGGGGATGACCAGAGACTGCAGACAGTGCAGGGAATGACCAGAGACTGCAGACAGTGCAGGGAATGACCAGAGACTGCAGACAGTGCAGGGGATGACCAGAGACTGCAGACAGTGCAGGGAATGACCAGAGACTGCAGACAGTGCAGGGAATGACCAGAGACTGCAGACAGTGCAGGGAATGACCAGAGACTGCAGACAGTGCAGGGATGACCAGAGACTGCAGACAGTGCAGGGGATGACCAGAGACTGCAGACAGTGCAGGGGATGACCAGAGACTGCAGACAGTGCAGGGAAAGACCAGAGACTGCGGACAGTGCAGGGGATGACCAGAGACTGCAGACAGTGCAGGGGATGACCAGAGACTGCAGACAGTGCAGGGGATGACCAGAGACTGCAGACAGTGCAGGGAATGACCAGAGACTGCAGACAGTGCAGGGAATGACCAGAGACTGCGGACCTTTGGGGAGGAAGGGGGAGCGGGTACCTGAATTTGACAGGCACCCGCTCCCACTGCTGCGGAGTTGTCCTTCCCTCTTCTTCCCGGGCCGGCTTCTGTGACAGCCGGGTGTCCACTGCGCATGTGCTGCTCTTTGTGAATGGCCCGGCGCCTTCTGGGACCTTTCATGTGTCCCAGAAGACACCGGATCATTCACAAAGCGCAGCACATGCGCAGTGGGCACCCGGCTGTCACAGAAGCCAGCGCGGGAAGACTGTGCAGCGCTGGAGCGAGGAACAGGTAAGGCCCTGCAGGAGAGAACAGCTGAGCGGCCGGCCTGGTATTCTGACATGGTGGCAGCAGAAATACCGGACCGGCCGCTTTATATTCGCTCCATAAGACGCACTGACATTTTCCCCCCTTTTTTGGGGGGAAAAAAGTGCGTCTTATGGAGCGAAAAATACGGTATGTTTGTACAAACTGACTACTTTTTTCCAAATAAGTAATGCAACTTTCAAAGCTTGCCTTGACATCTACTACTACATGAAAACAGAACTTTCTTGTGCACGTCATATAGTAAACATACACCTTTTTTTGGATCATTAAACAAAGATTGACCTGCCTAAAATGTCTATATATTTGCCAGCTGAACTTATATTCGCTTGCCTTTAGGCTGTCCCATCATTCCCATCAAGAGCTTATGAGATATGACTGTGCATATGATATAAGAACACAACTATATAGACAATATTGTTGCACTTTAAAGTTTTTAGTTTTTGATACTTACAAGAAAAGTATAGGCTCCCCCCCAATTATACTTACCTAGGTGGATGTGGAATCTGTCCCCCGTTGGCTTGCTGATCACTGAATTCTCACAGCTGCTCTGAGCAGAGAGCGGTGACTGTCAGTCACCGCTCTCTGCTCTGCTTACTCCCCCCGGCCTCCCCGCACTCATTGGAGGGAGCGGCTGGCTCAAGCTCTCAGCGGATCACTGAGAAGCTGAGCTAGGTGCCGTTCCAGACAATGGGGTGGTGGTCTTTCCCCAGCCTGGACCAGCCAAGTGACGTCAGCTGAAAATGGATCCACAAGAGAAGTACAGCCAAAAGAGCTTGGCTGTACTTCTCCTTTAAAGCATGACCATTGTAAAGTCCATGCTTGCAAACTGGCATAGTGAAATACAAGCAGCCATGATTTGTACCTCTTCTTCTGCTCCTTACTATTGGTCCATATCTAAGATAGGTGCTGACTATTAGGAGGGGGTGGGCCCATGCAGTAAAACAGTATTAGAAAAATAAATTGCTGCAGGTTTTGGAACTTCCAGGATGAATGAAGGGTAATGAAAAGTAAAGCCTGCTACCTCACACTGCCTGCATTCAACTGTAACATACTCAGTGAGCTCCTGAACCCCTCTTTTTCCCTCTCATTTTCATTTCTTTGGAACGAGCAGTGCAAGTTAGTTGCAGACATGTACACTGCTCTATTTCCCTACATACAGTGGGACCGTGAAGCACAAACAAAATCACATTCTACCAGGAAGTCTGATCATAGTAGCAATAAAAAAAAAAAAAAAAAAGTAATTCAGAGATTTTGAGGAGGACAAGAGCAACAGAAGGTACTTTTGTGAGTTAAGAAAATACACAGTACTTCAGTATTTATTTAAACCAGAGTTTAGTGGCACTTTAACCTGTAGTACAAAATAGCATTAAAAGCGCAAATGCATTCCCCTGATCTTTACTTACAGTCAATCTGTTGGAAAGAAAAAAGGTTAGCCAGTAGCAACATTTCTTATGTTTATAATAAGTGGAATAAAGAATGTTTTAAAATGCATTAAAATGTATGTAAGGCTCAAAAATAAGATGGCATCTTGTGGGCCAAAGGCACAACTCAGGAAGCCCAACGAATGAGCTACAACAGATATAACGTAAATCTTTTTAAAAACCTTTGTTTGTTGTAAGCAGAAACTGGAACCATCTAACATCCCATTTGCTATTCTTTCTGTGTAGTAACAAAGTACCGTTGTTTTCAATTCTCATTAGCTCAGAATGACATATGGTCTTCACATCCCTTGAAGCCTCAGCTTTGACAGAGATTACTTTGGATTCTTTTGTCACTGTTTGTCAATGTTCATACATATTTCCTTCATTCCACAAACCCCCCATTAAATATAAAATAAAAACATTTCTTAGGAAAACCATTGACTCTGCCACATTTCATGTTTTAAAGGGCTAATGTCATCTAGCTAAACATAATGGTGCAGTCATCAGTTTTGTGGGTTAAACCAATACACACAGAGCCACAAAAGTAAGACAGTCAGAAATTAGGAAACCTTTTGACCTCCAAATGATATTCAGTTAGAAATCCATGCACACATACATGCTAGTGTGGTTTACAGACACCATTGGCACCAGCCTTATGTCAACTGCATGTTGGGTGGTTCCTTGTACCCTAAAGAGATCATGAAGTGCCTATAGACATAAAAGGCAAGTTACCTCTCCTGAGGTATATGTCAGTGCCTGATCACTGCTATGTCTTTCACAAATCGCTACTTGTGTTGATGCCATATACTACAGATATCACTGTTCTTCTAGCATAAACACAAGTAGTGATTTTAACGGGCACAACAGCAATCAGGCACTGATATACATCTAAGGAGAGGTAACTTTTCTATGTACACCTAATGTTTAAAAAAAAAAATGGCCGGAGTTCAGCTTTAAACCAAGGTTAGCCATGTGGTTATAATTTTCAAATCTTACTGGGCTCACCGGAAAATATTATTTATATTATTTTAATTAACAGTTTGTTTTGACATATCTTAATAAAGTGGAAATAAAGGTATGAATGTGTGCCAGTTTTCAGCCATGTTTATTGGCTGGCACAAGATGATTTCACTCCTGCGGATGCGCAGGAGCTAGTCATTCAGCATACAGGGATTGGACCGGCTGCTATAAGTTGAGCTGCACATGGAACACTAAAAAGCATCAGCACTACAGGTGAATGGGAACCCCAAGTCTAGTAAAAATAATAAAGACAATTATTGATGGTAGCACTCTTCCAATCTCATTAAGGAAAATGTTCATTCATGAAGAACTCTGCTGTGTATAGGCCTTGTGCTCTCTTCTAATAGCTCCTTTGACAATAAACAAAAATAAAAAGAGAGGGCGAACCAGCCTAGTGCATTACCATAAAAATGATTTATTAAAAAATATATTCTCCAATATACTCATGAAAAAATAAAACTTGAGGCACAAAGAATCAATCCAGTAGTGAAACTAGAGCAATGCCCATCCGCAGGGGCGTAGCTTATGTATTTTTCAAGAGCAGTACCCTCTTCATCAGAGCTCTGATATAGAGGGTACTGCCCTCGAAATAGGTAAGATATGCCCCTACGGATGGGCACTACTCTAGTATCTCTACTGGATTGATTCTTTGTGCCTGAAGTTTTATTCTTTTGGAGTACTTACTTTTCATTGCATGCCTCTTCTGCAATAAAAAAGCTTGCCTTGTCACAGGATGTAATAGCAGAACTTTAATTCGACCTGAAAGCTGAACTCCAGCCAGATATAGAAACACAAATGAATTCAGCTCTGTAACCATTAAAACAGGGTTGGTTCACAACATGTCCAGTGACCTGCACTTTTCTGTCACTGCAATGACACATAGAAAACAATGATGTTCTATGTGGCTTGTTCACACCATGATGCTGTGTACATGCGCAGGGTGGTAAAATGCAACAGGTATGCATCACAACACACATTAAAGCATGTAAATGCACCACAATGCATCTGCAGTGACAAAAAAGGTAAGGATATGGAAATTCTCACACCTTGACAAAATATGTTATTAGTTAAAGCGGAGCTCCAGTCAATCCTAAATAAAATTAAGGTCAGCAGTTACAAAAACTGTAGCTGCCAAAAAAAAAGCAGCAACTCACCTGTCTCGCGATCCAGCGGTGTACTCACCACAGCCGGTTTCACTGGCTGTCCTCCCTCACCAGTGCCAGCATCCTAAGTGTGAGCACCCAGCTGTGACAGCTTGCAGCTTCACAGCGCGGCACCTTGTGAATAATCCTGTAGTATTTGTTACGTGTCCTAGAAGACTATGGGGAAGGAGGGAGGACAACTTCCTCTTCCGAACGCCTAGGCGGTTGCAGCAGAATTGGGAACGGTTACCTGTCATAATCAGGTACCCGCCCTTCCCACCCAATCCTCAAATGTGCCAATTCCTCATGGGGAGCGGGGGACCAGTGCTTAAAGGGGAACTTCTCCTTTTGGATGTATAGTGCTTTAAGACAGGGCTTGACAAATTTGCCGTAAATCTAGGAGCCAGCTAAAAATTTAGGAGCTAGTTTTTTTTTTAGTGTAGCATGGGTTGTCAGCGCTTGTGTCAAGGCAACTTCTGAGCAACAAGCTTTACGCGTTGCAATTTTTCACAAGACAATCACGACAAAATTGCACATTTTAGGTGCCATTGAAAATAATGAACCTGTGTTTTGTGATCACAGCAATTCTGCTGCGATCCCGGAATGCCCAGGTGTGAATGGTTCACACATATGCGTTTCTGGATTCGTTTTCAAACTCACAGATTCTCATGAAAGGCTAGATATTATGTGTTCCTATTAAGGTGGTTCACACAGATGTGATCCACATGTCCACAAGTCAATGGGAGGCAGTGTGTGAACTTAGGTGCCAGGACGCAATTTTTAGTTGCCATGGAGACCTAGTGCCTGGAATTTGTCGAGCCCTGAGTTTTATAAGTTTACAATATACTAAAACAATGTGGTCCCATCATGTTGGATAAACTGCACAGTCAAACTACATCATCTGACGATCTTCAATGTACCCTGGTTGCACATGTCAGTGCTACAGCTGTCATTTGGAAGTAGATAAAAGGTGCAAGGATGTTGTTGATGTCACCACCCCTATATAGTAATACATCCTCCCTGGACTGAATAGTCATGTGATATTGGTGGAGTGATGTATTTTACTATATACGGTAACTCATCATCCCAGGACCTTTCGTTTACTTCCCGATGACAGCTGTAGTGCTGTCATATACAGTACAGCCAGAGTATAGTGAGGATCAGCAGATGCTGTGGATCCGCTATGGAGGTTTGCCTGACACTGTGGGACTGCATTGTTTGGCAAGTTTTGTGAAATTTAAAACTAATAAAATATTTTGCAGGATTTCTTTCAGAGTAAAGGTCTTGGACAGAGTTTTGGGGCAACAGGACTGCAAAATGCTCATTAAAATGCATGCCAATAAAATACCATACATATAAATGAGCGTTACTGCACATGCATTTTCAGTATGTTGTAGTGCATTTTATCTCCAGTATTGTGTTAAAGGACCCTGAAAAGAGAATATGACTAAAGCTCTTTTGGCTATACTTCTGTTGTGGGTCACAGGATTGCACTTACTTCTGCACTCCTGTGACCCAGAAACAGCCAACAGCAGGCTAAAGGTAGCATCTTCTTTATTTTTTATGGGTGATCCAACTCCCTGATACTAAATTATCACAATGGTGGGGCGCCTGTGTGCTTACAGTCTCCAGTGCCCACTCACTGGCATTGTTTTGTAGAAGTTAGTAATTATCTTTTTTTAATTGTCTGCTTTTTTAAGAAGAACGAAAAAACTTGCAGGATCAGTTGAGAAAATCCATGTTCCCAGATATTTGCTGTACATCAGATCTCGGTTGAAGAACCCTGGTATGCAAATATTGACTTTACCTAGAAAGTGAGCCTATGGCTCACCCCCTCCTAGTTCCTGCACCTTGTAAACGAATGGCGAAATACTGTATAATGCCCATCATTGACCAATAGTGAGGTGCAAAGATGAGGTAAAGCTTCAACCTGTTAAACATAGTCAGTATTTATAATATTAGTGATTGTATAAGATACAAATGTCTCTGTTCATTGAAAGTAAACTTTACTTGTGATGCTGATGTTTTATAGCCATGAGTAAAGCAGCGTATGGCCAGCTTAAACCAAAATTTCACTGGTGCCAAAGTAGCTACTTGTCCTGCTCCGCTGATATCATCATTCACATTTCAGATTAAATAGTGTATGCCAACGGAAATGGTGTGTAACACCTGCACAAACATTAAAGTAAGTTTTCACTTTCAGCTGACAAATGATCCATAACATCCTTTAAACATGTGAACAATTTGTATATCTCTGGCTATTGCTCATAACACATCAGCACTGGTTTCTAAGGGAATTTTCAAATGACATATGAGCACAGAGAGTGATCCAATCCAAAAATCAATATTCAATTAACAGATGTGCAATTAACTAAAATTCTCATGTGGCATTGTTCTTATGTCTGTATAGGGAAATTATGCTTTTAGGTTATAAAAGTTGGATGTGCCAGCACTGTGTGATAGTTGTTACTATTGTAGTCTAAAAGCATAGTTGTCTTGGGTTCATTTACAGCTAGGTAAACTAGCCAGGCTGAGGTTACTTTCTCTTTGTATGCATGGTTTCCTCCCAAAAAACATAGAACAGAAAAAAATGAATATGTTCTGCTCCTTACCATTTTTTCACCTGCTTTAAACATGGCTGATCATCCATATCAAATCGCAAATATCAAAAAAACACCAAAAACAAATATGGGACATTAAAATGGAAATACAAAATCTTCAATACGTAACTACAACAGATCTATACTAATTAAAGAGGGGGAAGCTGCAAATAAATAAAATACAAATTAGCCAGCTAACATCTGCCTATAGCAGTTTTACTGCTACAGCGTGAACTCCCTCCGCGCAACCACGTATAAAAATGTTATCAGCTTTCCAGCCGTTTTCACAGGCAGGGGGTGGGGGGGGGAGGGCTGCACACGGCGGTACTGTGATTTGGTATAGCATCAATCACTCAGCAGATTCAGGACAATGATGTTTGGCCTGGACCTTCTAATCGGCTGTACTAAATCACAGGTCTTCTACACAGGCACAGAAAATGATGCAATCTTCTCTCCCTGGAGCACATTCTGTTCCAGAGAGAGAAGACAGCAGATCCACATGAGTAAAAACAGCACACTGACACAGTAACAGACAAGCTAGGTCACATTTAACCTGATCACCCCCCAGTTAACCCTTTCTCTGCCCTGTCACCAGTGTCATTAGTACAGTGTACAGATTTTTTTCACTGATCACTGTATTAGTGTCAAAGGCGACTTGAGATAGCACCAGATTGCCCGCCACTACATCAGTTATCACATTTAACCCTTTGATTGCCAGGAACACACTCACATACAAAATGGATCAATATCTTTGATTCAGATCAGAACTATACCAGCATTCACAAAAATGCAGCGTTAGCAGGATCAGCCCTGGCACCTGCCAGCACCTGCGTTTAGCCCAGCAATGGGCAAACTACGGCCCACGGGCCGTATACGGCCCGGCGGACCTTTTAATCCGGCCCGCGGAGCTAGGCTCCCGCAAGGCCAGTGGTCGGCAAGCCGCGGCTCTTTACAAATTTAGATGCGGCTCTCCTGTGTGCCGAGCGCCCGCTCCCCTCCCTCCTCTCCCCTCCTCTCCTCTCGGATGGCCGCCCCCCCTCTCGGATGGCCGCCCCCCTCCCTCCTCTCGGACGTCAGGACTCTGCAGCTGTCAGGATGTAGGCGGGGCAGCCAGGATGTAGGCGGGGCAGCGTGACGAACTCCTCTCACAGTCCTCCCTGAAGACCAGAACGGCGCGGGAATACGAGAGGAACGCGCGGACCAAAGGTAAGTGAATTGACACAGGGGGGGGACTTACTATATGGGGGACTTACTATATGGGGGATGAATTACTATATGGAGGACTTACTATATGGGGAATGAATTACTATATGGGGGACTTACTATATGGGGAATGAATTACTATATGGAGGACTTACTATATGGGGAATGAATTACTATATGGGGGACTTACTATATGGGGAATGAATTACTATATGGAGGACTTACTATATGGGGAATGAATTTCTATATGGAGGACTTACTATATGGGGGATGAATTACTATATGGGGGATGAATTAATATGGGGGATGAATTAATATGGGGGATGAATTACTATGTGGAGGATGAATTACTATGTGGGGGATGAATTACTATGGGGGATGAATTACTATATGGGGGATGAATTACTATGGGGGATGAATTACTATAGGGGGGATGAATTACTATGGGGGACGAATTACTATATGGGGGACGAATTACTATATGGGGGACGAATTACTATATGGGGGATGAATTACTATGGGGGATGAATTACTATATGGGGGATGAATTACTATATGGGGGATGAATTACTATATGGGGGATTAATTACTATGCTTACTATGGGGGAATATTACTATACTTACTATGGATGACACATACACATCATTCATCTACTCTTGGTCCGGCCCCCGGGTCCAATATATGAACCCATTGCGGCCCTCAAGTCAAAAAGTTTGCCCACCCCTGGTTTAGCCCCTACACTTAACCCTCCCCCCTTCTCCCCCAGCAAGTGCAGTTTCAGTAGGTCATTGTCACTTGATACATTACAAACAAAACTGTAGGGTTAGCAAGATCAAGCCTGATCTCTGCTAGCACTAGCAGGTACGTCTGTTTGGAGCAGTTCAAGCTGTCCCTGACAGCCAGGTGCTCTTTTTCCCGTGAGTCACACTAGGTACCTATAAATTTAGTGGCAAAAATGTCAAACGAAAGGTACTCTAGTGAAGAGGCCTACAGGATTCTGAGTATGTCCGTGTCAGAGTCTGGGATCGAACCTGGGCCTTCTGCAGTGAGAGGCAATGTTTCTTCTTACTGAGCTACCTGGGATGCTGGACTATATTCTGCCTGATCTATTGGATAATTCTGCCTTGTTCCTTGTCTTCTCTTGAACCTTGAACTCCTTGCTCCTCCCATGAACTTCCTATAAAAGCCATGTCCAGGCACTTCCTCCTTGCCAGATTATTGTGCCTTCCAGCCAATATCCTGCTCATCCGTACTGCTGCCGTCTATATAGTTTGTGACCGACTTTTGGCTTGTGACGGACTTCACTTTTGTCTTATCCCTAAACTGTTTGATCCAGTCTTGGTTTCCAGCTTGCCCTTTCCCTGGTGGGGTGATCCTGAGACTGCGACCTGGTATTCACAAGCAGCCAAATCCATCTCCACCATTAGGAGCTCTGGGGAAGACAGGTGGATACTTAGACCCCACACCTCAGGTGAGCCTGCGTCATTCCCAGGGTGACCCGCTGGTGTACCAATTCTGCTGGTTTCAGGTAAGCCTTACAACTGCTGTAGCAACTGGTCTCTGAACCTGACCCAGACCGTGACAGTCAGATGAGAACGAAGGGGAACCCTCACTGACATAATAGCCAGTACTAGTGCCGTTCTACCTTTTGGTGAACTGGTGAGCACCAGCGGTCTAGCACATCCTGGTCTTTTCCATACCAGCACTGCAGTATCACTTGGTGACGTGGCAAGTCCCATAAGTGCAGTACAAGCTGGTGTGGTGGCTAGCACAAGTAATGTCCCTCAGCCACCAAGAATTCGAACACAGGCCCATAGTGTCCTTTAGGATGTGCTTGCAAATCCTGATTGGCAGCCCACAAATTCTGCAGCAACCGTACTTCCCCCATTCACTGCCCAACCTGGAATTCAGGTGGAAACAGAAAATTTAACTACTCCCCTTGATTTTTTGGGAGCTGTTTTTCACAGAAGATCTGTATGGATTCAAAGCGATTCATACACACAACAATTTATCTCCGCCATCCCAAACTCAAACCTTGCCAGACCATTTTCATAGAAACCTATTAGGATTTCCGAATTTAAAGTTTTTTGGGACCTATCCCTCAACATGGGCATTACTAAAAAAACATAAATTGCGGTTATACTAGTCCACAGACCTGATTCATCATATGCCAGGGGTAACCATGAATATGACCGCCTACACAAAATTCGGACCCTCGTAAATCACCTTAACCAGAGATTTTCAGATGTGTATACTCACCAGCAAAACCATCTCCTTTGATGAGTCCCTCATTAATTTTTCTGGCCACCTTGCATTCAAACAATTTCTCCCCCGCAAGTGTGCCATATAAGGGGTCAAAATGTACAAGCTCTATGAGAGGGCAACAGGCTATACATGTAATTTTTGGATTTATGAGGTAAAAGATCCCCTTGGATGCCCAGACTATCAATGGCAAGATAGTTTGGTACTTGTTGTCACCCTTTTTCCATATGGGATACCACTAATATGTGGACAATTTTTATACAAGTGTGCCTCTATTTAGACATTTGTACAATCTTGGAATTGGCGCATGTGGCACCGTGCAACCTAATTGCTGGGGCTTCCTCCAATGACTTGTAAATATCTATCTTAGAAAGAGGGAGAAAGCCTGCTTGAAAAATGATGAATTGCTCGCAGTGAAGTGGAAGGACAATATATATATATATTTAAAAATATTTTTTTTTTGGCAAAGATTTCTTCATCCACATCGACTGATGTGAAGAGAGGATTCTGTTAGATTTTTATTTTTCCCGTTCAGCCCATTTATGCCTACCAAGTGGGTGGATGCAGGGCGGTATTATCTAATGGTGGGCACACCACACACTTCTGGCAGAGATTTCTTCTCTTTTTTTCATTCAGCCCAGAGGCTGCATAAAAAAAAGAACCTTGCATATATACCCAACAAGGACCAGTGATGTACTGGTATATTATTATTATAGAGTATATAGCGCCAAAGGGTTTGCTCAGCGCTGAATATTAGAATGGGGGACAAGACATGAGACAATATAGTAGCAAAACAATACACAATACACAAGGGTTAGAGGGCCCTGCAGGCATCATTCTGGTATCATTTTTTTCAGCCGGCAATCGGCTTTCATGTAAAAGCAATCCTAGTGGCTAATTAGCCACAGGATTACTTTTACAAGCAGTGGGATGCGATGCCCCCAACCCCTTCCGCTGCCTTCCACCACAACGTTCTCAGGCAGTCCCGTGCCAGCGAGGAACCTGACAATGCAGCCGGCATTTCCGCCAGCTGACCATAGAGCTGATTGGAGACCGGACAGGGGCCAATCATCTCTATAGTCTAAGACACCAGAAGCTATCAGCATTTCATTGCTTTGGTTTTGCCAGATATAAACAGCACCATTTTTAAACTGGGAAGTCACGAGGACCGTGACGTAACACATAGGTAACGTAATATCCAGCGACGCTGTGACGTAATATCTGCCGCGGACGCCATCTTGGTGCTCCTAGTGAAACCCATGCAGTACACCCATAGCATGAGGTTGAGGAATTGAAATGCCTGTATAACTTTTTCATCATGTCAGTAGAAAATTGGCTGTTTTTGAATACTTTACAAATAAAAGCAGTATTACACTATGGAAAGTTCTCTCTTCTATATTCTAAATATAGGTCCTGTTGGAGTTGATCGTATTACTCAGAGTTAAAAGGCGATCTTGATCTGGTGTATACACTACCATTGGAAGGAGTCCATTAAACAGGATATCGCTTTTGGAGGATCCAGGGGTGATCCAAAAGTTGTATGGCCCATTGGGTCACGGTAAGGAGGTTAGGAGGCATTTTAGCTATTTTTGGATATACCACCGGCGGCTGTTGTGCACATCCAAAGTACGTTTACACGGTTAAGATTGTGGATCACCTGCGTTTATATACACAGAATTGGGAGTTTGATTGGACTTTTTTTTATAAATGTATTTTTTTCACATGGTTATTTGCAAATATTTTTGTTAATATTATTGGCCGAATTTTTTTGAAGCACTGTTCACTTTAAGGTTGTATTATTTATCCCCCAGTGCTGGGATCACGCAATCACTATTTGTGTTTGATCAGGGATATCCTGATCACTTGTTTTTGTCTTCACTGGTTGCTTTGATGTTCATTTTTTGAAGTTTGTTTTTTGAGTTTAAGATAAGGTCAGTTGTGAATGCATGTATCATAGTACATCACACTTGTGCTCACCATTTCACTTTGTGTCCTTCACGTTTGGATTATATTAAGGCACTATTGAGAGATTTATTTGGGATCTCTTGCACTTGAGGTTATCACTAATCAGGTTTGAATGTATATATCACATATTATGTTATGTTTTACATTTACATATTGGTCTGAGCGCTACATCATTTTTTAAATTTACTTTTCAGATATAAACAGCACCATTTTTAAACTGGGAAAGCATATGATTACCCCAGATTTCCCAGAAAAGAATACCTGCCACTACCTATTGCTATCACAGGGGATATTTCCATTCCCTGTGATAACAATAAAAGTGATCCAAAAAAAAAATTAGAACACCCTTGTCCCCCCCCACGTGCATGCGCAATGGTGTATGCAAGTGTCAGCCCCATGTCGGTATGTAAACAGAGGTTGCACCATGCATGTGAGGTATCGCTGCAAACATCAGATCGTGGCCAGTAATTCTAGCACTAGACCTGTGTAAATCTAAAATGGTAGCCTGTAAAGGCTTTTAAAGCGTTGCCTATGGATACTAAAAATGTATGTAGTTTGTAGCCGATACTCAGGACGTGCACAGTTTTAAAGTATGTCTTGTTTGGTATCAATTTACTCGGCATAACATCATCTTTTATATTTTACCAAACAATATATTGGTCAATACTTTGTGTTTTTTTGCATCAACATTTTTTTTTACCACACGTTTTTGGAAAATGACAAAAAACGAATTTATTTTACACAAAGTTGTCACTAAAATTGTATATTTATCACACATGCCATGGGTATATGTGGAATTACCCCCCAAAATACATTCTGCTACTTCTCCCCAAGTATAGGGATACCACATGTGAGAGACACATGTGGCAGTGTAAAAGCGTACAGGACTGCAAAATCCAATATGCACCTTCAGGCGTTTAAAGGGCTTTATTTTCTCAATACACTTCCTGACTACCTATCACAGTTTCGAAGGCCCTGAAATGCCAAAATAGTACAACCCACCCCTCCCCCCCCCAACTGACCCCTTTTTGGAATGTAGAAACCCTAAGGTATTTGATAAGAGGCATGGTGCGTATTTTCCAGATCTCATTTGTTGCATATTTTTGGAAAATGAAGAAAGAAAACAAAATCATATTTTTTCTTTTTTTAATTTTCAAAAACTTTTGAGAGAAAATTAAATCTGCAAAATACCCACCATGCCTTTTATTAAATTCCTTTGGATGTCTACTTTCCAAAAAGGGGCCAAAAAGGGCTATCCTGCATTTTAGGGCCTCCAAAACTGTGATAGGTAGTGAGGAAGTGAAATGAGGAAGTTACGCACCTTCAAGCTTTCAAAGGGGTGATTGGATTTTGGGCTCCTGTATGTGGCTTGGCTGTCAAAAAGTTTCACACATGTGGTATCCCCATACCCAGGAAGCAAAATATGTTTTGGGGTGTAATTCCAAATATACCCATGGTATGTGTGAACATTATACCATTTAAATTACAACTTTGTGTAAAAAAATATATATATATTTTTGTAATTTTCTAAAAACTTGTTGAAAAAAATTAATCTTCCACGGACTCAACATGCCTCTCAGAAGATAGCTTAGGTACTAGTTTCCGAAAAGGGGTAATTTTTACTGCCCTGGCATTTTGGGACCTCAACAAATGTGATAGGCAGTCAGAAAGTAAAAGCTGTCTAAATTCCTGTATCCATACCATAGTTTGTGGACACTATAACTTTCACACAAACCAATTAATATACACTTATTCATAATTTTTTTTTACCAAAGACATAGCAAATTACATTTTGGCCTAAATTTATGATGACATTTTAGTTTCTTGGATATTTTTTAAAACAGAAATGAGAAAATATTTTTTTTTCAAAATTTCCGTCTTTGTCTTTAGAGCAAAGGATAAAAAACCCAGAGGTGATTAAATACCATGAAAAGAAAGCTCTATTTGTGTGAAAAAAGGACATAAACATAGTTTGGGTACAGCTTTGCATGACTGCGTAATTATTAGTTAAAATAGCGCAGCGCCGAAGAGCAAAAAATGGCCTGATCAGGAGGCGGGGTAAATCTTGCGGAGAGTAAGAGGTTAGGAAGGAAAAATAATAATGAAAAAATTTTGAAGCATCAAGAATCCCACCACTAGCATGGACCCTACTGTTCTACTGTCAAGTGTATTGCCAGGGATTCAATTTGTACAGGAATAAGTGCCACTACAAATGCCATAATGTTTAGCTGTACATACCTAGCTATGAATGTTCAGAAATGACCAGTTCAACCAATAACCATTGAAAACACATTAATTTTCTGATATACAGTATTGCTGCAAATTTGATCCAGATAAAGGCTGATAAAGTGTATCTAAACTCAAGAACAAAAACTAATAGTATTGCAGCTTACTGGCCGATGTGGTGAATACATTCATCTTTTTTCTCACAATTTGTTTCCTTTCAACCTTAGAATTCTTGTAAATCTGCCATTAACTAATCACTGAAGAGCATTGTCACCCTAGGACGGGTGTCGGCAACCCGCGGCTCCAGAGCCGCATGCGGCTCTTTTTCACCTTTGCTGCGGCTCCGGAGCACACTGCCCACCAGGTGACAGGCAATAGGGTTGCCGTAGCTCAGTGGTCGGCAAGCCGCGGCTCTTTTAACCTCCCTGGCGGTTTTCCCGAGTGTAGCTCGTGGTAGAATTTCTATACCACGAGCTACACTCGGGCTTACCATGCGGCGCTGCTCTGGGGGTCCCTGCAGCACTTACCTTGTCCTTCGTTCCCGCGATGTGTCCCCTGCAGCGTCCCCGGCCATCTCCTCCGGCCGATGCCGGCATCCGGCTTCTGTGTTCCGGTCTCCGTGACGTCGGGACGTACGGGCGCCGCCGGCGGCGGGAAATTTAAAAAATGTCTTTTTTTTCAATTTTCAATAGTAAAACATTGCTGTTTCATCCCATTTCACATACATTTTGTCCCTAGTGCTTTGTCCTGTGCCCTGCCTGCATTTTGTCTGTTCTTTCTGCCTGGAAACTTAGAAAAGTCCATGGCGTCCAAAAAGCGTCCCTTTAGGTCAAAAGCGGTTTTAGACCGGCTAGAGAACAGCGATAGTAAATCAGAACCACTTGCAGAATTGAGTGATAATGATTTGTGGTGAAATTTTCCTAAAAATTACAGCCTACAATAAAAAACTATTTCCATGCGAAAAAATGGTACCGCTTTCAGCACAAAAAATCGGAAGGAATCATACCGCCAGGGAGGTTAATGCAGCTCTTCTGTGTGCTGGGCGCCCGCTCCCCTCCCTCCTCTCGGGCGGCAGCTCCAAAAGTCAGGACTCTGCAGCTAGCCTAGCAATGGGCAAACTACGGCCCGGCGGACCTTATAATCCGGCCCGCGGAGCGTGGCAAACATTGGCTGTCAGGATGTAGGCGGGGCAGCGTGATGAACTCCTCTCCTCTCACAGTCCGCCCTGAAGACCAGAACTGCGCGGGAACACGGCGAGAGGAACGCGCGGAGTACAGGTAAGTGAATTGACACAATATGGGAATGAATTACTATAGGGGGGATGAATTACTATATGGGGGATGAATTACTATATGGGGGATGAATTACTATAGGGGGGATGAATTACTATGGGGGATGAATTACTATAGGGGGGATGAATTACTATAGGGGGGATGAATTACTATGGGGGATGAATTACTATGGGGGATGAATTACTATGGGGGATGTATTTTCAGTTTTAAAAATGTGGCTCTCAAAATAAATTTTAATCGTGGTTTTGGCGAGATTTGGCTCAGTTGAAAAAAAAAGGTTGCCCACCACTGACCTAAGGCTATGATTGTGATTATGATGATACACTGTGGCCCTGATTAACCCTTTGCTTACTGGGCCCTTAAACCCCCTTCATGACCAGAGCGCTTTTTGCAATATATGCAGTGTCGGATTTGTTTTAAATGTTGCAATGGTTTTGCGGCTCCCAGTCTTTTTTTCCCTCTCGGAAACGGGTCCAAGTGGCTCTTTATGTCTTAAAGGTTGCAGACCCCTGCTCTAGGACAAAGAGTGTGTTAGCACTACATAACAGCATCCTCTTTCCTCCATAACTAATAAGGGATTTTGTAGTCCACAGAGGTAGTAAGGAGCAGTGCCAGTGGCAAAAGCTCACAAATTATCTTGCTGGATAAACAGTTTTTTTGCACTGTTGAACAGATATAATAAAATTGTTTCAGTGGTATATTTAAGAGACCAAAAGGGGGACAATATTTACAACCTCATACTTTTTTTGCTTCTCAATTTACTGTCCATCACAAATTGAATTCTTATTAGGACAACTTCAAGAGAGGTGAAACATCTATATCTAATTCTAGAATACTTGCCGACAAATTTCCCATTTTCCAAATCTTTCCAAACATTTTCCTCCTAGATTGTAAGCTCGAAAGAGCAGGGCCCTCGATCCCCTCGTGTTTTGCATTGTATTGGTATTGTTCTGTCACATGTTCTGTCCCCCTTTGTAATGTACAGCGCTGAGTGAACTATTGGCGCTTTATAAATACTGTATAATAATAATAATATAAAAATGTATAAAACATCATTGGAATTATTTATTTATTGTTTATATATTTATACTGTGGTCTGTATATATTTTTTGAATTGATTTGATGTTTTTCTGACACTACGCTGCCAGGTGCAGTTTGGGTTTTGGCCTCATGGTGGCGCTGGCAGCTGTCATCCTTTTATGGGGTGAACGTGTGATCCCATAGGCTTTGGGAGTGGCGGGGATTTTTTCTCCCCTTCTAAACTCCCTCGGCTTGCTTGCGGGGCTGCTGAGCGGTGGTTCACCCCACTCACTGAGGCTTCAGCATTGTCACTGCTCATGCATCGGATTCCGGCGCATGCACAGTTAGGGATCAGGTCCTGTGACGTCATTGCCAGTTGACACTGGTTGGGCGTCATCGGATTGGAGCAGTGTTTAAAAGCAGCCTAGCTGCATACAGGGCACTCACTTCAAGTATATACTTGAATCATGCTGGTTATCTCTGTTCTGTCTTATGCATCTGTAGTGGATGTTACATAGGGGCTTACTGTGTTTGGGTTGTCTTTTAAAGGTAGCTATATGGATGTTTGGTCTCACAATTATTGTGGCTAGCGGTGCATAAGTCGCTTGCTGTACCATCTACAAAGATGCCCTTGTTAACGAGGTGAGTTGCCCTGTTTTGGGGCCAAACTTTAAGCATGTTTTATACAACATAGCCATGGATATATATATATATATATATATATATATATATATATATATATATGTGTGTGTATATATATATGTTATCTTTTGCATATACAGCGTGCTACTTTCACCTTTTGATCTTTCTGACTTAATACCCATATTGCTCAGATTGCATTATTATACATCTGGTGATCTTAGGGGTGTGCACCACATGCTGTTCAGCCTAAGTTCCATTAGCCCCAGTTAGGGATCAGGTCCTGTGACATCATTGCCGGTCGACGCTGGTTGGGCGGCGCCGGATTGGAACAGTTTATAAAAGGCCAGTCTTCCATCTGAAGCCCTCAGTACTGATGGGTACTGATACTCATTTCAGGTATACACTTGAATCCTTCTGGTTATCTCTGTTCTGTCTTCTGCATCTACAGTGGTAGCGGCACACTGACAGATAGCTCAGACGATGGAGTAGAGGTCCCTGCTAAGGTCAGGCATACCCGACCCCGTTCCCAAGTTGCTGAGATGTTACAATTGCATGATGATTCTCATATGAAGCAGAGTACCACTCTACCTTTTGCTGAACTGGCAAGCACCAGCAGTCTAGTACATCCTGGTCTTTCACATACCAGCACTGCAGTATCACTTGGTGATGTGGCGAGTCCCATAAGTGCAGTACAAGCTGGTGAGGTGGCAAGCACAAGTAGTGCCCCGCAGCCACCAAGAATTCAAACACAAGCCTGTATAGCCCATAGTGTCCTTCTGGATGTGCTTGAAAATCCTGATTGGTAGCCCACAAATTTTGCAGCACCCATACTTCCCCCATTCACTGCCCAACCCAGAATTCAGGTGGAAACAGCAAACTTGTTTTTTACCACAAGTTTTTGTTAAATGAGAAACAAAAATATAATATATTTTTTTTTACACAAAGTTGTCACTTAAATGATATATTGCTCATACATGCCATATATACATGGGTATATATGGGAATACACCCCAAAATACATTCAGCTACTTCTCCTGAGTATGGGGATACCACATGTGAAATACTTTTTGGCAGCCTAGCCGCATACAAGACCCCAAAATCCAATAAGCAACTTCAGGCTTTTAAAGAGCTTTATTTCATTACACTTTTACACTATTACTGACTACCTATTACAGTTTCAGAGGCCCTGAAATGCCAGAATAGTTTGGAAAGTAGACAAGGAATTTGATAAGAGGCATGGTGATTATTTTGCAGATCTTGTTTGTTGCCACAAATTTTTGGAAAATGAAGAAAGAAAACAAAAACATATTTGTTTTATTTTTCTATTTTTCAAAACCTTGCGAGAAGAAAATTAGATTTGCAAAATGTTCACCATACCTCTTATTAAATTCCTTGGGGTGTCCACTTTCCAAAAAGGGGGGGGGGGGGTTGTGTTATTCTGGCATTTCAGGACCTCCGAAACTGTGATAGGTAGCGAGGAAGTGAAACGAGGAAGTTACACACCTTCAAGCTTTCAAAGTGGCCATTGGATTTCAGGTTCCTGTATGTGGCTAGGCTGCCAAAAAGTCTCACACAAGCGGTATCCCCATACTCTGTAGCAGAATGTATTTTGGGGTGTAATTACACATATACCCATGGCATGTGTGAGCAATATATCATTTAAGTGACAACTTTGTATAAAAAAAAAAGTGTAATTTTCCAAAAACTTGTGTTAAAAAATCAGGTATTCCACGGACTTAACATGCCTCTCAACAAATAGTCTGGGGTGTCTACTTTTCAAAACGGGGTCATTTGTGGGGGGATTGTGCTATCCTGGAATTTCAGAGTCTCTGAAACTGTGACAGGTAGTGAGAAAGTGAAATGAGGAATTTATGTACCATAAGGCTTTCAAAGGGGTCATTGGATTGCGGGCTCCTGTATGCAGCTAGGCGGCCAAAAAGTCTCACATATGTGGTATCCCCATACTCAGAAGTAGTATATATTGGGGTGTAATTCCAAATATACCCATGGCATGTGGGAGCAATATACCATTTAAATGACAACTTTGTGTAAAATAAATACATTTTTAATTTTCCAAAAACTTGTGGAAAAAAAAATAAATCTTCCATGGACTCAACATGCCTCTCAGCAGATAGCTTAGAGTGTCTACTTTCTAAAAAGGGGTCATTTGTTGGTGTTTGCACTGCCCTGGCATTTTAGCACCTCAACAAATGTGATAGACAGTCACAAAGTAAAAGCTGTGTAAATTCCAGTATCCATACCATAGTTTGTAGAAACTATAGCTTTCACAAAAACCAATTAATATACACTTATTGGGATTTTTTTTTTACCAAAGACATGTAGTAAAATATATTTTGGCCTAAATGTATGATGCACTTTGAGTTTATTGGATATTTTTTATAACAGAAATGAGAAAATATTGTCTTTTTTTGTTTATAGTGCAAAAAATAAAAAGCCCAGCGGTGACCAAATACCACCAAAGAAAACTCTATTTGTGTGAAAAAAGGACATACATTTAGTTTGGGTACAGCATTGGATGACAATTATTAGCTGAAATAGCAGAGCGCCAAATAGCAAAAAATGGCCTGGTCAGGAAGGGGGGTAATTCTTCAGGAGGGCAAGTAGTTAAAATCCTGAATAAATGCCTTCAGTTATTTTTCTGTCCCTGTCCAAAAGATAATCAAATTATTAACATACAGGTATCTATACATGGATAACACCCAGCACAGGTTCACATAACCTGGGACACATTTAGTGCCCACAGTCAAACCCTGTATCTGGCGGAAATGGGAACAATCAAAAGTCTAACAAGCCAGTTCCATTAAAGCTGCTAAAAGCGATCCTTCTCCACTTTCTGACAGCTGCCACCATGATTAGACATTGGAGATCCCTGAATGTACCTACTCTGTAAGAATGGGTAAACATACCATGACTTGGTCTGTGTTCCAAGCTCTGCCTTCCTCCTGGGGTGAGCACCTTAGGTTGGGGGCCCCAGGATTGGATGGAGAGCATCTTGCCTTGTCCCTTTTCACCTATTTTTCCCCTGTCCCTTCTCACTAACTAATTCCTATTGCTCTTATCAGTAAATCACTAGGTAGAGAAGCCAAAATGAGGATGTCAGCCATGGACTGTAGAAAGTCCGCAAAAGCAGATTCATACTTTTGTCCTCACAGGTTCAATTCATATTGTATTAAAAATATGCTATATTCAATATTTGAGTAAAAAGTAGAAACATTTTTCTTCGCACCAAAACAGTTAGTCATGGTTACATAGTTACATAGTTAGTCTGGCTGAAAAAAGACAAAAGTCCATCCAGTTCAAACATAGAAAAAAAAAGTTATAATCCTATACCCATAGTTGATCCAGAGGAAGGAAAAAAAAAAACCCAGCAAAGCACAGTCCAATTTGCTCCTGCTGGGAAAAAAATTCCTTCCTGATCCCCCGAGAGGCAATCGGATATTCCCTGGATCAACTTTACCTATAAATGTTAGTATCCAGTTATATTCTGTGTATCTAAGAAAGAATCCAGGCCTTTTTTGAAGCAATCCACTGAGCTGGCCAGAACCAACTCTTGAGGGAATCTATTTCACATTTTCACAGCTCTCACTGTGAAGAAACCTTTCTGTGTTTGAAGATTAAATTTCTTTTCTTCCAGATGTAAACAGTGCCCCCTTGTCCTCTGTGATGACCTCAGGGTGAATAGCTCTACACCTAGTTCACTATATGAACCACTGATGTATTTATACATGTTGATCATATCCCCCTTAATCTCCTCTTCTCAAGAGAGAATACATTCAGTTCCTCTAATCTTTCCTCATAGTTGAGCTCCTCCACGCCTCGTATCAGTTTAGTTGCCCTTCTCTGTACTTTCTCCAGTTCCCCAATGTTCTTTTTGTGAATTGGTGCCCAAAACTGAACTGCATATTCCAGATGAGGTCTTACTAATGATTTGTACAGGAGTAATATGATATCTCTCTCTCTGGAGTCTATACCTCTTTTAATACAAGAGAGGATTTTGCTCGCTTTAGAAACTGCAGCTTGCCATTGCATGCCATTATTAAGCTTGTGATCTACCAGAACTCCCAGATCCTTCTCCACCATTGATTCCCCCAGTTGCGCTCCACCTAGTATGTATGATGCATGCATATTCTTAACCCCCAAGTGCATAACCTTACATTTATCAACATTAAACTTCATTTGCCACATAGTTGTGCTATTAAACAGTGCATTGCGTTCGGATTGTAAATTGAAGACATCCTGTAAGGACGTTATTCCACTGCACAGCTTGGTGTCATCTGCAAAGACTGAAATGGGATTTTTAATCTCAGATCCTATATTGTTTATAAATATATTAAAAAGTAAGGGTCCCAACACTGAACCTTGGGGTACACCTCTGACAACCCTAGACCATTCAGCGTATGAATCATTACCACTACTCTTTGAATACGATCTTTTAGCCAGTTTTCTATCCATTTACATACAGATTTTTTTCAAGCCCGTAGACTTTACCTTACACATTAGCCGTGTGTCATTTTGATTGAAGTTACTGTTCCTAAAGAAGTTCACGATCAAATGTGCCCACTACATACAGTCAGATGCAAATCAGTCAACCAACCAATATGTTTTGGATTGTGAAAATAATTTTAGAGCACTCAAAGGAAATTCACACAAACGGATAACACACAAACACCATGCTACAGAAAATGACTGCATTACTGCACATTTCTGTTAACCAATAAATGACTGCATTACTGCACATTTCTGTTAACCAATAAACCACTCTTTTACACATTTGTCGTCCTACAAACAAGCATGCTTTTAGTGGTATTTTATTTAACCATTTCTCGACCGAGCCATAGCCAAAAGACAGCTACAACGCGTTCCGCTAGTTATGGGAGGGTGTCCATGGACGTCCTCCCAGAACCATGTGCCCCCTGGGTCACGCACCACGTGTGATCTGGGATCACGGTGTCCTTTGGACATGGCTGATCATGGATCCAGGTAAAGGGCCAATCGGAGCTTCCTTTTACCATGTGATGAGCTGTGTTCAATTACAGCTGATCACAGTGTAAATAGGAAATGCCAGTTATCGGCATTTCTCAGAGGGGACATCTACATTAATCATTAGGACACTGATCACCAGTGCCATGATTATCAGTGTAGCCCCATTAGTGCGGCTAATAGTGCTCATCAGTGTTTGCTGTTAGTGCCCATCAGTGCTGGCTATCAATACCCAACAGTGCTGTCTGTCAGTGCCCATCGCTGATGGCTATCAGTGCCCATCAGTGATGCCTATCAGTGCCCATCAGTGATGCCTGTCAGTGCCCATCAGTACCACCTATCAACATCCATCAGTGTCGCCTAATAATGCCCACCAGTGCCGCATATCAGTGCAGCCTCATCAGTGCCCATTAGTGCAGCCTATCAGAGCCCATCAGTGCAGTCTCATCAGCGCACATCAATGAAGGAGACAAATCCCTTATTTACAAATCATTACAATAGAAATTAAGAAAAACGTTTTCTTTTTTCAAAAATGTTCAAAATTTCAAAAATGTTTGGTATTTGTTCATTTGTTTAGCAAAAAATAAACACCTCAGTGGTGATTAAATACCACCAAAAGAAAGCTCTATTTGTCTCAAAAAAAAAAAAAGATACAAATTTAATTTGGGTACAGTGTTGCATGATCGTGCAATTGTCATTCAATGTGCAACAGCGCTGAAAATTGGCCTGGGCAAGTAGGGGGTAAAAATGCTCTATAGGCAAGTGGTTAAACAAACTACTTTCATAGTCATGGATGCATAATGAAGAAACAGTACCATCAGGCTCTATGCAGCAAAGGGTCTGAAAGAGGAATGTTCTTCTTGTCGACATCAACAAATCAGATTTACCCTTTTATTTATAACTACAGTACAGTACTACAGAAAAAAGACAGTTTCACTGCGTCAGGGAAATAAAAATACTACCTACTTTAGATATTTTTATATATAGCCTATTATCTATGAAAAGCCTCTCACCTCTATGAACAATGTCATTCTTGTGACACCAGTGAATTGCCTTGATGAGCTGATAAATGTAATT
This sequence comes from Staurois parvus, assembly GCF_062004578.1. Taxonomy (NCBI): domain Eukaryota; kingdom Metazoa; phylum Chordata; class Amphibia; order Anura; family Ranidae; genus Staurois; species Staurois parvus. The sequence goes on along the minus strand of NW_028318123.1, from coordinate 4,862,331 downwards.
CTTGACTTTTTCTGGAGGAACTCCATTTGGCATTTCTTCCAGCAACTCGAGCATGTTCTAAATATGGAAAAATAAAACAGAGTTCAGTGTTAATCTCATTACAATTTGACACGGCTCATTTCAGCTCCTTAAATCCACTCAAAGGCCCGATTCATTTTCCATCCAAAAGAATCACACCAAAGCAATTGTGGAAACACAGTTATGGGTCATATTTTCATACATAAGAAAAACATGAAAAATCTTGCTAATACTGTTATGGATTTGGTAAAATGCCTATCTGGTTTCCTATTGAATATATACATTTTATACATATTTACTTTTATACTTTTTCCTATTTCTAAATATATGTGTTGTGCGTATATCTTGTCTGCTGGGTTTTGCAGTCCTCCTTAACTCAAAAAAATGTTTGTTCAGCGATGTTCTCAACCCCTCCTGTCGAGCTGTGAAGATCTTGTACCTAGGCCTTGAATATGTGAGGGAGTGAAGAGATAACGAGCACAAGCAAGCTTCAAGTTCCTGTCTTCTTTCTATACTTCAGCCAACCAAAATGTGCTTTTTAGGCTATGATCATATTTACATAATAATGACGTATACTCTATTGTTCTCTATGTATAAAAGGTTAAGCACCGCCCTGCAATAAACAGAGATGAGGACGTGGATATACTGGACAGTTGTCAGTGTAATTATTTCCGGCGTGCACGTGCAATCCATTTCTCAAAATTAGGAACAGCAGCAGAAATCCTACCCTAAACCCGATTGGTTCTCAAAAACCTTTTTAATATATTTAACCTTATTCACAAAAACAAAGGGATCAAAAATAGGTAGGTTACCATTACTGAAAATGTTAGTACACTGACCTGCATAGATCAGGAAGTCACAACTTTTACCTTCATTCATGTTTTAGGTCACTAGCCCAGAAACTTTCCCCAGACAGAGGATCAGCAAGTCATCTAAGCAACTGGCATATTCAGAAAAGTGAGCATGAATGAGCTTGCATATTTCTCAGAATCAGACGTTTCTTTAACTTTAACATTAAATTGAATATTTTATTGTTTGGTCATTTCATAGTCCCTTGCTGGCATCCTATGGACCAGTGCTGTAGACAAAGGGGGCACAGATTTTGCAGCCCATGCTTCAGAGAAGAACTTTGTCGAATTCCCTGCAGCGTACTGCCCTAAAGCAATCTTACAATTAGGTAATGTTCACCAGAGGTGCATGTTCCATCAAAGAGCTGCACATGGAAAATACAGATTACTGTACACTGTGTGCACAAATATTAGGCAAGTTGTATTTTTGAGGATTCATTTCATTATTGAAACTCACTTTACTGTCAACAAGCACCCCACTTTTTTCCATAAATCATATAAACGGGACTATTATACACTTCATTCCTCTAGAAGTAGAGGAGTAGCGGTATTCCTTCATAATTCCTTCCCCATGGAGGTGAAGCACATTTTCAGTGACCCAGACAGCAGGTTCATCATTTTAAAAGGTATCTTATTGAGCTGTGAACTTACTATAGCAAAGTTTATACTCCAAACTCTGCTCAAGCGACTGTTTTCTCCAACTCTTTTAGTGTTCTAGAGAAATATTCATCCTCTCATATCTTTGTAGGTGGAGATTTCAACCTTGTGGCCCACCCACAGATGGACAGAAGTACCCTGACCTCTTTTTCAAAAGCTTTTCCTATATCTCTTATTAGGCATCTATATGCATTTCAGTTAACAGACTCCTGGCGGGCCCATAACGTGTGAACTAGAGACTACACCTTTTATTCCTACCCACATGACTCTTTTGCCAGGTTAGATTACATATATTGTACCGCTATCATTTTAGCTAACTCCTTGGATGCCTCAATACATTTGTGTCCATGGTCAGACCATACTATTGTGTCATTGGCTACTTCTTTTATAGGCTTAGCAAACACCCCCAATTCCTGGCACCTGAATGACTCCTTACTTACAGATCCAACTACTCGCCAGGAAACTGCCAACACCATTCGAGGATTCTTTCAATTAAATAAATCACCAGATACTTCTATTACTTTGTGGGTGGCTCACAAAGCAGTCCTCCGGGGCCGTCTTATTAATGTTGCTGTTAGCAAAAATAGAGAAAGTTGGAAGCAGATCTCAATTCTCGCTAGGGAACAAGACACCCTTTATAGACAACAAATTGGTGACCCTTCTCTGTCAAACAGACAGTTGATTGCTCGGAAGAGATTGGAGTTGAATAATTTGCTGTCAAATAGGACTGAGAAAGCACTTTGTTGGTCAAAGGCTAATTTTCTTCTGTATAGTAATTCGGCTTCGGCTATGTTTGCCCTGAAACTTAAAGTGATTCTAAAGGTTAATTTTTTTGTGTAAAATAACAAACATGTCATACTTACCTGCTCTGTGCAGTGGTTTTGCACACAGCAGCATGGATCATTCTCTTCTCGAGTCCCGCAGGCTCTCCTGGCTCCTATCTGTCGGGTGTCCCCACAGCAACCAGCCTGCCATGGAGGCACCTGCTGCTTCCTGTGTCCTTTCACATTCACAGATGGAGCCGTGGCTTTGCCAATGGCTCCCGCTTGCTGTCTCAGCCAATGAGGATGCAGAGACCCATGACAGCCAAGGCTGACTGTCAGGAATGGACTTGCCAGTAATGGTGGGACTCACCTGCCTTGTGGGCTACAGTACCAGGGCTGGCCAGCGGGTGCTCTCAGAAATCAGAGACTCAACCCTGCAGTCAGCCAAAACACCTGAGGCTGATCACAGGTGTATTTAAGGGATGGCCAGACCTGCAGTCTAGGCCTTGGTGTGTGTTTTTCTATGGGCCCCTGTATCTTGTTACCTGCATTCCTGTTCCTGTTCCTGTCTGACTGATTCATTGCCGACCCTGCCTGATCCGGACCTCTGCTGACTTCTCCTGTTTGATCCCTGGCTTGTGACCCCGACCATTCTCTGCCTGACCCCCTGTACCTACCTGCCCGTTAGTTGCTGTACCCGGCTCGTGACCTGACTACTCTCTGCCTGCTCCTCCTGTTCCTACCTGCCCGATTGTTATTGACCCGGCCTGCCTGATGACGCTTGCATTGTATGTATTGTTATCTGTGGGTGGTTTGGTTCGTTTGCACTGTGTTATGTTTTAGTATTGCACTGCGTTTATGTATTGTTAGTATTAATAAATTATATTGTTTATAACATATCTGAAGCCTGCGTTTCCCTGCGTCAGTTCACATACCTCTGGTCATACCCTGGAGCCCTGACACTGTCATTCACATCGCTGGATTGCGATGAGGCTCAGATAAGTATTGAGGGGTTGGGGGAACTGCTGCTCACAGAAGGGTTTTTACCTTCATGCATATAATGCATGAAGGTAAAAAAACCTTCAGCCTTTACAACCACTTTAATCACAAGTTACATCCCCCTCATGTATATAACCGTTGTAATGAAGGAGGCAATATCACCTCATTACCACAAGAGGTTGTAAATATATTTAAAAAATTCTACTCATCTTTACTTGCCCCTTCCTCTTCTGTCCCTCCCCCAGCCTCACAGTCATGGCTTGACTCGGTACCTCTTCCCTCACTATCCCCTTTCCAGATTTCCACTCTCAATGATCCTTGCATGCAAGAGGTGCTCAGGGTCATCAACTCCCTGAAGTGGTCTACGGCCCCGGGCCCTGATGGATTCTTGTCCACCTATTATAAACACTATGCACCTCTCCTTTCCCCATATATGGTAGAGATATTCAACTGCGCCCTACAGGGCAATACATTTCCAGATGAAATACTTTTGGCCAACATGTCTCCTTTGCCGAAGCCACCGAAAGACCATCTATTACCACAAAATTATAGACCTATCTCAGTCATAAATAATGACTTAAAGGTATTTAGCCAAATCTTGGCTCCTATAATTTCTTCTTTAGTCTCTTCTGACCAATCAGGATTAATTTCTATCAGGCTTATTACTGACAATGTAAGACTTACCGCGAACGTTATACAGGATGCTAATTTACACTCCAAGGAAGTACTGCTACTGAGCCTAGATATTAACAAGACCTTTGACGGTGTTCTTTGGCCTTACTTCTTTTCACTTTTGCAACGCATGGGCTTTAAGGATGAATCTGTGTCCAATATCCAAGCTTTATATCATTCTCCTCAAACAAAAGTAACACTTCCAGGTTGTAACTTACATTTTTTCACTTTGGGCAGAGGCACCCAACAGGGTCACTCTTGTTGTTTGCCTTAATTTTAGAGCCACAGCCATTAGACTACACCCAGATATATCCGATTACACGCTTATTGCCTTGCAATTTAAACTATGCATGTATGCAGATGATGTTATGCTTTTTATAACTAACCCACTGATTTCAGTTCAATATCTTTTTCAGTTGCTTACCAAGTTTGCATCCCTATCGGGTCTCTCTGTTAACCTATCTAAATCTACTGCCTTACCTATTAACATCCCAAAGATCCTAAGTGAATCCCTTTGTTTGTAGACCCTTTCCATTTCAGTGGTCACAAGACAAGATCCCATATCTTGGTATTCAACTCACTCCTAAATTCTCCACTGCCTTCTTTACCTTTTAAGAGCCCTTCTTATCAATGTTCCTAAATCCTATTTAGACCAGCTTCAAAGAGAGGTTAATATCTTTATTGGCAAAACAATCGGCCCTGTTTCTCCTCTCTTGTTCTATATAAATCTCAAGCCTCTGGGGAATTGGATTACCCAACTTCTAGCTATACTTTTTGTCCACTCATTTCTCCCAGGTAGCCCAATGGTCCACTGTTAATTCCAAGGTTCCTTGGGATCACTTTGAAGCCCAATCGATACGCCCATTCTATCTCCCAGGCCTTTTATAAACCTCTTTCATTTCTCCACGTTTGACTCTCCTTATAACACTATAGTCTCATACTTCTTGGTCCTTTGGTTATAAAACCAAACTGGGTTTGGTATCCCCTATCCCCCTGGGTCATCCTACCTTGGTAACCCAAATTTTGTCCCTGCTTTCGCTTCACCGATCGAGTACCAATGGTAGTATAATAAAGCCCTTATTAAATTAGCAGATTTTCAAACAGGGGGAGTATTTATCTACTTTAACCAACTGCAGGTCCAACATAACGCCCTCAATCGAACGTTCTATTGCTACGTACATATTTGTCAATTTTTGCCTCTTAACATGGTCTATCCCCGACCTCTCCTATTACAATTTTTGAGGGAATATGTTGCGACTCCCCCAGAGGCAGAGGCCTTGTTTCAGACCTATACTGCTCCTACTTAGATACATATTTTGCTGCCTCACGCCCTTATAATGGGAAGCAGGCTGTATTATACAATTTTCTGCGGAGGAATGGGACACTATGCTGGATAATATACGCAAGAGCACTAAATCTCTAGCCATTAGGGAAACAGCCTTTAAAGTACTAACCAGATGGTACTATACCCCTTCCAGACTTCATGCTATCTTTCCTGGAGTTTCAAATCTCTGTTTCCGTGGATGTAAGCTCATTGGCACCATCAAACATATATTTTGGGAGTGTGCCCATCTTTCCTTTGTATGGCGGAAAATCTCTGAGATTGCCTCAGCATTAGTGGGATCACATGTTGATCTATCTATACAGGCATGCCTTCTAGGCTCTCCCATACCGGGTGTCTCAGGTGGTAGGATGAGATTGATCCACACCATATGTGTATCCACTATTTGGGTGATAGCCTTACACTGGAGGTCTTCTGAAGTCCCCTTGTCCTCTGTCCAGGTATGTTGTAGTTCTGGAATATGACAGCACTGGAGGATAATAAATCTCTTTTTTGTCTCATTTTGCTTGAGGAAAAGAAGCTGCCTAATAATTATGCACACGTTGATACATGGTGTTGATCTCCTTAGGCCACACCCTTCCTCATTACACAAATGCACATTACTTGATATGCTTAAATCCAATAAGCATGCAAGCTTATACAGCTTTGAGTTGGACAATATGCAAAAAAGTTATGATTTGGTCAAAATACTCACTTGCCTAATAATTGTGTGCAGAGGGTTTTGTAGCTTTCAAAAGTCTGTGCAACTGACCAGTGGCTCTTTGATTTTCTGTAGAGTAGGGGTGCCCAACCGCTGGTTGATGGAGCCCTCTGGTGTGGCCAGCAACCTCCTGCTCTTGGATGGCACACCAAATCTCCTGAATGCAGGAAAGTGCACCACACCCGCAGGATATAATAGAAGTCTATGGCTCAGTGCAGCTAAAGCCACGGGGGCACTGCGCAGCACCAGCAGTGCAGGTAAACCGCAGCGCATCAGTGTGAAAGCAACCTTAAGTCCCTTTCACATGATTAGTCCGATCGGGTCTTCCTGTTTGTTTTTCAGGCGGACCCAATTGAACCTTCCATTCACCTCTATGGTGGACTTGAATCTGTTTACACCGCCTACCCCTAATTAAATCTGCTAAAAAAACCAGAAGAGGATCTGTCCCCTTCCATCCGGGCGGATTGGCTTGAAGGGCCCAGAGAGTAGAGCAGGCTGCGTTCGTTTCCGCTCTGCATAGGCAGATCTGTCATCCACCTGCTCTGCTCATTGTGGCCTGCGACCGGTTACTAAGTCGCTTAAGTTGCCCTCGCTCTTCAAAAGGTTGTGCACCCCTGCTGTACTGAAAAAGGAATGCATTGCTTATTTCATGTGATTTCTCAATAGGTGAATTGTGGAAAATGACATTGCAAGTCCTGTGAAGATGGGTAGATCGTTCTCTCTTTACTTTGATTGCCTATAGCTTGTCAGCATCAGAGACAATCCCAACTGTGCATCAAAGTAAACTCGTAATGAGAAAAAGGGACTGTACTTGTTTTCTTTTTGAAAATGTAGGCATTTTTTACTTGTCCTTTACTTTATTAATCTTTCATGGTTTGCATGTCTAAAGCAGAAATGGTATGTATTTTTCTTACATATAATAGCACTAAAATGTGTTCCTCTTTTCATTCTTCGAAAGTTGTGAGATATCACCAGTGCCGGGACAAGGTCGTTCAGCCCCCAGGGCGAAGATGCCAAACTGTGCCTCCCCCCAACCCTTCCTCCCATGTGATGTACGAAACCGAATCATCTTTTGCAACCGGGATCTCAATCCCAGATGCCAGCACACTTGTCACAACATCCTTGTGCAGCTCCAAGCCCAACATTTAGGTTTCATGTGTACCTGAAAGTATGCAGTAGTGTAGTTGGACCTCCCTGCTGTGTGTTCTTTGCCCGTGCTGGTCTCCTTGCACTGACTGTAAATAGTGCTGGACCAGCAAGAGGCAAAACAAAAGGCAGGGCACCCATGAGGTGAGGAAGGCACAGCTTGCCATGCAGTACTGCCCTCCCCACATGAAAACACTGTGTGCAAGGAAGCTGCCCCTCCTGCTCCCCACCATGTCTCACCCTTTGTGGAGGGCATCCTATATGATTTAGAGTGAACTTTGCTGACTTGCAGATTCCAGACACAGTAACTACAACTAGACAGAAGTTAAAGCTGTGCTGGTATAGGTGACACAGATTGCACACTGCACATATACCTGGGGAAGTATGGTCTGACTCAGAATCAGCCAGTAAAATAATTTTGTAGCCACACCAGAAATCCTTCCTATATGTAGGGAATCGGGGCACTTCCCCCTAGGCTGTACTGTGTCAGCCATCTTACCTTGTGACCATTAAGGTTTGGGAGCACTGAGAGGCTGAGCAAGCTGCGGGTCAGGCATCTGGTTGGATCTTGATGGGATCTCTCTAGAGTACGGGCCAGCTGAGTGACATGAGCCGACAGCTGACTTTAGCCCACTGTCAGCTGATTATGGGTCACATGAGTACAGAACAAAGTGTACTTCTACGATCTACAGGAAAAGCAGGGCCAAAAGAGCTTTGGCTTGACTTCCCCTTTCAACACAAAAAAATGCTTATGAAGATTTAGATGTTATTCCCAAATTCTACTGCATGATAAGATAAAGAAAAATAGTGGAAAAAAACACCAGTGCTTATGCATGTGATTTGTATTTTGTGTTATATTTTCTGGTTGATGTTGGTCCTTGCAGGTTTCCATAAATGCACAAAAATGTATAGTTTGTTTATTAATACTTCATGGTCTTTAAAACCACAAGTGTGTGTCTTTTGCCAGAACATTTTGTACTAAAACATGCCCCTAATTAACATTTTAAATGGTTGGGGTATGAAAATGCGATTTATTTTTTTCACACAAATCTATTCATTTTTCATAAAGTAAAACAAGAACAAACCTGCTGACATTTCCCTGACTTTACTGTGCTACCGGGAAACAACCTAGCAATATTTCATTACTGCTTCTAATAATGTTGCTAAATTATAACTACTTTTCAATATCTGTAGAGAGCATTGCCTCCAATTCTTGATTGCAGGAACATATTCGTCACTAATCAAAGAAACTACACTGGATCAAATAAAAGAATGAATATGATGGTATTATGTCCTTCAGTGACATAGTGAAGTTATAAAACAAGGATGTTTTGGAGGAAGTTTTATCACAAAGTATTTAAACCAGGACTCAGACATTGTAGTGTATTGTAGTCAATTAAAGAAAGCCTAGGAAGAATCAGATTGCTTATATCCATGGGTTCCTAATCCTAAAATTACCCATTATTAACCATAATAGCTAGGGAGCGGGCTTTCCTCCTCTAAAACAATTTTCATTCCAAACATAAATGTCTTTGTGGTACTCTGTTTACATACAGTACACAGGCACATGCTAATAAAGCAAATATACAAATATATACTTGTGAAAGTTCTGACAAGTTTAAAATGCCTAACCTATTCTGTAATATAATCTGACTCCTGGGGGGGTAGCTGGACAGATCCACATTTTCAAGAGTACCTTATTGCAAACATAGCAGTATTTCCCCAAGTGCCTGAATGTCAGCAGCAGTGAGAGACATACAGTATACTCCAGGTGGCCCAATATGAAGCGAGCAGAATTAAAGATACTAGAATGTAGTATAGAAATGGAAATTTTGCCAATAAAGGCTTTCCAATATTTTTGTAATTTAGGACATTTCCAGGTAGCATGTACAAGTTTTGCATGCAAAAAGATAGCAATTAGGGCAGGGGTGCTCAGCCCTTTGAAGACCGAGTGATTTGGTAATTGGTCTTTGGCCACAATGAAATGAAATGGCTCAGAATTTAACATTTTTTTGTTTGAATAGCATAATGAACATTTTCCTCCTGCAGCCACTAAATGCCAGTGGGAAGATGAGGAGGAGAAATCCGCTTTCAGCAGTTGCAGGAGGAAAATGAAGAGGATCAGTTCCTGTATATGCCGCCCTTCCTGTCCAAGTGTAAAATAGAATGTGACAGGGAGGCTGCACTGGGACAGAAGCACTATAGAGGAAATACTGTCTTATGCAGCTCTTTCTCCCTTCGCAGCCGCCTACCTCCTCTGCTGCTGGCTCAGTGCACTCTGATGCTCTGGGATGGTGGGTTGCCAACCCACCATGCGCTTCCCTGGTTCGAGGTCGCAGGCCACATCAGAGGGCTCCTGTTTTAGGGTGTTCAGATGACGGTATAAATGTAGTTTTAAATAATATGCCTAGGGTGTAATATTCTCTGTGCAACCAAAATGCATAGTATCTAAACCCAAGAAAAACATTTTATATATTACAGCTTACCAGTCCTTATTTGTGTTAACTGCATTAGTTTTCTACTTTCAACTAATTGTTTTTTTATTTTCACTTGTTGATTCTGCCAATAACACATTTCTTGACCTATGGTGACAACACTCACTCACTCTAGCGTGTCTGTGGAGACACCGTGACCCTTTGACTTGGCTACATACCCTTCTGTTCTCCTTTTTTCCTGAAAAAAAAAGGAAGTGGTGTTCCCTATTCCTCAGAGATAACTGAGAACAAGGTAACTAATAAGACTGCAGCACAGGCAGAGACTACAATGTGGTTATCAGCTGACAGCTGGCACGATCAGCAGGTATTTTCTTGCACTTATTGAACAGATACAGCAAAATGCTTTTGTTTAATAGACTCAACAGGAGCAAATAAGAAGTTTATTGTTAAGGTATACATACCCTTTAACGTGTGTGTTCTACTTATGGCTAACTTGCTCATCAGTAATGTGGCCTATATCTAAGGCTGGCCATGGATAACTTTTTTTTTTTCAATCAGCCAGCGGGCTGAACAACAAAAAAGAAAAACGAACAGATTCACCCATCCACACAAGTGACGTGGATGGAGGAATCCTCCCCGCTGTGCTATTGTATTCTGACAGCGAGAACTCCTCTGCTGTCAGAATACACTGATTAGTAGCTACAACTGACTGGCTGCAGCTGCAGATCGAGTACAATTTTCCACCAAGCCCATTCAACCGAAGTCAATCGTTAGATCAGGCCGCATATCGATCGAAATTCAGCCAGTCTCTACTGAACTGGCCGGATATTGATCCATCTATGGTCAGCCTCACATTTTGTTAACGCTGTATATTGATGATGAATACATGCTGATGTACTCTGCATTGCTTGCAAGCTCCAATCTGAAAAGTAGTTCCTGCACCACTTTTACGGTTTCAAGTGCGACATCACACAGATGTCTTACAAGTCGCACCTGAAGTTGCACTGACATACTACTTTGAAATCATGCAACTTCAAGTGAAGTCACGCAATTTCAAAATTGTATTCAGTGTGAATCCAGACTAAAACCTAGACGCTGACTGGTTACTATGCACAGCTACACCAGATTTTGTATGCACCAATTTTAGTAAATCTTCCCCTAAGGCTTTGCTGGATGCTTAAAAATGCCACACACTGGCTGTGCTTTAAGCACCTTCTGACAATGTAAGATTATGAGTCTAACGCTTTTCCATTGTCGTTAAAATCTTATTCTAAATGTTGATCTACCCTATCTTTAGTGACTAATCTACAAATCTAAATATTTAATATAATAATAATAATAATAATAGACAAGCAGGTAAAAATGTGAAACTTGCATACCGTATATACTTATTTTAAGGTATGCACTGCATACATACATACATACAGTTGCAAGAAAAAGTATGTGAACCCCTTGGGAGTACGTGGAGTTTTGCATGAATTGGGCATAAAATGTGCTCTGAACATCATCTAAGTCACAACAACAGAAGAACACAGTCTGCTGAACATAATACTACACAAACATTAGATGTTGCCATGGTTTAATTGCACATAACATGTAAACATTCACAGTGCAGGGAGGAAAAAGTATGTGAGGCCCTAGCTTAATGACTTCTCCCAGAGCCAATTGGAGCAAGGAGTGAGCCAACCTTGACTCCAATCAGTGTGATGATATTGGATGTGTTGCTGACAGCTGTCCTGCCCTTAAAAAACACACACCTGTTTTGGGTTTACTGGTTTCAAGAAGCACTGTCTGATGTGACCCATGCCTCGCAGAAAAGAGTTCTCCGAAGACCTACGATCAAGAATTGTTGACTTGCATGAAGCTGGAAAGGGTTACAAAAGTATCTCCAAAAGTCTTGATGTTCATGTGTCCATGGTAAGACAGACTGTCTACAAATGGAGAAAGTTTAGCACTGTTGCTACTCTCCCTAGGCGCGGTCGTCCTGTAAAAATGACTGCAAGAGCACAGCGCAGAATGCTGCATGAGGTAAAGAAGAATCCCAGAGTGTCAGCTAAAGACCTACAGAAATCTCTGGCACATGCTAACATTTTTGTTGACACAGCTACAATAAGGAAAACATTAAACAAGAATGGAGTACATGGGAGGACACCACGGAGAAAGCAATTGCTGTCCAAAAAGAATATTGCAGAACGTTTGAAGTTTGCAAAAGAGCACCTGGATGTTCCACAGCACTACTGGCAAAATATACTGTGGACAGATAAAACCAAGATTGAGTTGTTTGGGAAGAACACACAACACAATGTGTGGAGAAAAAAAGGCACAGCACACCAACATCAAAACCTCATCCCCACTGTAAAACATGGTGGAGGGAGCATCATGGTTTGGGGCTGCTTTGCTGCCTCAGGGCCTGGACGGATTGTTGTCATTGATGGGAAAATGAATTCCAGAATTTATCAAGACATTTTGCAGGAAAACGTACGACCATCTGTCCGCCAACTGAAGCTCCGCAGAGGATGGGTGATGCAACAGGACAATGACCCAAAGCATACAAGTAATTCAACAAAACAATGGCTGCAACAGCACAGAATACACCTTCTGGAGTGGCCCAGTCAGAGTCCCGACCTCAACTCGATTGAAATGCTGTGGCATGACCTTAAGAGAGCGATTCACACCAGACATCCCAAGAATATTGCTACACTGAAACAGTTTTGTGAAGAAGAGTGGTCCAAAATTACTCCAGATCGTTGTGCAGGTCTGATCTGCAACTACAGGAAACGTTTGGTTGAGGTCATTGCTGCCAAAGGAGGGTCAACCAGTTATTAGGTCCAAAGGTTCACATACTTTTTGCTCCCTGCACTGTTGAATGTTTACATGTTATGTGCAATTAAACCATGGCAACATCTAATGTTTGTGTAGTATTATGTTCAGCAGACTGTGTTCTTCTATTGTTGTGACTTAGATGACGTTTAGAGCACATTTTAAGCCCAATTCATGCAAAACTCCACGTAATCCAAAGGGGTTCACATACTTTTTCTTGCAACTGTACATACATAGCTCATTGTTTGTCCACTGAAACGCACTATATACTCCTTTTAAAATGGGCATGCCAAACAAGGTTTTATTTGGGGGGGGGGAGGGGGTATCACATGCAGCCATCTCACTCCTTCTTTGCAGTCCTCAGATTTAAGAATTTAAACCGATCAAGGGCCCAGTTGTCCTGCTGTTGATAAAGGTTATGCTGCAGTTTAATGCATCATGAAATGTTTTAACACCTTATTCTCTGGGCAAAAACATTACAGGCTACAGTAATTATTCTGATGTTTAAAGGGGAACTTGACCCCCCCTACCTTTTCTCCTCCCATTCTCCTGTACCCATTGTGCTGGGTTGAACTCAAAATATACCCTCACCTGCTTGGTGGATCCAGCTGACATGATCAGTGGTCAGGCTAGGAGACCAACAGCTATAGCAGTAAAGAGCCTCCCACCCACCAGCTGGAAAGGGCAGTAGCAGGTTACCCTTGTGGATGAAACAGGCTCACTCAAGGTGCAGAATCTATGCACTAACCGGTGTTCACCAGAGCTCCTGATGTTGGAGATGGGCTTTACTGTGTGTTAGCACCAGGTCACAGTCCTATGGATCGCCCCACTAGGAGGTGAGAAAGCTGGGGTCCAGTCGCAGATATAGCAGGTAAGGATCAAGCAGAAGCATAGCCAGTAAATAAGCCAAAGGTCAGTAACAGATTGGGATCAAGCAGAAGCATATTCGAGGAACAAGCCAAAGGTCGATAACAAATGGTAGCAGAGAGTGCACAATAATCTAGCAAACAGGAAGTGAAAAGGCATGACTAAAATTGGAAGCTCATGGGAGGAGCCAATGGTTCAAGAGAAACAAGGTTCAAGACAAGATCGTTCAAGAAACTACCAGAAAGCAGAGGTCATAGGTTCAGACCCAGTTCCTGATACCAGCATTGTCCTGCAGCTACCTCTTTTGCGTTCAAGAATCACATCCCAAATGACATGGACGCTCTGCCCCCCAGCCATTCTATGAATTGGTTCCTGCAGTCTCCTGGGATATGTGACAGGAGCCTCCCAGGGGGCCACTAATACAGGGCATGTCATTCTGGTCTAGGCCAGAATGATGGTGGGGGAAGGGGCCACTAGAAAATTACAAAAAAGCCCCACTGAAAAAAAAAACTTCTATTATTATTTCAGAGGGGTAGGGAGTGGAGGCATAGGGCCAAACTACATTTCGTGAGTAAAGTTCTACTTTAAAGTCATTGTAAAGGCTCAAGGTTTTTTACCTTCATGCATTCTATGCATGAAGGTAAAAAAACTTCTGTGTACAGCCCCCTCAGCCCCCCCCTAATACTTACCTGAGCCCCATCATGATTCAGCGATGTGCAAGAGAGCCTTGGCTCTCAGTGGACTCACCCTTCTCATTGGCTCCCACTGCTGTCAATCACAGTAAGCAAATGAAGAGAGTGGGCTGGGCTGAGCCGCGGCTGTGTTAATGGACACGCAGAGCAGAGGCTTGGGAGTGAGCCTGCTTGGGTGCCCCTATAGGAAGTTGCTTGCTCTGAGGGCACTTGGCAGGAGGGAAGGTCCAGGAGTGCCGGTAGGGGAACCGAGAACAGGAGGATTGAGGCCGCTCTGTGCAAAACCACTGCACAGAGCTGGTAAGTATGACATGTTTGTTATTTTTTAAAAAATCTACCTTTAATACCATCTTAAGTACTAGAGAGCCATGATCTTTTACATGTGGCCCTCAGCAGACATGCCCTTTTAGATTAATTACAATCAACTTGGCCCTGTTTAATTTGAGCTTGACATGTCTGCTTTAAATTATAGTGGTTATTTGAATAGTTGGTAAAGCGAAAATTGCTTCCATGAAATAAATAGAATATAGATTCTATTTTTGTTACTTCTACACGTGTTAAAAAAAGTTTTAAAAAATCCCTCTAAACTTTATAAGATAATTCCTACAATTCTAATTTTCTAAAACTCCTAAGTTCACAATATTGTCTAATCAGAATGTGATTGCTATACGGGAGGTTTTAATCAGAACATTGTGTGAAGGTTTGAAGGCTACAGGGTTTCACAGTATCTAGGACACAAGTCATGTTGATTAGCATGTACAAAAAAGAAAAAAAATCTGCGAAGCCGCAGAGAACCAACAAGATCCAACTAAGCCTTCTTCATCTCCCGAAGCATAACACCTCCATATGCTTTCCTAATTGAAAAGATATAATACCTTGAAAATATCTGTAGTTTAAAACCACTGTTCACATTTTACAGACTAAAGGGATGGAATACTTCATGTCAATTTGTTTCAGTGAATAGTTAATGATGATGGAGAAAAAGTAAAGATATAACAATCACACAGCTCTGCAACAAGTCATCACAACAAAACAGTGATGGAAATTAAATCACATATACTGTACATAGATAAGAAATGACAAATTAAATAGTGTAACCTAAGGTAAGCCTTCTTAACTGGGGAGCTGTCTGGGTTTGTCAGGGGAACCATCAAACAACTGCAATCAGATACAGTGGGAGGGATTAGAACACCTGTCAAGTTTTTATTGCTGCCTGTGTTTTCATTAGGGAGATTCCCCTTTTCTATTTGCCATAATTACTGTTATTAGTGAGTGTGAAAGTAAAGGAAATTTCAAATTTTGGGTTATCCCCAGAACAATAATAGAGGGAAAATGTTCCAATGGGGACCCTAGTTCTGGTGACAACCAGGGATTTCTTCACTTTGGAGGGTTTTTGTCTCACTTCCTGTTTTGGCTATGGGGCAGAAAGTGAAGGCAAATCTCCCCAAATGGGACACAGATGGAAAACAAAACTGACAAAGGTTATAACCCTCCCCTACTCTATCCAAAAACAAACAAAAAAAAAGGTTTGCCTTTCGATTTACTTTAATGCCATTTTATATGTAAGGTGCGGTAACCTTTAGCAACCATCCTGATTCACATTTTATTAGCTTAAAACGGAGTTCCACCCAAAAGTGGACGCTCCATTTATCTTCACCCCTGCAGACCATTCAAAAAACTGCAGGGTGCTTCACACATGCGCAGTAGGAAAGTGGCTTTGAAGCCGCAAGATTTCACTGCCGGTTTGCCTTAGTCAAGATGGTGACACCAGCACCTGACAACCGACTGAAGAAACGTCTCGGGGTGAGGACACCGCTGGATGCCTGGACAGGTAAGTGTCCTAATATTAAAAGTCAGCAGCTACAGTATTTGTGGCTGCTGACCTTTAATTTTAATTTTTTTTTTTGGGGGGGGGGGGGTCCGCTTTAAAATGTTAATCAAAATTTGCAAAGGATCACTATGCTTTACACTGCCAACTGAAACATGGCTTGACCATGAGACAACAACTTTAGGGTGACTGCCACTGCCAACCTTCTGGAAATGCTAGTTGTCTAGCTCTGACTTGCAGCAATAATTCTGAGTCATGCAGCAACTGAGCATTGGAAAAAAGTTAGAAACCCTAATATTTGTTTTGAATCGGGGGCTCAGAAAGGATTGAAATCCAAAGCATTTACATGGCAGTCAGGCGACTAGATTTTTCAGAAGGAAAGGTCAGCATTAGCAGCCTATACTTTTCTCTCAGGACAAGTTTCCTTTAAATCAGCCTGAATTTATAACACTTGTGCCATTTATTCCCACACGGCCAGATTCAAGCTGCCTAAACCTAGGAACCAGATGACATTTCTATCCACCTACCTTCTCCACATATTCAAAGACTAGGTATAATTTTCCTCTTCTTCTAAAGGCTTCTTTCAGCTCAACTATATTTTCCTGCTTCAATGTGCGAAGCATTTTAAGCTCCCGAAGTGTCGTTTCCTTGACTTCTTCATTTTCTGGGAAAAAAGAAAAGGCAAAAAAAAAGACAAAATTAGAGGCATAGTAACAATAGCGTTCTTTAAAATGTTCTATCTGACTTAAAGTTTGTGCTCTCCTCCCCTGCCTATTTGAGATAAGTAATTGCTGGCACTAAAGAGACACTTTAAATATCCATAGCACCTGTTAGAATGTGCGTTAATTTGTCATTATGCTGAAATAATTTGATTGCTAGATTGCTATATTACTACTCAATTTTTCCAGTCTAGTCATTCAATAAAACCTTGCAGTGCAATAATCCTGCAGCAAATGGCCGTTATTATCTGCATCTTAAAATTCAAGGCCGGGACTAATAGGCAAAAAGAAAAGCAAGACTAAGCACAGGTAAAAAAAAAACAAAAAAAAAACACGAATGGTAAATAAAATATGCAGGAAGAAGAAGTGGGAAAGTGAAACAGAAAAGCCCCAAAGAATAGAAGAACTGTCTGAAAAGAAAAAAGGAATACATTTGTTCAAAAAGCTTAGGGTAGTTATTAAAGGGTTTCAAACAAAATGAAGAACAATTACAGCAAGAAAGAAATGTTGAACCAGATAATGGAAATGAAGACGTCTAAAGCCTGGTACACACGTTAAGTTTTTTTTTTTCGTTCAACCTAGTGGGTAAAAAAAAAAAAACTAAGAAGGTCTCTGTACTAACTATGCAATGTTAGTATACTGAACTTGCCTGCTGTGATATTGTGTTCTGACACACCCAAACACACCGGTAGAGCTTGCAGCCACTGGATGGATGCTGATCACCTGCTGGCTTTCCAGCATGCTTGTTCGACAGAAGCCAGTTGTGAAATCGGCTTCTGTTGGACAAGCAGCTGTACACATGGGCCGAATGTTGGCTGGGTTCTACTGTAATAGCCAATTTTGGCCTATATTCCGGACGTGTGTATGGGGCTTTACTTTATGGCCCAGAAAGAGAATGGAGAGATTCCGCTATATGAAGAAGGAATAGGCATCATACAGCTAAAAAAGAATCAAGAAACAGGAAAGAAAGGTAAAACAAGCTCTGCACCATGGCCTGCAATTTATGAATGAAATGTATAATGCCAGCTGCAGTATGGTGAACAAAGCCAAGC